>NC_058131.1:306688191-306698191 GCF_016433145.1 Gracilinanus agilis
ACCTCAGACACTTCCCAGCTGTGTGACCCTGGGCAAGTCACTTGTCCCCCATTGCCTACCCTTACCACTCTTCTGCCTTGGAGCCAATACACAGTATTGACTCCAAGATGAAAGGTAAGGGTTTAAAAAGAAAAGAAAAGAAAAGAAAAGAAAAGAAAAGAAAAGAAAAGAAAAGAAAAGAAAAGAAAAGAAGGAGAGAATAGTGATGTAGAGAGAATATTAGTTCTACCATCATAGACTCTAGATTCAAAACTCAACTTTACTATTCCCCACTTGTGGGACTTTGGTAAGGTCACAATTCTCTGGGCCTCACTTCCTTTTATTGTAAAATGATGGGATTGATCTACTTGGCTTTGGTCTTTTCTAATTCTAAATCTATGATCCTTTGTGATTTTCCAAAGGCAACACAATTGGTGAACAGCAGCACCAATATTTGATCCTAGCTTTTTAAACTTAAAATGATGATTGTGTGTGTATGGTCTCCTGTAGCTCCCAAAGTCTATGATTCCAAAGTCATAGGATCACAAAATTTCAGAGTTAAAAAGGACTCCAGGGTTATTGGCTAAACTTTAGAAAGAAATTCCCTCTACAATAGACTCAATAAATGATTGTGTAATCTTTGATTAAAAACCTCTAAAGTGAAACCCACTCCTTTTTAAGGTATAGTCAGTTCCACTTTTACATGGTTTTAATGGTTAGGGAGGTTTTCCTGATATCATGCCTAACTTTGTATTGTTTTAGCTTCCACCCATTGCTTCTAGTTATGCTCTCTTAAATTGTTCTTCAATCTTTTCAGTCACATCCAACTCTTTGTCATCACATTTGGAGTTTTCTTGGCAGAGATACTGAAGTGGTTTGCCATTTCTTTCTCCAGCTCATTTTACAGATGAGGAAACTGAGATAAAAAGGGTTAAGTGACTTCTTCAGGGTCATACAGCTAGAAGTATCTGAGCTCAGAAAGATGAGTCTTCCTGACTCTAGGCCAGTCACTCTATTCATTGTGCCACCTAGCTGCCTCTTTCTCACTTACTGAGTAATGATACCAGCTATAAATACTAAGGGTCATGAGAAATTCTACTCCCAAGATCTGTGTGCAATTGTGGGAGCCACCTATGCTTCAAAAAGGAGAGAAGTCCTTTTAAGTCTGCCAAATAGGAAATATAAAAGCCAAGTAGGAAACTTTATGCAATAATTCTGTTATTCAATATCTCTACACTGTGAATTTAGAGTTGGAAGTAAGGATATTCTGAAAAATGTTTAACAACTAGCTCTTATATATATATATATGTATATATACGCATGGGGCATACTTTTCAATCGAATCTACATTACTAATATTTTCTACATGACTTTCTTAAGTCCAGATAATCAACAAAATAATAAATCAAGTCCTGATTTGTAGCATTTGTGGATATCTGAGTTTTAAATGCTTACACTGAAAATTTAACAGTAGATTCTGAAGAATCTACATGGTGGAACCAACATACTCTCATCCCTGGGTGTAAGATCTTAGTTGAGGTCATCTAGATTTAAAATTGGAAGGGAATTGAGAGGCTATTGAATGCAAACTTCTTCCTTTTCCCCAACCCTCATTTTGTAGATAAGTAAATTGAGGCACAGAGAAGTTAAATGATTTACCCAGAGTTACAGAAGCAATAATTCTCTGAGGTAGGTTTTCAGTCTAGATGGTCTGGATACTAATTCCAGTTTTCTACCCTTTGCACGATGCTGTATCTTAATTATATTCTATCTTGTCTCAATTCCTGAACATTCAATGCTTTTGCCTTGGAGTCAGGAGGATCTTGGTCCAAACCTCACCTCAGACATTTACGAACTGTATGATCCCTAGCATATCACATACCTTTGTTCATGCTTCAATTTCCACATTTATAAAATGAGGGCATTGGATTTCATGGCACCAAAAGTTCCTTCTGGTTCTAGATCTATGACCCTATGGATTCTTTGTGCACCTGCCATCTCCCTTATGAGGCAGTAAGCTTTAGAGAGCAACGATCAAGTTTTATTCATCTCCCTGTCTTTCCTCAGTGTTTAATACAGGCTTGTAAACATGGGCGAGACTCAAGAAACATTCATCTTTGGGGTTTAAATGACCGTATGTGCCTTTTGAGAAAGTACATTTTTAGAGGGAAAGCAAAATAATGACCTCATGTTCTTCTTCCTCATTTCCCTCCTCCCAGCTCAGTCTCTAAAGCAAGTCCTCTAATTCCATTCCTTGTCCCAGTCAAACTCAGTGACTTATTGGGACAGCCGAGAATCTTCACTTGTTCAATACATCACACAAGGAACAAAAGTAAAAGGCGATTTAACCTATAAAGGACTGGCCTGGAAACAGGGAGAGGAATCAGGGTATGTATCTGCATGCTCTATTAAATCTGTGATTTCATCAGTATAGAGAATCCCCAGTGTGGAAATTTCCTCCTCTAAAGTGAAAAGGGATCTTATAACTTACAGTCTTAGAATACTGCCTGGAGTACTTAAAGATTAAGTATCTGCTCATGGTGACATTTTGCAGATAAGTAAATCGAGGCACAGAGAAGTGAAATGATTTGCCCAGAGCCAGGATCTCCTCCCATTCTAATCTCAGTCCTGGCCAAGGCTCATCCAGCCTCAATTTCCTCAGTTGTACCAAGTAAGGAAGGGAAACTGCCATTTCATAGTGATGTTTCTGGAGTTGAGGGAGGAGAATGTGTATCTGTGTGTGTATGTGTGGGGTTTCATTAGTTAATTTAGGAAATAAGGCACTTTGAAGATGGAAAGCATGGTTTAAGCAGCCCACATTAAACCTTATTAAGTGGTATTATAGCTGGTTGCTGGATCTGACCCACTGTTTATGTTCCACAATTCAATATGTCTAGTTTATCCCTCCTCTTTTATATACTTTTTTCTTTGTCTTTTTCCCTTTTTCCAACATCCAAAGAGACACATTCTCGAGTAATTCTTTTGTTGGATAATAATGATTATAAGTTAATGAAAAAACAGTGTTGCTTATTGGATAGAGAGCTAGTCTCAGAGCCAAGAAGACAAAGAATCCAATTCTACCTGTGTTCTATACTAGCTATGTGACCCCGGGTAAGTCACTTAAATTCTCAGTGCCTGGAATCACTCTTGCATTATAATTTATAAGAATGTGTCTATCTGCATTGATAGAGTTTCATATTGAGAGCTCTCTACTCCAATGAAACCACAGGTCTGTTAAAAACAAATAGATAGGGCAACTGGGTAGCTCAGTGGATTGAGAGTCAGGCCTAGAGAGGGCAGTCCTAGGTTCAAATTTGGCCTCAGACACTTCCCAGCTGTGTGACCCTGGGCAAGTCACTTGACCCCCATTGCCCACCCTTACCACTCTTCCACCAAGGAGCCAATACACAGAAGTTAAGGGTTTAAAAAAACAACCAAAAAAACCCAAATAGATAAAAAGATGATGAGTAGATTGATAATGAGAAACAGCAGAATGGGGTGGACAGAGAACTCTCTGTCTCTGATAATACTGTGTCACCATGAGCAGATACTTAATCTTTAAGTACTCCAGGCAGTACTCTAAGACTGTAAGTTATAAGATCCCTTTTCACTTTAGAGGAGGAAATTTCCACACTGGGGATTCTCTATACTGATGAAATCACAGGTTTAATAGAGCAGCAGCAGCAGTAGAAGAAAAAAAAAGATCACATATCCAGTGTTTGAAGAACTATATCATCAGAGGGTGTTTCCCATCTTGAAAAAAAATCACATATCCTTGAGGAGTTGAAATTTTCACTTTGTAAAGCATTTCTTTACAATAACCTCATGAAAAAAGCAGTGCAACATTTTCCCCTTATTTTACTGTTTAGGGAACTGAGGCTCAAGGTCAGTCATTTTTGTCCCTGGTCAAAAGTATTAGAATCAGGGTTTGAACTTTAAATCTGTTGAATTTAGGACCATTCATTCATCCAATCAATAAGCATTTTAATCACCTACTATGTATTAGTATCTGAGGCTCTGGAGATAAAAGGGAAAAATGAGAAATCTTAGGCCTCAAGTGATGTGATTTAGGGGAAACTAGTATATAAACAGATAAGTAAATATATAGTGTTTACAGAGTAATTAATTTCTCAAATGAGTCAGAGGTAATGCAGGATCCAGCTTTAATTGACTTGGGAGAGCCCAATGTTAAATTTTCAATATGAATGTTTACACTTAGAATTCAGAAGATGCAACAAATCAAGGCTTGATTTATTGTTTCAGTGATTGTCTAGACTTTAAGAAAGTGGTGGAGAAAATGATATTAATGCAGATTAAACTTAAAATTGTCTTGCATACTTTTGGGAGGAGTTGGTTGTTAAATATTTACCAGCACACCTTTGGATCTGCATTATTAATATATTCTCCATCACTTTCTTAAGCCTAGGCAGTCAACAAAATAATACATCAAGCCTTGGTTGGTAGAATTTACTACAAGTTTCAGTGCTCACATTGAAAATTTAAGTATGTATGAGTTGGCTCTAGAACACTCCTGACTGATTAAACTGAAAATATATCCTATGGGTTTTGTTGTTGTTGTTGTTGTTTGGTGAGCTAGTTGTTAAACAATTATCAGTATACCCCTGTACTGAGGACATGATCAACTGGGAGTGAGCGGTTGAAGAAACAGAATTGAATTTGTGTGACTAGAGCTGAGTCTTGAAGGAAGCTAGGGACTTTATCCAGGAGGGGGTGAACAGGGAGTATATTTCTGGCTTGGGGCACAGCCTTTGCAAAGTCTTGGAAGTGGACAGTAATGCACAGGCTATAGCAGGGAGAACATTTTCCTTTGAATATAGAATGCCTGAAAGAGAATAACATATGCTAAACTCATAAAGGTAGATTAGAACCAGATTATAAAGGACTTTATATGCCAGAGTAGACCATATTTTATCCCACAGGTAAGAAGAGGTTACTAAAGTTTTTTTGATCTGGGGAGTAGAGTATTAAGCATTGTGCTTCAGGAATATCACTTTGGGCAGCTGTGAAGATGGACTGGACAGGGGTTAGTGATAGGCATCAAGCAAAGATGTTACTGTAATTCCCTCAATGGGAGATGATAAGGGCTTGAACCTTAGTTTATGTTGGTAGTGGAGGTAAAAAGAAAGGGACAGATTCTAAGGATGTTGCAGAGACAAAAATAAAAAGACTCAGCAACTGATTGGATATAGCAGTGAAAGGAGAAGGATGAGTTGAGGATGACTATGAGGTTAGGAACAAGGGCAACTAGAAGCATGATGGTACCTGCAACAAGAAAAGAGCAGTGAGAAAGATGGATCTAACATTTTTTTCCATGAAATCACGCTGAGAGTTTTGAACCCATTCATCTGGTCTTTATTTTTCTTGGTAAATCAGACCCTGTGCTCACATCCCAGTGGTGACAGCATTAGATAGATCTCCTATTTGGTAGTAGAGAAGTGAAGGAGCAAGAGATGTGTGCTAGGCAATCATGGAATCAGAGAAATCCTGGGGATTTAGAGCCGCCAGTATAGACTCTGTACTTGAGGCCAGTTAATGAGAAGTGTTTTCGATGACTTATAATCTACCAACAATTTAGCAACTCTTCCCCTACCCTTCTATCCCCACCCCAGCCTGGGTTCATCTTTTATGATAAGGGTTACAAAAACTAACCAAGGACAGAAGCCAGAATTTTCCAAGGCTATCAACATCTACAAAGTATTGTGAAGGGGAAAAGGAAGAGAACAAGCATTTATTTATTAAGTTAATATGGTAGCAACTATTCTGTTTTACAAATGTTATTTCTTGTGATTCTCATAGTAGCCCTGGGAGGTAGGTGCGTTTATTATTCCCATTTTACCATTGAGGAAATTGACACAGATAGAGGTTAAGAGACTTTCCCAGGTCATATAGCTAGGAAATATCTGAGGCCAGATTTGAACTAAAGTCTTCCAAGCCTTTTGCTTTTTCCTTTGGGCAACCTTCTCCATCAAACCTTCCTTAATTGAGCATAAAGTGATCTCTCCCTCCTTTTAATTCATATCATGTTTTACTTATTTATTTAGTGATCATTACTCATATTTCTTCTTGGAATGATGACATTGACTCTGGAAAAGTTGGGGTCAAATATTGACCTGATATTTAATAGTCAAAGGACCATGGGCAAGTTAATTAGCTTTCAGGAAACCTTCAGTTTCCTCATCTGTAAAATGGAGTTAATAATATCCCTATAATAATAATATCCCTATCTCATATGTGAAGATCCAGAAAGTGAAGCATTTTATAAACTTCAAAGTATTATAGGTATCATCATTATTATGATGTTACCTCAAGCTGTTCCTTCAGTTGCCATTTAGATACGAGGGAAATTCAAAGAAAATTATATGGTCTCTACCTTCATGGAACTCATGACTCATTAATTCATCTTTTTAGGTGTCTATGTCTTGTCTCCCTGACTTTAAGTTTCTTGAAGGCAAGGAACATATCTTAGATGTTTTTGTATTACCCCCCACTGATCCATACATAGAATAGAGGCTTAGTAAATATTTGTTGATTTAAATTGATAAAGAATTACCACTAGCATTTTCCCCCAAAATATAATGTCAAGTTCATTTATTATGTGGAGAACTGACAGATATTTGCATTATTTCTCCATTTATTTGTTTATATATGAAATCAATTTTATGAACACTGTTTTTGCTTCATTAAATATTCTCTCCCACCTTGATTGCCAATTCTCCCCTTCATGTTTATCCTGTGGGACCATGTGGCCTATGGATTGGCAACCCCTGTTTTTTGCTTTCCCCCAACAGGGTTCTTTTCTCTAAAGTTGAGTATTTGCATTGGTCATTCCAAATCAACAAGCTTTTATAAGACATCTTACTTTATGAAAGGTACAAAGAAACAAAATAAAAAATAATAAAAAAAAACAATAAAAACCAAAATCTTTTTTCAAAGAGTTACTTGTTCCATTCAGCATAAAGAATTTAGATTTCACAGGACACCTGCATACACCTCTCTGGCATCTTCTTTCCTATCCTTCTCTCCCCCTCTGCCTTTTACTCATAGTCTTTGATCCACTTTATCCCAGAATGAGATTTTAATCTTTTTGCTTGTTCTAGATGTTAAGACATGGGAACAATAAAATGGAAATGTGTCTTTTGGGTTTATAATACTCTCCTCCCTTTTTTTTTTTGCTTTCAGTAGAAGGAACAAGAATGGCTAATGTCAAAGGTCTCTGTATTTATCCCATAAAGTTTGAGTTATCCTGGACAAATTCAACCAAGCCCCAGATCTAGACTTGTTCTTAGATTTTGAAAACCTGAGAACTTGGTTGCTAGTTTGTATGAGGAAAAAGATAAAACATTCTAGAAAAATCTAACCCCAGTAAAAGTTACTTCTGAGCTGTAGTCTTAAACATGTCAGAGATCTATAGTCTAACGTTTTATTTCATGGTGATTCTCTCTATGCAGCTGTGTTTGCTGCAAAAACTCACATTTCTGTATTGAACACTGAATGAAATGTGAATGTGCTTTTTAAAATTTAGTATTTATAATAAAGGATTTGTGAGCAAAAAGCTTAAATATGAGCAGCACAAAACATATAGATAAAAATATAGCCATAATCACCCATCAAACCCTGAAAAATCATTATGTAGGGAACATCAGTAATTGAAGGAAGTCAAGAGAGAACAGCCAGAAACATATAAGCCCTGAATTCCAAAGGCATGAATCTTTTTAGCTGGGATCAGGGCTTCTGAGTTTTCTACGCTGGGTATTTTATTAGACTGGACACTTTGCAGAGAAGAATGTAATTTATTATCACTGAATTTGCATGGCAACATGAATTTGGATATGGGTTTCTAGGAGAAGTTTACAATTAGTCCTTATATAAATTTATAGCTCTAAAGAATACTCAATTAAAATATTAAAATAACTTAAATGCCTCTCTTCCCCACCCCACTTTTTTGATTGATCTGTGAAATATTGCCTTTCTCTGGAAAAACAAAACAACTGGTCATTGCTAAGTCAAGCATGGCTATTGTGTGTGTGGTTCAGGCTACTTTGATAGGAACACTGTTCCCAGGGCTAGAGATCATGCATATATATATATATATATATATAGTCTACTCAGGTACTTTAGTCTAGTGTGTTGGATCATTTTAATCCTCCTGGATTTTCATTGTCCCCAAAGTGTAAACAGAAGTTAAAAACAAAAACAAAAACAAAAAAACAGGAACAAGCATCTGAAGGAAAGAAAAAAAAAAATCTAACAGAAATCTGGGAGGCTCGATTTTTATGAAGGTACACCCCTTGCCTTTATTCTCTTGTGAGAAGCTCTTATGTTAAAGTCCTCCTAACTCCCCCTTCCCCCTGATGGATTCCTTGTTGCTTTGTAATATTTAGGATTTGTCACAGCACTGGGATCTCTCTGGGTTTTTATATTAAAGTACGGAAAGATCTTGATTATGTGTTTCAGTATTTCTCGGTCTGACCTACGAGTGAAAAAGCAACCATAATTTAGTTACTGGCTTATGTTTATTGCCAATGCAATAAGGTTGTGCTGCCTGACATTTTCTTCTCACTGTGCTGAAGCTTTTAGCAAGTCTCTTTTCTTACAAGGAAAGCAGCCGAACTTGGCCTCTATTTACAGATGGGTTACACATTCCTTTAACACTGGCATGCTCTCTTAACCTGCTTAGGCTGCTTTCAGTGACTTAAAAACACAGTAATTGGCGTGAAGGGCTGCAGCTTTATTTTACAATATTCAATCATTCTTTTCTGGAGACCAAATATGCAAAATATACTGCTCCTTATGGGAAGGCCTGGATCAACACCAGGGCCTTGCTTTTGATGGCCCGTGATGTCCTCGGGTTTTGACGTGCAATGGGGTCTGGGAGCTTTCTAACTCAGTTCAAGGGGAGGTAGAATTGAGTTTCATCCCACCCATGTTTCCCCAGATGGGAGACTGAGTAGATTTCTTATTATCCTTTTAGTTAGGTACATAAAGTTTAGAAGCCCTTAAAAAAAATCAAAAAGATGATTGAAGTCAAGTCAGCTTCTGCTACATTGTTTTGAGGACCTGGAAATTATTCTACGTAATCTTGCGAACAATCTGTTTTTTTATATGAAACATGCTTTCTTGAAACAAAGAGGATTATCAGTCATAAGTTCTGAGGCCTCGAAAGGGGAGGGGGAAATGACTTAGAAAAATTGAGATATTTACTAGACCTTCAAAATATGGCCAGAGTTGATTCTTAGTGACTGATTGGTTCTAGCATTAGGGAAAAGGAACTCAGATCATCTAGGGCCTAGGCTCTGTCTTTTATTGAGTTAGTGAGGAGACTGAGGCCCAAAGAATAAGGTATGGATGCTTTGGCTAGAAGGGCATAGTAAAGAAAGGCCTTTACTCTGGGGCCTGTAAGCTCTCTGGGGAGCAAATACATTCGGGATTCATTCCAGTAGTCTTTGTAGAAGGGAAAATCATAACTGTTTCTACTTGGAGAGTAGAGGGTGCAGATGGTTTTCAACACTGTGCTTCCCCTATTATTCAGGTTCAAGGACATCTCACTCCAAATCGTCAATGCTTTATGTTGGAATTTTGAACTACTAGGGCCCTAGCAATAGTTATGCAATACAGGGAAATATCAGTGGTCAACAGAGGGACTTTTCTACCTGGGGGACTGACTAGGATTCCTCAAAAAGGGCAATATGCCCCAAAGGCCCAGGGAGTTAATAGCACTGCTTCTTTTCATCTGGAGTCAAGCAGAGCTTTTTGCCATAGAGATATAGTAGTCAGCAGAGGGTTGTCTAAAGCTTCTCATCACCTACTACCTTAGTGACATTGGCCAAATGATATAACTTCTCTGTGCCTTAGTTTCCCTATCTGTAAATGAGCCTCAAAATACAACTCTCTATTCTAAATTGGTGGTCTTATGAGCCTAAGGATCTATGATTATTTTTGTGTTTATTTTGTATGGACCTTGTATTTAATTATCTATCTACATTTGCATCTCTCCAGTAGA
>NC_058131.1:306701028-306738528 GCF_016433145.1 Gracilinanus agilis
TTCCTTTCTCCCTCCTTCCCATCCTTCTATCCTTCCTCCCTCCCTCCCTGCTTTCCATCCTTGTGTCCTTCCTCCCTCCCTCCCTTCTTTCCTCCCTCCCTTCCCTCTTTCCTTCTCTCCTTCCTTCTCTCCTTCCTTCCTTCCTTCCTTCCCTCTCTCCCTCCCTTTCTTCCCTTCTTCTTCTCTTTTCTTCTTTCTTTTCAATGGTTTTTCACTGATGGGAAAGTTTCATTTATTTGGGAATCTTCCCTTCCCCCAAACAGAGGTGAAAGGTTGTGGTTTTCTTGCCCCATTAGACTTGGCAACTGTGATGTGGGGGAAATATTTTGATCTTTTTTTTTTTAATTGAAAAAGGCCTCTCTGAATTTTCGAAGATCCCTGTCTCTTCTTTATAAGGAATTTCTTAATGGTGTTCAGCTGCTTGGCAACTTGTTTCTGATGGAGGCTTTCTACTGACCTGGGAGCCTACCTTCTTCCTCCTCTTCTAAATTTTCTCTGAGAATGTAGTGATCAGGAAATGTATGATACCTTAACAGTTTGTTAGGTACCATTCTGACTCTTCCTTTTACAGAGTGTGGTTACCACTTACACTGAATAATGAGCTCAGAGAGCTTAAAAGGGGAGCCTCTGGCTCTGATGGGGTCATGGACTTTAAAATAGGAGCCTGAACTGCTGAGTTTAGTCCTAGGTTTCTAAGAGCATCTCAGAGGGCAGTGGATTGAGAGTGAGCTGATGGAAATTTCTTATTCTTTCTTGTCTTAGGGAAACTTTTCTTTTGGGGATGTACTATATTTTCTCTCTCTTCCTGTACGAATAGTGTCAAGGTTTTCCAGATTAAGTTCTGGGGAATATTAGAGTTTTGGGAAGGTCACAAGGGCTTGGTGGGGGCTTTTAAGATGTGCAGTTAGGATTATTCACTAGTGGCTGTGGTGTTCAGAGAGAGGATTCTTCTTCCCAGATGATGTGATATTTCTGGGCAGGAATGAGAAGGGGTGGATTCAGAAAGTCAGTAGGTAAGCATTCAGGAGAGAAGAAAAGCAGGCTGTCTCTACTGATACAGGAATATTTGGTCCCACAATTTTTGTGTCAAGCAAGTCTCACTTTCTAGAACTTTCCTCTTCCTACTCAGAAGAGGTAGCAAATTTGATTGCCTATTAGATTCTGATCACTTTAGACCTTAAATTTCACTCTCCGGTTAATGTCATTATAGATTTAAAGTGGCAGATTTTTTGAGTCAACCCAGAAACTACTTGACAACCAGAACTGGGGACCAACAAGAATATTAAAGTGGGTTTCCTCTCTTTTTAGAAGTAACCATAATGCTTCCAGCAAGCTTAGGGAGGCAGGCATCAGGGGCCCTTTTGTATTCTGTTTGGAGGGTATATGACTGTCAGAACTGAGACATTCAGTATACTGGTGTCCTGAATGCTTGGCCCAGCCTTATTTCATGAGCTGTCCATCTAGCTCAGTTAGCAGGAGCTAGGACCCATCCCTCCTCCAGCTCAGAGGCTAGCTTGGGCATTGGCACTCAGTAAGTGCTAAATTACATACAATTAATAAACAGTCAAGGGCAGAATATAACCCCCAGATTGCTGTAAGTAAAACCATTAGCTGAAGCTGACCCCAACTCCTCAGGGGTCCTGCCTTCTCTCTCTCCTACCCTGCCAGGAGAGTGTTAATTTTCAGGACATATCCACAGACAATTCCTCTCTACCCCTTGCCCCCACCAAATGCCAGCGAGAGGGCCATTTAACCTCTAGGTTGAGGATGCCCATTTCTCCGAGTTCCAGGCTGAGAATCTGCTCCCTTGCTTATTTTCCACAGGCCAAGGATCACTTGTTGGATGCCAATAATTTTTGGTGACTGGTGACTGGGGTTTGATTTAAGGCAGTAACCTCCAGGGAAAAGGCTCAGTGTCATAACCCTAGGCTGTCGAGTACCCTGTGCCAATGATTACTAATGTTTTTGCTTAAATCCTGTCAGAGGATGCTCAAATGGATGTCCATCAACCTCCGAATTCTGCCATAAAGATTGAGCTATTTGCATTATGCACGATATACAGTTTAATATACTCATTATAGGTGAGCCCTGCTTTAAGAAAACCCAGTATATGGAAATCTGAGCTTAGAGAACAAATGTGATTATTCACATGCTAAAAGGATTCACTGAAGGATTCCTTTAACTAACAGGAGCTCCCTTGGTGCATTTAAGTGTTTGATTGCGATCATTAACTACTTGACAGAGAGACAGGGGCAGTGGAATTTAAAAATAAAGTATTAGGAGCCACTGTCCAATGAAGAGCAATTAGAACTGAAGATGAAGGCACTCTGAAATGATGGATCAATGGGAAAAATCGGACTCATTTTGATAAAAAAAAAAAAAAGTTGATTTGTTTGTGACCATTTTGCCTTAGTCAGGGTATACCTGGACTTAGACGTGACACATGTGATGTGAGTCAAAGGTGTTGCAAGACTTGATCTTTAGCATTTTTCCAAACTGTGACTTAGACCATTCAGAAAATCAATTCAAAATATTTCAAGACTATTTCCCCATCAATGGGGTTGTTTGGGGGTTGGGGAGTAGATTCAAGTTTATGAATTTGAATTTATTTAAATCTACTGAATTTGGATTCTTGGTACTTACACTAGAGTTTTGCTGTTTGGAAGAGATGCCACCTGCCTGTATCTCCCCAAAATCATCATTCTTAGTGACCCCCTTGCCTTCTCACCAAGAATGAAGATAGATTTCTCTACCTTCTCATTTTTTCTGTTGTAGACAGCAGGAGCTGCTCAGACAGACTGGAGAAGGAAGACAGTAGGGGTGAAGGGTGGGGGGGCATGATAGCTCTCTTGAAATCTTTGAAGGAGACTAGACTTGTTTTGCTTAGTCCTTGAGGGTAGAACTAGGAGAGAAAATTACAAAGAAGCAAATTTATGCTTAAAGTCAGGAAAACTTCCTAATAATTATGGCTATTCAAAGTAGAATGGGCTTCTTGGGGAAGAAGTGAATTCTCCTTCATCGGAGGTATTCAAGCAGAGTCTAGATGACCCTAATGGGGTGTGTTGAAGCATGGGTTGGAATAGATGGCCACTCAGACCCTTTCTATTTCTGAGATTCACCTACATGCCCTTGTTCTTTCTTGTGGGCCAAGCAGAACCAATCTAACCCTTCAAATACTTGACAAACATTATCTTTTAAGTCTTCTCTTCTCCAGGATGGCCTTCAGTTCCTCAAGTGTATCCTTAAGGAGCATGATTTCAAAGTCTTTCCCTGTTCTGGTCACCCTCATCTGAAAGCTTTCCATCTTATCAAAGTGATGTTAAGAATTAAACAAAGTATGGGGCAGCCATACTGAGAGCTAGGTTCAGAAGTGGGAGGTCCTGGATTAAAATTTGTCCTCAGACACTTCCTATTTGTGTGGCCCTGGGCAAATCATTTAACTCCCCAGCCCTTACTGCTTTTCTGCCTTAGTACCAATACACAGTATTGAATCTAAGTTGTAATGTAATAGGTTTTTTAAAAATTAAACAAAATATTCCAGTAGTGTCTGACCAGGGAAGACTACAGGGGAACTGTTACTTTTCTAACTCTCTAACTTATTACTTTCTTAATGTATTTGGATTTCACAACCCCTTTAAATCATTTCCTTTTTCTTCTCCTTTATTCTAGTGATGAAAAGGTGAAATTTCTCCTGGACAAGGTAAACTTCTGGTCCCTTCCCTTCCTATCTTCACCATGTTTCCCCATCTATTTTCTACACCTAATCTATAATCCCTCCTTACCTAGTGATTCATTCCTTGATGCCTACAAACATATCCAAGTCTCTTCCTGTCTTCACTAAATGCTTCCATCTCTCAAACTATTATCCTATATCTTTCCTCTCTTTCTCAGCCAAAGTCCTAGGAAAAGCTTTCTATTTTTTTCTTACAGCACAATAGTATTCCATTACAGTCATATACCATAATTTGTTCAGCAATTCTCTAATTGATGGGCACTTCCTTAGCTTCCATTTCTTTGCCACCACAAAAAGAGCTGCTATAAATATTTTTTGTATCTAAAAGTACATCATTGCCTCCATTTTGCCTCCTCTCACTTACTCCTCAATCCTTTGCAATCTGGTTTCTGACATCATAACTCAATTAAAAGTGCTCTTTCTAAAGTCAACAATGATCTCTTAGTTGTCAGATGTAATGGCCTTTTTCTCAACTGACAACCTTTTTGACTTCTCTGTAGCATTTGAGGGGTGAATGAAGAAGAAAATGAGAGTAGTAAATGTACTTATATATAAAAATATATATTTACCACACCTTCCTCCCAGATACTTTCTTTTTTCTAGATTTTCATGATGCTACTCTTAGTTCTCCTGGTCATTTTTGATGGACTATCATTTATATTACACATTCTAATTGTTTGTGTAGCCCAAGGCTCTGTCCCAGGCCCCCTTTTATTCTCTTTCTACAATTTTCTCTCAGTTTTGGTGACCTCATCAGCTCACATGGGGTTAATTACTATGTTGATGGCTCTCAGACCTATATATCCAGTCCTAGTCTTTCTCCTGAGCTCCAGTCCTTCATCTTAGGCTACCTACTGGAAATTTACAACTCTCTGTCTCTTAGGCATTTTAAACTCAATACATCCAAAACCAAACTCTTTGTCAATTTATCCAAACCAGCTCCTTTTTCCTGACTTCCTTACTTCTGTCAAAGACAAATTGTCTTTTATCCTTTCAGTCACTCAGTTTGTAACATCTGTTTCATCCTCGACTCCATTCTTTTACTTTCCCCCCTATATCCAATTATTTGTCAAATCTTGTCATTTTTACCCTTCAGATATCTTTTGCATTTGTCTCTTTTTCTCTACTCACATGGATATGACCCTAATCCCCATCACTTTTGGCCTGGAATATTATTAATTGCCCTAATTGATCTCCCGGCTTCAAATTTCTCCCCACTCTAATTTATCATCCATGGAGCTGCCAAAGTGATTTTTTTTTAAAAGCGCAGGTCTAACCATGTCAGCCTCTTAGTCAATAAACTCCAGTGGCTCCTTGCTGTCTCTAGAATCAGATATGAGCCTTTCTCTTTGGCCTTTAAAGTTCTTTACAACTTGACCTCTTCCTAACTTTCCAGTTTCTTCTCCCTCAAGAGTCCAGCCAAACTGGTCTTAAATTTTCCCATTTAGGATACTATTTTTTTGGCTCTGCACTCCCTTCCTACATTCCAGGAATGTATTCTTTCCTTACCTCAGGTCTTAGAATCCCTAGATTCCTTTAAGACTCAGCTCAAAAGCTACCTTTTTTTAATGATGCCTTTCTTGGTCCCCTCAGCTATTAGTGATTTCCTCCTCTGAGGCAGCTAGGTAGCCCAGTGGGCCTGGAGTCAGGAAGATTTGGGTTCAAATCTAGTTCCAGACCCTTATGAGCTGGGTAACTCTAGGCAAATCACTTAACCTCTCTTGGCCTCAGTTTTCTCATATATATAATATGAGAATAAATAATAGCCCCTACTTTGGAGAGTTAGTAATGAGGATCAAACAAGATACTATTTATTTTTAAAAAATGCTTAGCACAATGTCTGGCACATAGTAGGCACTATATAATTGCTTATTTTCTTCCCTCCCCCAGAATACCTTTTATTTTTGTTGTGCATTATTATATTTGGACATATTGTCTCCTACAGTTCTATTTTAAGCTCCTTAAGAACAAGTCCTGGCACATGGTAGGTGCTTAATAAATGCATGTTGATTGATTGATTGCTTGGATGCAATCTAAGATTCATTAGCTTTTTGGGCAGCTGAATCACACTATTGATTCCTATTGAGTTTTCAGTCCACTAAAGCTCTCTGATATTTTTCAGACAAACTGTAATTGTAATAATCCAGGCTTGAAGGGATGAGAACCTCATCAGACTGTACAGGGAGAACACATATTTCTTCCTTTTTCATGAAAGACTTTTGCCCTCCCCCCAAATACTTTGACATCTCAGTGTATCTATGCCATCCCATCAGTTACAGATGTTCACTCCAATGGTGCGGATCACTACTGCCCCATGGCTTCTCATCCTTTCAGTTTGTGTTCATGTCTTCCTATAAATCTCTGAAATAATACATATAACCCCAAGGATTCTTGGGATCTTTTAATATTTTATCCATGCCATTAAAATACTCAGGCTGTCCATGTGATGACCTTTGCTCTTTCTACATGCCAGGCTCAAATATCCCCAAACTACCCTGTCATGGAAGTGGGTAGATTCTCAACTCAACCACCATTTTCTTCTTTAGGAGGTTTTTCTTGGTTCCTCCAGTTCCTAGGGACCCCCTCCCCAACCCTAGACTACCTCAGATATACTTAGCTTGTGTTTTGCATACACCTATACATGCATGTTGACTCCTCCAGTAGAATGGTGTCTCCTTGAAGGCAGGGACTTTTTCGTCTATATATCCTCAATGCCTACAATAATACGGTTTTGGCTTATAGCGGGTGCTTAATAAATGTTCTTTGGTTGATTGAGCAAGTACAGGTGAAAAAAAATTTTTTTTTGAAAATTTTCTTAAAAGTCAAGGTAGAGGGATGCTTCCCCCCATCCTTCCAGGAGTCTTAGCCCAAGGTCACCCAAGTGGGAGGCACTAGACCTGGTGTCAGAGGACCTGGTGTTAATGATGAGATTCCTGAAGTCCACAGCCTTTTGTTTTTTTTTTAATATCCCCAGTACCAATAGCAAAAGTACCAAGACATTGAGGCTCAGAAAGGACTTCACCCAAGGCCACACAGCTTACTAGTTCTGGTATAACAGGACAAGGTAGACCAGGAGGCCAGGGACTCTCTTTTGTTTGTGGCCTTGGGTCCCTAGCACCTAACTACCTCGCACATTGTAGGTGCATAGGAAACGTTTATTGAATGAATGAATAAATAAATAAATGAATACTGGTCTGAGAGGCTAGAAAAAATAAATCATCCACCTTCCTATTTCATCCTTGTTAGGTTTCTTCTTTTGACACCAGGAATTACTGAGGAGGTGTCTTGAGGAGCCCCCAGCTCCATATGACCTGTTGTGTGAGGGATTCAGAAACCCAGTGAGTGCCAGTCTCCATGCCTGTCTGCACTGCCCTTTTACCGGAGGGCTAATCCTAGGTGCTGCTGGCTCTTCACTCCAGGGAATCTGAGGTGGTGAGGGAAAGCTGGGAGGATAATCTAAGCTAAAATGGAAAGAACAGTCTTTCCTATTTAAAGGCAAAATACAACTGTGGCTTAACTCCAAGTGAGGCCTGGACTGACCTATTCAGCCGCAGCCCATCCACAGGAGCCTTTGCATTTGTGATACACCACACAGGAGGGGACATTTCTAATCAGGCTCTGGGCACATGACCAGGCATCTGGGACTGTGTGTGATAATGCACTCATTGGTACTCCAGTGGCCTTTGAGAGTGAATGAGTCTCCATAGGCACCTAACTCACTAGCATGAAGGGGTTTAGGCTCCAGGGAGGGCCGAAACGATGCACTTGAAATCCAGGCCTTTTCCTAGTTTGTAACCCATCACTGGCAAATCCCCTGTTTGTTTCCATGTCTGTGAAATGGGGATGGTTGAGTTCAGAAAGGCATGGTGAGGGTTTGTAAATGCCCCTTAATTTTCATTCACAAAATATAGAATTATAAACACAGTTAATTATCATTGTTACCTTGTTTTGTTTTGTTTTAGCTACCAGGCAACTAAGAGTTAAGTTGACATTTATAATGTCTTAAACATCATCTTGTGAAGTGATAGGGAATCCCCTGCAATCCTCAGAGAGCCTCTGCAGATGTAGAAACCATTTAGAGTTTGGATTTCAAAGACCTGGATTCAAACAGAATTTTTGACACTTAGTACTTGTGTGACTTTGGGTGAGTCACTTAATTCTGCAGGGCTTCAGTAAAGTGGTAAAGTGAGTAGACTGGACTCTGTGACCTCTAAAATTCCTCCTTTCTCTAAATTTTCACCAAAAAAAATACTAATACCTATAGGATGAACTTCTTGAGGACAGGAACTATTCACTGCTATCTTTGTATCTAAAGTACCTGGCACAAACTGTGTGCCAAATAAATTGGTTATTTAGAAGTCAGGACCCAGGCATCCTAGCTCTTCCATATTGATCACAGGATTATAGATTTTGAGCTGGAAAGGACTGTCATCTAAGGCAACTTCTTATTTTACAGATAAAGAAACTGATGCCTATGGAGATTAAGTGATTTGTATAAGGTTATTTTATGGACATATTGTTCAGTTGTTTCAGTCATGTCTGACTCTTTGTTATCCCATTTGGAGTTTTCTTGGCAAGATACCAGAATGGTTTGCCACTTCAGCTTATTTTATGGACAAGATAACTGAGGCAGAGTTAGGTGGCTTGGGAGTTACTTAGCTAGTAAGTGTTTGAGATCAAATTTGAACTCAAATCTTCTTAACTCCAGATGTGGGACTTTCTCTGCTGTGACATGTAGGTGCCCCACTTAAGAGATAGTAAACATCTAAGGCAGAATTTGAACTCAATTCCTTAGACTCTGGAACCAATATGTACCAGGACATCTTTTTTTTTTTCCTCCTGGTTTGAGTTTCTCTATCAATATTGCTGAAAGTGTTGGACTAGATAATTTCTAAAGACATTTCTAGCTTTAATGCTATATAACATTATTTCCTCTCTCAATCTAGGCTAAAATATCCCTTCTTACTTTTAGCAATTTTCTATTAAAAAAAAAGAGAGAGAGAAATACCTGAACACAGATTTGCCAGTCTTTATGAACTTAAATATTTGCTTTCTGGAAGGACTAATGTTCAGAATGCCTAAAGTGCAGTCTAAGCAACTGTGAGAAGAGCTGAGGTCAGAAATCTGACCTTTGGGGAGCTGGCTATAATAAAACCCCTCCCTGGCCCTTCATAATTGTATCTATAGTGGAAGTCAGAAGGATGATAGAATGGCCACCAAGGCAACCCCCTTTTGACTTTGGAAACCATTATGGCTACTTGTAATCATAATAATAATGAATCCTTTTTGGGGGAGGCATCTATCACCCTGCCTCTCCTCTGTGGGCCCACCTACCTCACTCTAAATGGTGTGGTATGGTTATGAATCAGCTAGGAGACATGGTGGATAGAACAGCACACCTGGAGTCAGGAAGAACTAAGTTCAAATCCACAGACATTTACTAGTCATGTGACCCTGGGCAGGTCACTTAATCTTGTTTGACTCAGTTTCCTAATTTGCAAAGTGACCCGGAGAAGGAAATGGCAAACCACTCTACTATCTTTGCCAAGAAAGCCTCAAATGGAGTCATGAAGAGTTGGACACAAATGAAAAGACTGAACAGCAACCAATTATTGAGTCCTTTCTATGTGCCCAGCTCTGTGTTAGGCACAATGGGAAATATAACTATAATGCAGGGTACCTGCCTTGAAGAAACTTAAAGCAAAAATCTGCAAGGCTTTAAGAAAGAGCCTTGGGGCTGTTAATCAGAGGTTTTGTGTTCAAGTGCCCCTCTGCTCTTTGTAAGTGTCTTGTATATACTCCTATGAGTATATGCCATCTCCCCTATTAAAAATGTAAGTTCCTTGAGGGCAGGGATTATTTTGTGTCTTTATTTCGCTGTCACTTAGCACAGTGCCTGCAATATAGTAGGCATTCAACAAATGCTTGTTGACTGATTTCTTGATTAATCTACCTTTAATTGTGTGACCTTGGGTAAATTACTTTCCCTTGCTGGCTCTTAGTCTCCTTGCCTATAAAATAAAATAAGGAGGTTGTACTAGATGACCTCTGTGACCACTTCTAGCTCTAATTCTGTGATCCTAAATATGGTCCTCTAATGAGGCTATTTTCTTCTTCTTCTTCTTCTTCTTCTTCTTCTTTTTTTTTTTTTTTGGACTCATCTGTTCTAAGAACTGTTAAGAGAAGAGAAGGATGTCAGGAGAAATGATTTTGAAAGTAATTATAGAAATAACATAACCCCCTCCAAAACAACACAAATTTCATCAAATGATTGAGATTTTTTCATTCCATACCACCAAAGAAATCTCTGTTTCTAAGCTATAGCAGTTGACCCCCTTGTATAAATCCATTTTCAACATAACAGCATTCTGTTATAATCAAAGGATCACAGGAATCTAGCTACCTAGTCCAACTCTTTTCATTTTGGATATGAGGAGACTGAAGCCCAAAGCCTTGTCCAAGGTCATACAGGTAATATCAGAGTTAGGACCTGAACTCAAGTCCTTTGATTCCAGAGTCCAAAATTCATAGATTTAGAGTTAGAAGGGATATCAGGAACTAGTCTAGTTCAATCCTCCCATTTTGCAGATGAGGAAACTGAATCCTAGGGAGGTCAAATAACTTATACAAGGTCATATAGGCAGTACATGCCAGAGGTAGAGTCTTGGTCTTTTGACTTCAGTCATTGTTCTTTTTATTTTTACCCTACTGATCTTTGTAGTTGTTTTCAATGGACTCCAAGTCGTCGGAGTCCTTATGCTTATTCTGAGCTAATTGCTTTATCTTCTTCACATAGGATATCATCTATCATGGAGAAACCATAACTCTCCTCTTAGAACCTCTGGTATGTGTCTACCAAATATCTCGTATGACATTTTATATAAATTCCACCAATGAGACCCAAACCTTGGTCCACCGCTTCTCCACTTGGTGCACTTGTAGACTTCCCATTCAGGGAGAGATGTCTTTAGTCAAGACTCCATTTTTGGAGACTTAGTATTTTAGGACTGCCTACTAGACAGCTTATTCTCATCTTACAAATTTAATATTATTAGTTTTTATAACCCAAACGACACTCATTTTTTAACAAATAAACGAATGCTAGCTGCCAACTTCCTCAGTGGGACAGATGCGAATCAGCTTTAGCAAGTGCATAGATGACATATCAAAGAGTACATTGAGTAATTCTTCCCTCGCTCAAAGCTTTTTCCAGATCATAGACAAATACACCGGAGCTGTCTAAAATAGGAGTCCCTGCCACAAGTTTATTCTTGGGAGTTAAGGAATTTGCATGTTGTAGCCAGGTGAGTATTTGTATAAGACTGCTGTGAAGTTGGGAACTAGAGGAAAGTCATCTTCTATCATAAGGCTAATTGTAATGGGAACATGCAGGGAAGATGCTCTGGGTTGATCTATTATTTGCTATCGATGTGGCTATGTTTTAATTTTTTCTATACAAATAATTTAGTTGTAAGGACGCAGACTGATTTTTTTTTTGGCAAAACAGTTCTAGTTAGCTAATTTATTTTTCAACTTTAAAACATCAGCATTTTATAGATCTGAATTTCACAATGTGAGGATGATTGCTACGTACAATTTGCAAAATTGTGATTAACCAGCCCCTGCTTTGAGTCAGTTCTCCCTAATTCACAAAGGCTTCCAAGAATAGTCTGCACAAAATTCAGTTTGCAAATTGCAGGGCAGATTTTTAGAGGGCAGTTTAAAGAATGAAGTCCTAAGGGTTTTATCTATATTTATATCTCTTGTTAAGCCAAACCCTTATGTAAATGTTACAATCTGTAAATAACAAGCAAGAGCTGCTTTCTTAAAGGGAAGATTGCATCTCCATTTTTGAGATGTAGCAAAATTATTAAATGACAGAATTGACTGAGAGGCAAGTATATTTGGAACCCACTAATAAACATTAATCTATATCATCAGCTGTATTTGTGTGGGTATTTAAAGGTTTCAAAGTGTGGAGACCTTTCAGTTTGCAGCCACATTTCTCTCAAATTGAAAAACACTGCCCTTAGTGCTGGCTTAGAAAAAAAATGGGGATGACTGTTGTATACTTTTACTTTTTATAGCCATTAATGTTGCAGTAAATCTTGTATTATTGTATACAGTCTAGATTATTTTTCATTCTTTTGCCTTTGGACAGGAAAGAAATTACTGGCTCCCATCAGTGTTATTGGCAATCCCCATATTTTGACATCTGTTCCTTTCTAAACATTTTACCAACCTTGATGAAATGTAGTTTAGTGTTAGAAACTGACTTGAAGAAAAAATTGGATGATAAAAAAATAACATTGATTAAATACCAGAAGTAATTTACCAATGACTATCAATATTTAGAAGGCCACTGCAATTTATTTTTTTCTTAAATCTAGATAACTTATAGAAATTTTAATCATGTTTAATCTTTGAATTAAACTGAATTAGTGGTTTCTCATTTTTAAATAGAAGTATAGTGGACTCATTCTAGTCAATTTTAATCAAACTCTTTGGGCTCTATTCATAAAGAATGTTTTCGATCCTTCTCAGAGAAATCATGTAATATACTTTCTCCTAGCAAATTATACTTTCTCAATTCATTAAATCTTTTTATTCCACTCTCTCCCTAGAAGAGCACATGGCTTCGTACAGGGTCAGGAGATACTAGATGAATTGGGGGTGGGATGGGGTAGGAGAGCAGAATGATAGAGATACAGCAATAGCAGGACCCAGACCTGACTCTGTGGAACAAAAAAAGGATTAGGCAAATAATAGCTTTCTCCGGCAGTGTCCACATACTTTGAGAATAAACTGGAAGTTATGTGGATTATTTAGGCTAATGGAAGAAAATATGACTCTGAAGTTATTCAGATTAAATTGTGCCATTGGACCCCATCCACTTCACTGGTAGAATTGGGACCCTTGGAATGGTGGATACCATTTGCTGTGATTAAAGTGAGCTGCAAATGTATCTCAGTAGTGGCCACAGTCTGTTTTCCTGAGCCTTTAAGAGCCATCTTGCAAATGTATATGATGGGTCCTAAAGTCTGTAAGGGACAGCTTGGTGGTACAATAGATAATGCTGGGACTGGTCAAGAAACCCATCTTCTTGAGTTCAAATCGGACCTCCAACACTTATGGTGTGACCCTGGGCAAGTCACATGATCCTCTTTGGCTCAGTTTCCTCATCTATAAAATGAGCTGGAGAAAGAAATAGCAAACCACTCTAGAATCTATGCCAAGAAACCCCCAAACAGGGTCGAGATGAATCGGACACAACTAAAATGACTGAAAAACAATAGAATCTATAAGCTATATGATAATTTGCTATCCTTCAACTGTCAAGATCCAGTTCCTAGAATCATAGTCCCACAAGAATTCAATTTGGGAGGGACCTTAGCGACCAATTAGCTAAAATTCTCATTTTAAATGAGGGAAAAAATGGGGAAAATGAAATGCAGAAGTAACTTTCTAAGAATACATAATCAATTAGTAATAGAGGTAGAATTGGAACCCAGCTCTTTTGACTTTAACTAGACTTTTTTGGGTCCATTTCACCACATTGTACCCCATCCACTTCACTGGTAGAATTGGAACACTTGGAATAGTGGATGCCATTTGCTGTCTCCACCTTTGGATTTTCTTCACTTCTGTCTGAATTGGCTATTTAATTGAAATAGGCTGGCAAATATTACAGGAACAGAGGGATTCATGTCTGGAGGTGCTCCCCACCCTTTAGAGAGAGTTATGGACATTTAGGACATTTATTCCAGGAAGATGGTCTAACAGCTTTTGTGATATGCCAGTTGATCAATTCCATTAGAGTATGGGATCAACAGTTATGGTATATCTAGTTTTCCATGAGCTCTTATTGCAATCTCTTAACTAGATATACAGTGTCTATAGTATGCTGAGATTTTTATCACAGTTATGGGGATTTTGAGAGCAGCCCCACCACTAGGACAGAAGTGTCAAACTCTTGTCTGAGGCTTACAAAGCTCTCTAGTGAACCTGATTAACATATAAAATTATGAGGGAGTAGCTTGGTGGTGGCCCAGTGGATTGAGAATTAGGCCTAGGTTCAAATCTGACCTCAGTTACTGACTAAGCTGTGTGACCCTGGGCAAGTCATTTAAGCCCCCTTGCTTAGCCCATACTGTTTTTCTGCCTTGGAACCAATATACCATGTTGATTCTAAGATGGAAGGTAAAGGTTAAAAAAAGTGTAATTGGGAAATGTTTAACAGAATAAATTTTGTAAAAATAATATTAATTTGTGGTTTTTCAAGTCAGGGATGCATCTCTATTTGAGTTTGACAGCACTGTCTAGTGGATAGGATAAGAGAGCTGAACTCAGAGGCAGAGGAAAACCTACATCTAAGACCTTTATCTGATGCATTGGCTGAGTGACCCTGAATACTTTTTCTTGTTGCCCAAAGCAGCAGTTCTCTGAGTTGTAGAGCAGGTTCTTCCCTCCACTGATAGACATTATCTTCCCACTGAATTATCTATGCCAATAAAATTACCCATCCAGCCTAAATTAAAAAAAAAAGTGGAATTCATGTGTTGAACTGCACAAGGACCCATGAAGTAAAAAAACTCATATGTCCTATAGGAAAGAAATTTACATGGGTGCATGTAGTTACACTTAAATATGTATGTTATAAATATAAACAGGTTTCTGATAACCATATTGATAATGACCCTTAGCAATTTCTCACACATTATTGATCTGAACAATGAAGTAGACTTGCTTTTTGAGGCACAAAAAAAGTAAAATGATTCTTCCAAGCTTATATGATAAGTTGAAGGAGGAGTTGAAACTAGAACCCGGAACTTCTTATTTTTTAGCTCAGTGTACCATTGCCAAATCTACATTAACCACTATGAAAATAAAAATGCTGCTTTCCATGACGAAAGCAGGAACACTGCCTATTTGCTGCAGAGAAGAGCAATTAGCAAACTAATGAATTAGGGTTCTTTTTATGCTTGTCAAAGGGAATCATGCATTTGTTTTAAATAAGATGTTTTGCCCCTTACTTGATTAAGGACATTAGTGGCTATGAGTAAGTAAAAATTTGTTTGAATTTCCACAGGTGTGTTTGAATTTAATGTCATATTTCACAAGGACACATTGATGTTATGACACGTTCAAAGGAGTGTGCCTTAAAAATAAGCAATCTGGCAATAAAGATGTGAATAGAACTTGGATTCATGGGTTGGTTTTTCTGCTATGGATATTAGCCTCTGTTTGGTCTTTAGGTGTGATTTTTAAATTTTACACATGGAAATTACTATTATTAGGGACAAATTCTGGAGGTACGAATTCATGACTTCTACTGGCAAATAGAAATGTAGTCACCCTATTGTTGAATTGGTTTAGATTCAAGTCCTTTTCAGAATTTCAATCCTAGAAATTGTGTTTTTTTGGTTGTTGTTGTTTCCTTGTGTTCTGAGCTTGCATACTATAGTGTTTTATGGGGCTGTTATATACATATCAATAGCATCTGACTAACTGAATGGAAACTTGGGTGACTAGAACTGACTTGACCAAACTCTGCTGGTTTTATGTTGGTAGGTGTATATATTGGGATCACCTGAACCACAGAATGGGCGTGATGGAGATAAACTTTTTCAGTGGACACTGAAAAAGAAAGAAAATTCTTTGTAATTTGAAAAACAGTCCCATGAATAGTAATGTTCTACCCAGCTATGAGGAATGCTACACCTACCTAATAATTAAGCATGTCTTTAGTGCCTGACTTTTACTATGAAAGCTCTCCCTCCTCTGATCCAATTCTTTCCCATACTTCAGTGCCCAGACCAAGCCTAACACTTCCATGGTACCTTCCTTGATAACTCCAGGTCATAGTTCTATGAGTTTCCTTTGAATTTTTTTGAATGCTTATGGCATGTCCTTTTCATGTGGGACCTTGGTTAGTTATGGTTTATAGTCAATGGACCAACCAATAAATATGTGTTCTGAGCATTGTGCTGGCCTTTGGGGACATCATGACCAACATGTTATAGTTCCTCCTCACAAGAAGTTTATAGTCTGGGGAGACAACCATATGCACACATATTGTCTCCTAATTGCTTGGGGTATGTTGGCTATGTCACTTCAGTGACATTGTGTTTTCCTAAAGGGCACAGGCTATATTAAGATACTCCACTTACTGTTTTTGAAACTTTCTCAGTCAAAATACGTTTCTTGGCCACCATTCTTGTTTACATGCGGTCTCCATCTATTAGAAAGTAATCTCCTTGAGGGCAGAAACTATCTTTCATTTTGTATTCATACGCCCAGTGTTTAGTACAGTGATTGGCATATATTAAACATTTGATGAGTGATCATTTATTCATTTTCCCCACAGATTTCTGAGTACATATTAAAAATTGATGCATTTTTCAAACTGAATTTCTCTTTCTTCTGAAATTACTTTGTGACTATTTATCCTAAATCTGTTTGGGGAAGAATCACTTTTAACTGGTGCAGTGTAGGTGTACACTTACAAATTATTAGGGCTTGAAGTGGTCCTGCATCAAGAGGGTCAGCTCTGCTAACCTTTTTACTCCTCTTCTCCACCCCATAATTCTTGGTCTGCTCACACATGGTGTCCTCTCTGTAGAGCTCACCTGTTTAAATGCCTGCAGTTACTAGTCAAGAAAAGAGATAAATACCTAACAGCTGTATTAGTCCACCCTGGGATTATTGCCTTATGGATACAGTTTTCTGGGAAATCTCCTGTCATCCCTTCCCTATCTCATGTGGCTCACACCTGGGACACTCTATGGGAAAAAGTTCTGAGTGCCTGGTGGAGAGAATTTGTTGGGGTTCTTTGTTTTGTCTCATGAACCACACTGTATTGGGAGAAGACCTTGACCAGACCCTTTTTTTTTCTCATAAATTGACTTTGATATCCTCTAGGCCCCTTTGCCAATCTGCTTCTTCTTTGAATATTTAAAACCAGAAAGGAAGAGAAGAACTATGGGATGGGGGTGGGGGTGGACTTTAGGCAATAGCCTTCGAGTCTGTCCTGATTTTGACTTTGTTTTTGAATGATCTCCTTTCCCCGACACCCAATTTGTCTCCCCCCCCCATACTATTATTCTACACATCTGGAATGTCATAGATACTCTAAAGAGAATGCAGTTATGTTTCACCTGTGGCTGAATAACTTGACAATAAAACATATTTTTGAATGTTTTTCTTTTTCCTCTTCAAAACCTTGGTATTTATGTTCCTTCAGGCAGAGCCTGGACATTGCCAGTGTGTCCTATTTAGCCATGGTATAAATTCCTCTTTTCATCTACTCCCTTATACACACACACATCACACACATATACCCCTCAAACACACATATGCACACACACACACACACACACACATATACCCTCTGTCTCTTCAAGGCACTTAACTCCAGACCAGCAGCACCCTTGCTATTCTAGTCCAGGATCATTCTTGAGTAGCTAATTTGCCCACAATCAATAATTTTATTCTTTTAAAGAAATTACTGAATATTTCTAAGTGTATGCATGGGGAGGGGAGAAAGCACGGTTTGCATCATTTTAGATTTAAGGTTGTGGCACTGTATTTAGACATGATGAATAATTAATTCCTATTGAAAAAAATAAACACATGCAGTCAGAAAATGATTGAATGGGGTGGGGGCTACTTAGTGATTAAAGCTTGGAATGGACAGTAGAAGGGAGAAAAGCAGCATCGTTAAGGTAAGGTGGAAATAGGGATGGATTTAGAATCATCAAGATGCCTGTGTTACAAGACCACCTCTGATATTTTCTAGCCACAAGACCATGGAGAAGTCTCTTTAAGTCTCAGTTTCCTTATCTGTAAAATGGATACCAATATCCAAACTACCTCTTTCCCAGTGCTGTGGTAAAGTTCAAATGAGATAATGCATCTAAAGTACTTTGTAAACCTTAAAGCTCAAATAAATGTCAGCTATTATTATTAGCACCTTCCTGTGGGGCCAGTGAAGTCTCTCCTTGGCATCTTCTTTCTTTCCCATGCCTTTCTCTTCGTGCCGACAGCCAATACTCGAGGTGATTTTAGCCTTAGGGTGGAACCCAGTGCCCTAAAAAAAGAAACATTGCCTATTTTAGACCTATTTCTCAACATCAAAATGCCCTTATTGCCTCCCCTTCCATCAGGACCCCATAATAATCAATCTGTTAAACGAATTCATGCTAAGATGTGAATAGTGGATAGCAGCTCAATATGGCACCATTTAAGGGGTTGGTGGAGGAAGGGCTGATGTTGATACTGACAGGAAACATACTCTTAACCCAGAAGAAAAAATTACTCAATCTTGGAACTTCAAAGCTAGATGGAACCTTAAAGGAACATTTATTTATTTATATGTTTTTTTGTGAGAACTTCTAATTTTATTTTTTTTTCAGAAAAATTTTTTCCATGGTTACATAATTCATGTTCTTACTCTCTCCCCCTCATAACCCCTGCCCCCCCCCACCCACCCTGTAGCCAACACGCATTTCCACTGGTTTCTTCATGTGTCATCAATCAAGACCTATTTCCTTCTTTTTGATAATTGCACTATGGTGGTCGTTTAGAGTTTACATCCCAAATCACGTCTGTATCAACCCATGTGTTCAAGCAGTTGTTTTTCTTCTGTGTTTCCACTCCTGTAGTTCTTCCTCTGAATGTGAGTAGCGTTCTTTTCCATAAAGGAACCTTTAAAAAAAATCCAACTTTCTACTCCATTTAACTCTTTTCCATCCTTAACAGGGTGTCTTGTCTTGAACTCTTCTGTGGTAAAGAGTTCATCATGTTTAAAGCCAACCCATTTCATTTTCAAGTTCTAATGGTTGGACGATAGTTCTTATATTTATTGAGTCCAAATATATTTGTTTTGTAACTTCTATCCATTGGTTTGTTCTCTAGGGCCACAGAAAATAACCTGTCTTCTACCTGATAGTCAGTGGATACTGATATATTTCCAAAAGTGTGGCAGTGTTAGAGTATCTCTTCTCTGGGGAGTAATGCTCCCCAACCTCTCTCTAACCACGCAATGTTGGGGTCTGCCTGATGACAGCAGAGATAGTAACTTTGGTTGTCAGATGAGCTAAGGTATAAAGAGATTTAATCTAGCTCACAGCCCTGCTTCTGAGGCTTACTTTTCCCCAACAATGGAGGGATAGGTACAGGAGAGGACTTTCCTTGAACATATGTAAGTATTTAATACATTCTGTTGAATTGAAGTTGAAGGTCCAACAATAATTAGAAATGTGACAATTTTTAGACAAGCCTGAATATAAACCAAAGTCTTTCTGTCTTTGACTTTCTCTTTCACCTTAACCACAGCTTCTCCCCCCGCTTATGTCCCATCTAAGTTAAGTTCCATGGGCTTACTCTGAGATTTGAAGTGGGTTCCTTTCTGCCTCTCAGTTTCCTTACCTGTCAAATAAGGAGGTTAGACTAGATTGTCTCTGGGGTCCCTTCCCATTCTGGCTGACTCTGGTTCCATGATGTGTGCGGTATGACTCCACTCACATGCCTGTGGGCCATAGTACATACCTTCTGTTTTTCTTACTAAATCACAAACAGAAATTGAACTCGGGGTCACACATGAAGTCATGAGTATAAGTTTATTTTTTTTCATGTGGAGTGTTCCTTATTTATAGTCAAAATCCCCAAAAGATTAAGCTTTAAAAAGATTTACTAGTGCTGGGGTCAGATGCTAACCTCTTGCCATGCCGGAGGCAAAGGTTCAGAGTTCAAAAGTGGTAAGAGGGCTTTGGAAGGAGACTTTAAGGAGGTTCTTGTCCCCTGTTTTTGAAATAGATGCACATACAAATATCCCTCTGCATTGATTCTGTAACCCCGTGTGTAGAAGGGCACATTGAGGGCATGAGAGATGCTCATTGGAAGCAGGGTTGAGTCAAATGATGTGTATCCTGCACACTAAGCTAGGGAAAGGAGCAAAAGATTGACCTATCAGAATTCAAATTTGAGATTCAGAGTGAAATCTCCTATTTAGTCATTGCTAAAAATCCTTTTTTTTTTTTTTTTCCTTTGGGCCTTTGGAGTACAAATTCTCTGGGAAAAAGTCTGCTGTACTCACCTGGGCTTTTCTAGGAAAGTCTCTGGCCCAGTCATTATCTACTTTATTAGATGTCAATGCTTTGCAGAGTGATTATCATTGTCACTGATGGGTATTCATTTTAAAGCCATGTTCTTATGGGGGGGGGGGTTCTTATACTACTGGTTATCTAGGCAGAGATGAGTTGTGCTGAGAGATGTTTTTTAAAATAATTTTTTTTTGGAAGGGGAGTTAGGGTGTGTGCAATTCAATTTCCTGTTCATTCCCATCCTTTTGTTTATTGATTTATTTTTAAAAGGATCCATTCTGGTCAAAATGTATGCGAGAGAAGCCCACTTCCTCCCTGCCTCTGTATATAAAACTCATACTCAAGTCTGGGGGATTTATGCAGCCATATGAAGGAGGCCCAACCATTAGACTTGGTCTGGAGGAACTCTGTGGGGCCCCTCTGAAACTTCTCTGATGAGGCTTTCCTCAATTTGTGCCACTGCTGCATTCACAAGCAAAGTGAGCTGACTGAGGGCTACTGGGCCTCTATTCCCTCACATCCTCTCCAAATCCAGCCTCTCTGCCACGATCAGCTATTTTATGAGGAAAGTGGGGTGTTTCCTAGGCCTGCATTTCATTTTCACTTATAATTATCTCCACATAAGTCTTCAATTTTGGATTTTGAATTGGATACACATGAACACTGCCGTGCATGTAAAAAGATCAGTGACAAAAATCACAGGATATTTGCATACCGTAATTACTCCCTGAGTCGGGCCCAGCAAGTCTTTGTTTGGAAGGCCGGGGGAACCGTACGGAGTGGTCAGTTGTCCTTAGCTGTGGAGCAGGGTGGGCATTAGGAGCTAGGTTGGATTTAAGTTTCTTTGCCTCCACAACTAAAATCTTCCTAAGTGAAGAAGGATATCTTTAGCCTTCTTTAGGCCTGGCTTTGTCACTAAGAGACAAGCTGTGCTTTTTTTTTTTTTTTAAATCCAAGGCAAGTTATTGGTCTTGGAATGTTCATGCCATGGCCACAATGGGTAGAATCAGGAGTCAGAGCGCCTTTTAAGAGGTTGGGGGAAGTTGTTTCTATGCCAGGGGTGTCCTTATGGATTTCATAGTGCCCGTGGCTCCCCTAGCATGTTAAGTAGCTGTGAGCTCCATTATCATCCATCTGTAGGACTTTATTGAACGTCTGCTCAGTGCCCAGTCCGGTAGAACACCGGGCGGCTATAGGACAGACCTCCCGATCCAACTCCAGCCATTCCAAAATGGTTCTGCAAATCAGAGCAGACAGATGTGCCGTCTTTATTTGTGGAGAGAGGGCACAGCAAAGCCGGAGGATTGATTCTCTCAGTTGTCTGAGAATCGAGAAGCCAGGGCAGAGATACTTTCATGGAAGAAAGAAATCCTGGATGGTGGAGCAAGCTCATGAGTTACAAGTGCCCCAGGGTAGCTTTAACTTATGCGCTGAGCTGGTGCTCCTATCATAGGCAGCATACCACAGAAACCACAGCCTCCAACTATGATACCAAATGAACTCATATGCTATTAGAAAGGTTTCTTGTGTAATCCATTCACAGGGCTTTATTCCGCCCTTGATCTGCACATGGAACTCAATGGGAGTTCTCTGCAATGGCTAGAGGGTAGGACATGGCTCTTAATAATCACTTGTTCAATAAACAGTGATGTATTATTCTGGCTGTCCACGTATCCCTAACTAACTGCTCAAGTTCAGTTGGAATCGTTTTGTAATGCAAATAGTTATTTGTACCACATGTGAGCTAGAGAAATAAGGGATCGCAGGTCTAGAGCTGGAAGGGGTATCAGAAGCTATTTAGTAGAACTCTCTCATTTTGAAGATGAGGAAACTGAGGCCTGAAGAGCTTAAGTGACTTGTTTAAGGTCATATATAAGCATGTATAAGCATCAGAAGTAGGGGCAGAAGCTGGATCCTGTGACTCCAGAATCACAATGACATCTTATCTGAATTAACAAAAGAGTGGTTGTAACAGTGGACAACATGGAAGGAAAAAGTTAGGAAGGTGCTTCTTTGACTAAATTATCATTAAGGTAAAACTTGGAAGGTGGCCCCTAACCTTAAAGATCATCTTGGCCAACTCCTTCACTCTTACACATGGGGAAAAACTGAGTCCCCAGAAAGGGAAGCAAATTACCCAGTGCCACAGAGCTAAAAAATGGCAGAACCAAGTCTAAGTCTTGAACCTACATCTGCTGACTCCTAGTTTAGTGTTTTGTTTTGTTATTTTTTTTGTTTTGATGATGTCACAGCTGTCTCTCATTTCTTTTTCTAAGATGTAAGATGTAACTGGAGGGAGAATTAGATATCATCTTGTCTATCCCACTCTTTGTATAGATGAAGAACCCAAGGTTCTCAGCGTCCATTTCTGAGCCAGAGGGCAACCAAATTATAAGTTAATAGAGCTGAGTTTTGAACCCTGATCTCTCAGTTCCAAATCTAGTCCTCTGTCAACTGTAGCACACTTTGGATCTGGACTTAAAAAACTCACCCCAGTGTCCAGTTAAAGAATATGAATCCCTTCATCTAGGTCTCCCAAGACTTCCAAACAAAGATATTGCTAAACTCAACTCGGGGACTTAGAATTGCTTTGAAATTAGGGACCAGCAGATGTGCTTAGCTTGGTTAACATTTGGATCCTCCTCCATCACCTCCTCTTTCTTCCTCTATGCCATGGAATCTCAGAATATGAATGATGAAAGACACAGGAATGTGGTCCTGGGTCTGATGTGGTTAGGTGAGGAGATATCTTTTAGATATTATGCATAATGGATTTTATTTAGGGTTTGATTTTTAAAATGCCTGTATGTGGCGAAAGCCAGTTCCTTATGAAAGAGCACCTCAGATGTCAGAAGGGTGAGAACAGCCATCTAAATAGACAGACACCTGTACTTAGCCGCCATATCTGAGCACATGTGCTGCATAACTTCAGAGGGCCAGAACAGAGTCTTTATTGAGCAAGGTCCGAAAGGATTGAAACAATCAGCTTATAGGGAATATTTTTACTTCAGAGGAATGTGGTTTTGCTCCCTGAAAACATATCCTTTGCATAGACTACAGGCATAATCCTATGCCAACTTTGCCCTTAGAGTAAAAATATGCTTAATAGGAATTTCAGGGTGGGTTGGAGCTGGGGGTGGGGGGTAGCGGAGAGGGAAGAATCTATTTCAAGCTCGTCCAAGGGAATATCTACTTATAGATGGAACTGTAAGTGAATAATGTTAATGGAGTTCTGTTTTGTAAAGTGCATGGGACAACTAATATAATCAAGCTCCCATAAAAGTGGTGATTAAATTACATTTAAGAGAAGACCTAATTTATGACCTTTAAAGAGTAGTTTTCAGAGCTGTCTCCTTGATGGGTATTGTAAAGCCCAGGTTTTGTTCATTGAGAAGTTTTATCAGGCATATCTCCCTGGCTGCATTACTGCACCTCCATTTGGGCTACTATATGTTTTGAGGGTCATGTCCACATTTCCATTAAAACACATATTTTCCTGGAGATTTATTATGCCAGTGAAAAATTTTGCTCTGGGGTGTAACTTAGCTCACCAGATCTGCACTGGGGAGAGATACTTTCTCCACCAAATTTCTGAAGAAATCAAAATTGATTTCGGTATTATTGAACTGTAGTATCTGATTTCTTTTTAATGGGGATTGAGCAAATGAGACAAAAACATTACAGAGGAATATGCTTCTGCTAATAATTTATTTTTAATATGACAAATGTTTCTCTTCTGGTCACCTGTTATGGATGAGAAGCATTGGGGTCTGTATTATGAATTATTTTTCCTGGCATCAGAGAGTGTTAGAGCTGGAAGGGACTAGACTTGACCTAATCCAGTCCTTTTTATTTAATAAGTGAGGAAACTGAAGCCCAGAGAGGATAAATTACTTGTCTAAGGTCACTCAGAATATAAGGGACAGAGTTCAAACTCAAACCCAAGTCCTTTCTCTCTAAATCCAGAGGTCATTCCTTCCTATTATGCTTGGACTAGAGGACTTCTGAGTTCCTTTCAAGCTTTAAGAATCTATAATTTGATAAATTCTAGGTCCATGTACTTGCCTCTACTCCACATTCCCTTATCCTGTCTCATGCTGATTCTTAATGCCTAACACAATGCCATGAGTTGTAAAAGCATTCTTTTTTTTTTTTTTTTTTTTAACTTACCTTCTATCCTATAATCCACATTAACTACTGGTTCCAAGGCAGAAAGAGGGATAAGAGTTAGGCTACTGAGGTGAAGTGATTTGCTCAGGGTCACAGAGCTAGAAGTATCCAAGAACAGATTTGAACCCAGGACATCTTGTGTCTCTATCCACTGAGCTACCTAGCTGCCCCTATGAAGGCATTCTAATGTTAAATGTCCATTGCACAGAGAGTAAATGTGTAAATGTTCCCAGAAAACAGTCCTCAAAGAAATTCTATATGAGCATACTGCTTTAAAAAGCATTCCAGTTTTAAAACCAACTTTCCTCGTGCAATGGTATAATAATATACTAGCTCTAGAGTCAAAGATTTCATATTTCAAAGGTTTATATTTTTGCCTCCTAATCTTACTGCTTGTGTATCCTTGGGAAAATCATTAACTGTCCCTGGATATGAGTTTCTTTACCTTTAAGACAAAGGGGCTGGCCTAAGGAGTTGCTGTGGTACTTTTTTAGCTCCAGATTATAATTCTAGGAATTCTATAAGACCTAAAACATACAAAGTTTGTGCCAGGTCAGTCATTCTCTAGGCAATGTAATTCACCTCTGTTCAGCCTGAGAGTGGTCAGGGATATCAGTTGTATTTCTGAGAGGATTGCTTTGCAGATTTCTTGGTCAAATCAGTTCATCAATAGGCTTTAATAAGAGATTAGTATGTTTCAGATATTATGCTTGATACCATTGATAAAAATGCAAGAATGGAGCAGTTCGTGCTCTCTAGGAGCTTATATTCTCCTGGGTTGGGATAGGGAGAGGCAGAGATATAGCAAAGTCACAGTTAAGTTAAATAAAGGACATATTCTGAAGAAATACAAAGCGATTTCCAAAGTGGGAGGGCCCTACTGCATAGAAGAATCAGGAACTAACTCATGAAGATGAGACTCAAAGCCCAAGGGTTTTTTAGAAATAGAGTTAAGGTAGTAGCATATTCTGGTAATGAATGAGACAAGAGATGGAATCTTGTGTGCAGGGAACAGCCAGTAGGCCAATTTAACTAGAAGGACTTTAAATGAAAACAAAATAATTTCTTTTTTATCCTAAAAACTTCTTGAATGGGTGAGTGACATGGATAGTTGGCATATATCAGAGGTAACTGCTTCTTGACTAGTTATAACTAGTTCACTAGTTATCAGTCTTTTATTGAAAGAGTATTATAATTTCTTTTTCTTTTCCTTCTTGGAGGAGAGAAGAGAAAGGGTAAGGTGGATTGAAATGATCAACCTCAATTCATATCCCCAGAGACAGGAAAGGGGATCTGGGTACAAGCTGTTAACAGTATAGCAGATGGACCAATATCTTTTGCCTTCATGACAGATTATTGTTTCTTATTGAAGAATTTCTGAGATCACAAATCACTGATTTCCTCAATACTAGTTATACTAAACCTTAACTTAGGTCTGATAAAAATGTGTTATCAAGAATTAACTTACACAGATTCTAAGTAGGTAAGGAATGGACCCAGTCCCAGAGCAACGCACCAAATATTCTAACTGCCTATTCTAATTGTTAAACATATTCTGTCCTATGATGAGATGGATCAGTGGGATAAGAATTATATAATTTTCCTCCTTTTCTGGGGAGAAATGGGATATGAACTTAATTTAGAAACTTGTCCATTAATGTATATGATGTTTCAGGGGCTCTTCTTTATCTTCTTGGAGGAGGCCAGAGAAATGTGAAGGGACTTATGTTAGTCTCAGCTTACACTTCAATGGTTCTACAAATAATAACTCATCTTGATAGAACCTAAAGTTTGAAAAAAGTGAATTCCTCACCGCAAATCCATAGAATTACTTTTAGATCATGGGAGCACCATTGAGTTGACATAGTTTACATAGATTGAATTCTATCTCATACTATCTTTGTGGACAACATAGAGAAATATGGGCCAGATAATTGTAAAGTTCAAAGGATTTGGAACAACTGATTGAATGATAAAACTCAAAAGATAATGACCACTAATGGTTAGATGTTGCTTGGGAAGGAAGTTTTTAGTAAACTTCTTGAGGGATTTGCCTGTGGACTGTGCTGTTTAATATTTTTATCAGTGACCTGGATGAAGGCATAGATGGCCTGTTTATAAGATTTGCAAATGACAAGAAACTAGGAAGGCTACCTAATGTTTTGGATGATAGCCAGGATCCAAAAAGCTCTCAATTGCTTAGAATGATAGATCGAATTTAATAAGATGAAATTTAATAGTGATAAATGTAAAGTCTCATCCTTGAGATGAAAAAATGAACCCCATGAGTATAGGATGATAGAGCTATGTCTAGACAGTAATTTACATGAAAAAGATCTGGGAGTTCCAGTGGACTGAAATCTCAATATGAATCAACAAAGACCTAGGGTAGCCAGAAAAATGAATATGACCTCAGGCTGCATTAAGAGACACATAGTGTTTAGACAGCAAATTTTAATAATCCAACTATACTCAGTCACTTAGCATTTATTAAACACCTACTATGTGCCAGCCACTGAGCAAAGCACTAAGGGATTCAAAGAAAAGCAAAAAGTAGTCCTTCCCTTGTCAGTATACACTTGGAATTTGATACTGTATTTAACTTTGGGTGCCATATTTTAGGAAGGGCAGTGACAGGCTAGAAAGGCCTGACTAGAATGATGAGCAGGCTTGAGACTTTCTTGGAAAGAATGTCAGTTAAGCTGAAGAAGATGGGGATGTCTAGTCCGGAGAAGAAAGTATTTTAGTGGTGTAGGGGCAGGGTAGATAATTATTTGAAGGACTCTCATGGAGAAAAGGGATTAAAATTTCCCTTTTGGGGTCCCAGGGCATGGAACTAGAGCTGACAGATAAGATTTTAGACTTAATGTTGGCATAGATTTCCTAGGAGCATAGAGATATGCCAAAGTGCAGCAACTGCCTTGGGGTAATGTGATTTCCTCCTTGTTGGAGGTCTTTCCACAAAGGTTGGACAACCCTTTATGAAGGATGTGTTCTGGATCGGATTCTTACTCAGGTACGGGTTGAATTTGACCAATTTTGAGGTTCATTTCAACTCTGAGATTTTGTGAGTTTGTGATGTAAGTCGTATGTGGATGATTGTCCCTATCTTACAGATGAGGACACTGAGGCCCATAGATGGGGAGTAATAGGGCCAAGGTCATAGAGCAAGTTAAAATAAAAGGCAGGAATTTAGCCCACATCCATTGCCCCAGGTTCAGTGCTTACCACACTATATTGTTCTCATTAATAACAATTTATTGAGAACTTAGAAAACTCTGAGTTAGCTGTTGGGAGGAGTACCAAAAAATCCACAAAGCGCCCTCATGCCCCCAGAAACATTCTCAGTGTTCCAAGAACAATGTAATGCACTTAAAAGAGCTAACATGAAGGAGTGTGAGAGGACTACTCACCCCCACTCCTGCCCTTCCCAAATCTGTCATCTGTGGGTTTGTGCTTTGTAGAGTAAACGTCAGACACCAAACACAGGCTTTTATGAGCTGGAAAGGACCAGATAGGTCATCTTGCTCAACTACCTCTTTTACCACATATGGGGATATGTGGGGCATTTTGCCTTTTTTTTCTTTTTTAATGTCAATAGGCAGCATGATGAATTACAGACTTGGCCTTGAAACCTGAATTCAAATCTTGCCTCTGATAGACTAGCTCTGTGGCCCGAGGTAAGTCATTTAGTTTCTCAATGTTTTAGACAACTATCTTAAAAGTATAAATTGGAGAGAAGGTACCAAAGTACTTTATAAAGAGAATTCAGTGAAATCTCAGGTCTAGCATGCTTTCTTATTCTTTGTAGTGTCACCAAATCAAAATTTATTCCTCAGGTATTTTAATTGTTTCAAAAATATATCATCTCTTTGATCCTGAGATGAATGAGAATGATTGATAATTGACATTTATATAGCACCTAAGGGTTTATAATTGCTGTGGAATTCCCTTCGCTAATGCAGATTACAATCCTTTGGTATCTTTTCATTCAATATGATTCTGGTCTAAATTTTAATTAAATCATCCATGGAGGAACTCCCCATTATTCTAGGAACTTCTTCCTTCATTTAAATAATTTTAAGTAAATTCTCATTTGGGGGGAAATTATTTTTATTTTTATTTTTTTACTTTATTTTACTTTTTACCAATTACATATAATAAAAAAAAAAGTTCCACATAAATTTTCTGTACTTTTATGATCCAAATTGTCTCCCTCTCACTTTTCCTCCCTCTCCTGGAGCTGGCGAGTAATTCGACCTGGGTTATATATGTATTATCATGCAAAACATAATGGAAATTATTTTTAACGTGTAGATGTGGAATCTAGAGACCCTGAAATTTGTAGCCTAGCTCTGACAACCTTCTCCATCCCCCCTAAATTTGGTTAGCTTGAAGGTGAAAGCCTCAGGTTTCACCTTGTCACATGAGAGTCTCTCCCTGAGGGAAAATCCAACTTCTAGAGTCTAGGAGACTTTAAAGTAGTTTAAGTGGGAGTGGCTAATCCCATCAGGTATTAAGTATCTCTCTAGGTCTCATTGGTTTCTTCCCTTGGGCCAAAGTCCTTTACCTTAGCAGCCCAGGCCTGGGCTGGATCTTTTCCTTTTGTGTCCATTGTAAAGCATCAGCCCCTCAGTTATTCCTGTCTGGTACTCCTCATTTTCCTTGGTTATCATTGTAAGGCCAATCAACTATCCTCTCTCATCCTTAGTCTCCAGGTCCCCTAAAAAGTTATTTAAGCTTCCCAAACTATAATGGCTCTTTAGAGCTGTCATCTAGTGGTGGCACTCCCAGGAGCTTAGTGACCAGAGCTGCCAGAGTCTGGGACTCTGCATGGATTGACAGTGCACAGTTCTTTGAGGAACCTAAATTTTAGCACTAAACTCCTTTCCTTAATTAAAGAGATTTTTCTGACTATTTTAATAGTTCTGTATTTTTTTCCCAGTTAACAAATGGAATTACAAATAAATACATTTTATGCATCAATATTTAGATGACATACATGTCATGTATGTGCCTAGACCAGTGGTCTTCTAGGGGTATGCTGTGAGTTTTCTTAGATGTGCTATGGAATTTTGTTATTAACCTCTCTCAGCTTGTCTTCTATAAAGTAACCATTAAAGCTCTCTTATCAGAAGCACAAGACTACTTCTGTCATGATGTTCTTAGACCTTCTTAGTCTTTTAAATAAGGAAAAGTCTTAAGAGGTAGGATGGGGAAGGAGAAACAGATGAACTCGGGGTCCTAGGTAATCATTCTGGAAATTCAACTGCCTATTAGCCCTTTTTTATTGATGCCTTAAATGTTTAGCATTCGATGATTCTTCACTGCAAAGAGTATTGTACTTTGAGTAAAAAAAAATATATGGGAAATGCTGACTTAGACAGATACATGTGTAGATATATTTATGTCAATTCTAATTTGCTGTGGGTTGTTGGAGGCCAGTTATGAGGTAAGGAGATATAGTGGAATTGAATTTGGGGTCAGAGTCCTGCTACTCATAGCTATGTGATCTTGGGGAAGTCACTTAACTTTTCTAGTCCTCAATTTCTTCTTCTGTAAAATGATAGAAGTGATGGCTGTTGTTCTCATTAGAGACTCTATTGGGCCGGAACATGTGATCATTTGTACTTTTTCTTACCCTTTTTGTTCCTGAAGATAATTGAAACAAAACAAAACAAAACAAAACAGCATGCATTAACACTTGTTTTGATGGGCTAGAAATCTTTATGAGGACACAGTTCGATTTGAAAGAAATAAACTAACCCTTCCCATCAGGTGGGAATGGTCCAAAGATAATTTGTTAGTTTGCTGTTCAGTGATGGGCAGCATTTAGGAAATAAAAATGGCTCCCTAGAAATAGAAGCATATAAAGTGGAATGGAGCTAGGTAAGAGCAAGCCAATCTTTGCCGAAGGACAAGTAGATGCTTAGCGTTCAATAATAGTGTCTTCCTTCCCTTGGAGAACCTGGAATAATAATTTTCATAGGTGGAACATTGATATTATACTCCAAGTAGAACCTTAGGGGATGTAAATTTGTCCACAAGCAAATACCTAGCAATTACAAAGAAAAACGTGAACAGACTCTCACTTGCTGAGTACTCAGAAAATCAATCAATGAGTTTACCTATACCAAAAATCAATCTTTATTAGTGTGACAATTTCTTACACCACCTTGAAATTTTCCACAAATTTTTGTGAGGAAGAAATCTTGGCAATCACTTCTCTACTTTATGGATAAGCAAAATAAAGCACAGCAATATCAAGCACCTTAGATAGGGTCAGAATTAGAGTTTGGACAGTGTGGTGGTACAGTAGATAGAGAGCCTAGCTGGGAACCAGGAAGATTAATTTTCCTGAGTTCAAATCTAGCCTCAGATATTTATTTGTTTTCATGACCCTGGAAAAGTCACTTAACCCTCTCCATCTCAGTTTCCTCATCTGTAAAATGAGCCAGAGAAAGAAATGGCAAACCATTTGAGTATCTTTGCTAAGGAATCCCCAAATGGGTTCACAAAGAGTCAAACACAACTTAAAAACTACTGCAGTAACTACAAAGCATAAATGATTCAATAGTATGGTATAATGGAAATGGCAAAGGATTTGGAATCTGAATCCCAGGATTGCCACTTATGACCAGTGTGTCATTAAAAAAAGTCATTTTCCTCTTCAGGATATGGGTTCCACATTTCCAAAGGTAGGAGGTTTGAGTGGGTACTTTCTATTATAATCAAATGAGATATTTTTAAAGAACTTAGCACAATGCCCAGCACAGAGTAGGTGCTCAATAAATGATTCTTCCCTTCCCCTTCTAAGATTTCTTCTAGTTCTAAATCTATGATCCTATGATAAAGACTCCATCTCTGTTCTCCCTGACTCAATCCATACCATGTTACTTACACTTATTCTCTGGAAATCGCACCAGACTTCAAGTCAGGCCTAAGTTTTTGGTATATAGCCCTTAACCCTTACAAGCTGTGTGTGTGAACCAAAGCAAGTCATAGGAATTGTTGGTCTTAATGCTTACCTAGTCCAACCACCACCTTTTATAGATAAGTAAATTGAGGCCTGAAGAGAAGAGAGGGCCTTGTCTGAGGTTACACACATAGCAAGTAGCAGAGCTGGAATTTGAAATTTGACTCCAAAATGAGGATTATTTACACTGTCCCTATCACCTTAGTTAATCCACCTGAAATTTAGTTTTGACTTCTACAAAATGGGTTGATTATACTTGTTATGTTCACCCAACAGAATTGCTATAAAGATCAAATGAAATATCACTGGACATTCTTGAAAACTGAAGTCCTATGAAGGTACATGATAATTTAATTATTATTTTAATTAGTTAATTACTATAAAATTCCCAGGTATCTCCCACCCTCTCTCCCTTCCCCTTACTAGAGAAGGTATCATTTAACAAAAATCATTTAAAAAATATGTTTATTTATGTAGTCATCATTTTCCTTTTCTTCTCCTCTTTTTCCTCCTCTTCCTCCCGTCTTCCCTTCCTTCCTTCCTTCCTTCCTTCCTTTTCCCTTTTTTTTTTTTTAATTTATTGGTTCTTTCTTTGGAGGTAGATATACACAAGTCATTCTTCAAACAATATCTCTGTTGCTATATATCATGTTCTCTTAGTTCTGCTCATTTCATTCTTCATAATTTCATGTAGGCCTTTCCATGTTTTTCTGAAATTAACCTGTTTATCATTTCTTTGGCAAAGTAGTATTCCATCACAATCACACAGTTTTTGTAAATTTTATTTGCAAATTTTATTGACAGAAGTATGGCCAAAAAGAGATTTTATTGTGATTATTATTATAAATGTTGTCTTATTCATTCATCTATTTATTTATTTATTTATTTGTTCATTCATTCATTCATTTATTTAGTTTTTTTTAAACCCTTACCTTCCTTCTTAGAGTCAATACTGTGTATTGGCTCCAAGGCAGAAGAGTGGTAAGGGTAGGCAATGGGGGGGTCAAGTGACTTGCCCAGGGTCACACAGCTGGGAAGTGTCTGAGACCAGATTTGAACCCAGGACCTCCCATCTCTAGACCTGGCTCTCAATCCACTGAGCTACCCAGATGCCCCCTGTTGTTATTTATTTGTTTAGTTTTTTCCAGTATTGTCCAACTCGTCATGACCCCATTTGGGGTTTTCTTGCCAGAAACTGGAGTCATTGCCACTTCCTCCTCCATCTCTTTTTATAGATGAAGAAATTGAGGCCAATATAATTAAATGACTTGCCCAGGATCACATAGCCAGTGAGTGTCTGAGGTCAAATTTGAACTCAGGTCTTCTTGACTCCAGGCCCTACAATCTTTTTGCTGTACCACCTAGCCTACCACATTATTATAAATACATAATTTTTAAAAAAATGTTCGTTTTCTTGGACAACATGGTCTGATTCAAAGTATGTCAAAATGGGATAGGTGTTGTGGGTTGGAATAGGAACATACTTGGTCAATTTTTGCTGACCCAGGCTAAAGGAAAGCCAAGAAGGACTTGCAATAAGGTTAGATGAGCTAGTATTGGAAGATCATCATTGGAGAGTCTGGTGAAACTAGAGAGACATTGGGTGTGGCCAGAAGATGGAGGATCAAATTAGAAGATGACCAAGAAGAAATTCCCCTAGAAAATAATGGAATTATCGGAAACACTGCATAAGATTTAGGATTTAGGAAAGCATTGAGACTCCCCTGATCATGTAGTCAAGTAAAAAGGGAGAGAGAGACTAAAGTGACCAAGATCCAGTAAAAGGCAAGTCTTGCAAATGAAGTTCATTGAACTGCTAGGGGATTCTGGTAGCTCAAAGCATATAAAACCCAGGCCTAGAGATGGGAAGTCCCAGGTTCAAATCTGATTTCAGATACTTCCTAGCAATGTGACCCTGGGTAAGTCACTTAACCCCAACTGCCCAGCCCTTAGCACTCTTCTGCCTTAGAACTTATACCTAGTATTAATTCTAAGACAAAAAGTAAGGGAGGAAAAGAATAAGGAGAAAGAGGAGAAGAAGAAGCAAAAAGAAGATGATATGATGATGATAATACAAATGACACAGAAGGGAAGAAAATAGAAATCTAGGGTCTCTTTGTCTAAAGTTTTATTCTTTTTTATACCTCTGGGCCTCTGCTTGTGTTGTCCCTTACACAGGAATATATCTTGTACTGTCTTTATCCTTTTTTTTTTAACACTGATCCCTGTCAACTGAAGTCCCAGTCTTCAAGGCTCAGCTCAGGTCTCACCTCTTCCAAGTTTGTTATCTTCCCAATCTTGCCATCTGGAAGTTATCTCTTTCTCTCCCCTGAATTCTCATAAAACTCAGTACCTCTTCTATGCGTCTATCACATTCTTATTTGAATTATAATTGTTTATAGGATCATAGGATTTAAAGCTGGATGGAACCTTAGAGACTATTTAGTCTGATACCCATATTTTATAGATAAGCAAATGAAGGCCCACAAAGTATAGCTAGAATCCCAGCTCATGTGCTTTAACTCAAAATCCAAGGTCATTTTCATTATTTTGCCACAGCCTGGAATGTCGCAGACTTCTCTTCCCCGGCCTTCCATGAGGGCAGGACCACATCTTTATTCTTACATTGGCATCAATGCCTAGCACACTACACATAGAAAAAAAAAAAAACTCAAAATGGTTAAGTGAAATGAATTAAAAGTCAGTTATCTGGTCAGCTTAGCTTAATTTAGAATGAGAGAAGGATAAAGGCTCATGAGTCAAGGTCAGCAGGAAGGAGATCTTTCTTCCCTACTTGTATCTCATGATATTTTTCCTATTGTCTTATCTTGTCTCTTGGTCTTCATGGTTCTTCCAATTCTTGACTAAATGCTGGTTTCTTAGCCCTGTTTCCAATTTACTGACCCTGAAAGGACTTTGGACTACCCAGCTTATTCTCCTTCCATATGCGCGTTTCCTTTTGATTTCTGTATGTTTACCTGCTTTTTATACCATAACTGATTTGACATCTTCCATTTCTTATTTGTTGACTCTCTCTAATCTCCTTTCCCCCTAATAATATGTGGTTCCCCACACCCAGATAACGATTTGTTAATTGTGCATGAAAGCCTAAAGTTCTTGTTTTAATGGTAGTAAAACCAAATTTGTCTGGATTGCATATCACAATTAGCATTCTAGTCTAATGCCTATAGTCTTTGCCAACTAAAGCCTCAGAGAAGCCTGTATTTCCCACACCTGGTGCTTCCTCACATGAATTGCCACCTTCCTAGGCCTCCCTGCAAATCTGGAGAAGGGACCTCCTCCTGGCTACCACAGTGGGTACTTGATCTTAAGAGCCTACATCTTCCTCTTTGCTTTTGGATGTGGCACCTGGGAGTTAGTTCCTATCCAACTTTCCTAGGACAGAAGAAACTGAGCCAGAAATGAAGGACTCAGCTTTGTTCTTCACAGATTAAACCACTGAAATAGCCATTGGGAAATAGCCCTCCTGACTCTTCTTAAAGGGCCCTGAGGGATCTATACTTATTATTCTTTTCCATACTGCCAAGATAACCAGTGAATTCCATGAAAAAGCTATCATCTAACCCAATGGTTCTGACATTGTCTCAGTAAATCCTCAGTTGTAAAGAGATTTTCAGAGGACTCTCATCGTGGTAGTCCTTCCCACTTTCTACCCCAACCCCTCCATTCTTTCCCATTCTCTTCCCCAGTCACTTCTGGACAGTAGCTCACACATTTTTTCCTTGGCTTGGAAAATTATAGCATGGCACAGTGGATTGAATACTGGACTTTTTGGTCAGGAAGAATCAGGTTCAAAGTCTGCCTTTCACATATCTTCTATGTGTCCATGGACAAGTACCTCAAAACCTGTTTTCTGTCTCTACAATGGGATGACAAGACCTTCACTACTTGTCTCATAGGGTTGCTGAAAGTTTTTATGAGATAATTTATATTTAAAGCACTTGGAAGCCTTTAAAATAATGATAATAATGTTGATATTGATTAGGGGAATGATAATGTGATACTGTGTTGGAAGATAGGAGCCCTGCATTCTAATTCTGGCTCTGACACAGACTAACTGTTGTCCCAGGCAAGACTCTGAATCCCTGGGACTGTCTTCTGCAGTGAAAATGAGGATGCAAACATCTTTGTCCCTTCTGGAGCAATTTCCAGAATAAATGATGATAATAAGTGCAAAGAAAAAACTTTTTTTTTAATGTTAAAAGTACTAACTGAACTTAAGCTATCTCCCCAGATCCTTATTCAGAAGGGACACAACTCTATCTTTATTCCAGAACCCAGTTCATGAATGAGCTCTGAAGACAATGAGTGATAAACTAGGAGTTCAGACTGTTCCCTATCAATTAATCAATTAACCAATTAATCCTTCAACAAGCATTGAAGATCTACTAGTCACTTTACCAATCCAATCTGAACCAATGCACTCCAACTTGAGCATTTATTAAGCTCCTACAGTCCACAAGGTACTATATTGTAGGCTTAGAATCCAAAGACAAAACAAAAACCAATCCCTGCCCCCCAGGAACTCACATTCAACAGGGGAGGGGTGGATACAGTAGGAAAACAAGTAGGTATAAACATAATAATTGGAGGAGGGAGACAGCACCAATGCTGGGCAACACTTCAGGGGGCACAAAGAAGTCTCTACCCTCAGAATTTGTAGAACTCAGAGAGTTGGGAAGACAAGAGGTAAAAATACAAAAAGTTAGATAACAATAAAGGATTTAAATAGAAGCTAAAGGCAACAATGAAAGGCATGTCACAAGGCAATGCATGATTAATTACCACACTGGTTGTGCCAACCATAGTTACTCAAAGGAGTTGAGGGGAGGGAGAGACCAACTCCAAATTGGAGTGGTTATAGCAGAGGTCAAGAAAGAGGTGGGAGGTGAGCTGGGTTTTTAAAGAGGAGTGGTAGCTAGAGTTGGTCAAGGAAGGGCCTGAGCAAAGAGAATGTGTATTTCTGGGAAGGTAAGAAGACTAGCCTGATTGGAATGAAAGGCGGATGTTGAGCAGTAGTGAGAAATAAGCTTGAAGAGGTAGGTTGATGTTCAACCTCAGAAGGGAAGACCACAGGTCTAATAGTTGAGAATATGACCCTGAAAGTTATTTTAAGGTAGTGGCTCCCCTCCCCAGCCCCATATTTAATTATGAATGAAATGGAATTTGAAAAACTGGAGCTATTGATGCTGTGTGGGCTGCTTCCAAAATAGCTCACCCCAAACTTCAGTAGTGATTAGTATGACAAAAGAGCAGTTTGACCCACCAGAATTATTCATATCCTTTGTATCAGAACTGTGCCACTGCAGCAAAGGTTAGCCAGTGATTTCTTAGATTCCCAGTGATACAGGTCAGGTTCTTCTAACTCTTCTTCTTTTTCAGGACTCTGACCTGGAGATTTCTGTTCCCAAAGGCCTGGCTTGTTGAGCTAGATTTAAATGGGAGTCCCAGGAATGATACATTATGTTTTACTGAATTGTTTCAGTTCTCTTTTTCTTGTCTATTCTTCTTTCTGAGTGAATGCTTGGCCTGGAAACACCCAAGGCTGGGTTATTGCCCTGATGGGGGTATTAAGTAGGAAAAAAACAGGCCTACATTTCTGTATTATGAAGGGAGCCCAGTGCTGACCCCGTCTCTCTCTGGGTGATCCTGACAAATAGAGTTGGGTGAAGATGATGACGGATAGCGTTTCCATCTCCTCGCTTCTCCTAAATATGGTCAGTGTTTACCCCAAGCCCTATCCATAGTCCCTGTCTGCATCAGCTACAGAATTCAGCTTGGCTGCCCCTGTGGCCAGGACTTTCCTGGCTCCTCCTTTGCTGGACTTAAGATAAACCCTCATTATAACTGAGATTAGCATTAGTGAGAAATAAACATTGTTTGGCGGCTACTGCAAAGACCAAACAGCATCTCCAGCATATTTATGAACAGGATACACAAAATGCTAGTTGTCATATTTTCCCCCTTTCTCATATCCCATTCCTCACAATCATCCTCAGATCCTGGGAGTATGTGGGGAAGCCAGTGTTTCGGCATGGGCCAATGCTTCTTTCTGCCTTGGGATCAGGGCACTTCATGGAATATGGTTTCTAGGGTGGAATCTTCCTTCACCAAGTAACTTAGCCAACATGTGACTTTTGACCTTCTTCAGGGAAGAGCCACCAGTGTCTCCTGCCCTTGTTTGACAGTTGTTTCCACGCAGCTGCTTCCTCCATGCTCTGGAGCAATTAGAAAGGGGACTCATTTCTCATTTGCTTGTGGAATTTGTGCAGAGTCCTCACTGCTTGTCTGTCTGTGAAAGGAAAAAACTCATTAGAGTTCTCATAGGAAAGAGTTGGATCCTTCTGCTCAAAAGGACCTTCTCTCATCTCCCCCAGGATGATGCAGGGTCCTTCTCAGGGTTGCCTTCAAGGGCTGGGCTTTCCAGCTGGAACTCCTGGTTGGTTAGAAGGTCTGTAACATCTTGCAGTGGCATCAAGGCTCTCCTACTGACCAGA
>NC_058131.1:306743528-306748528 GCF_016433145.1 Gracilinanus agilis
TTCTCAGCCACAAAAAATGACAGTGGACTCTGTCTCCATTTGGAGCTTTTGCCTTGAAGGAGGTTGGTGGATTAAACATCTTGTATCTGAACAAGGCTGAACAGAGAGGCAGGGCAAGATAAACATCCCTGAGGCCTTATAGAAAGTTTGACCAACGTGGGTCAAACTCATCTTCTTTATGGGTGCACGATCAGTGCTGGAATTCTTGCTCCTCTCCTGATAACCTTCCTCTCTTTTTTTCATTTCATTGTGCCTTCCTAGTTTATATCACCACAATTTATATTAAGAACTAGTTAGGTAAAACTTCTTACTCTGATTTAATTCTCTGAGAGGGTAATCGCAATACAGAATAATTTGACTCTGATTTGAATGAGGAAGTTCCAGTTGGTTAAGACATGTGGGAATAAGTAGGATAATGAGGGCCAAATGGTGAGACATTGCTGGAAGGCAGACATATTGATACCATTGGATCATAGATTTAAAATCAAAAGGTACTTCAGGGGTCATCGAATCCAGTGCCCTCATTTTCCAGATGCCCACCTTAGAGAGGTTAGGTGATCTGCCTAATGTTATACAAAGAATAAAGTGGTAGAAGTAGGATTTGAATCCAGATCCTGTAGCTCCAAACCATATTCTTTATCTTATTTTTGCTAAAGTAGGGAAAATGTAGACTTTTTTTTTTTTTTTTGCCATAAGACAATTACTTTCCTAGCCTCATTTCTAATTCTTTATTTTTGTATGCCATTTGCTAGCACATATAACTGTTTTGCTTGCCATTTTTAGAACACATGTAGTGCTTCCCTGGTTCTTTTCAACCTTTGCTTATCCTCGTCCTTATAGTGAGGATGTCCTCTCCTACCTCATCTTTACCTATTGGCATTCTTCAAGGCCCATCTCAAATGATATGTCCTTTACAAAAAGATCAGAAGAGAGGACTTAGCAAGAACTTGATAGGTATCTTCAAGGATTTCAAAGTTGACATGCTAGAATGAGATCAGGTTAATTCTGCTTGGTCCCAGAAGAAGGAAACAGGATCTGTGGGTAGAAGTTGAAGAGAAGTCCATTTTGGCTCAATGCTAGAAAGAACTTGCTAACAATCATCAGGATCCCAAAATGGAACAGAACTTCATGGGAGGTCTCCGGATGGAGGCTGGATGACCACTTGGCAGGGCTTCTGTTGAGGGAACTCTTATTTTGGACTAGAATGGACTCTGAGATCTCTGGTGATTCTGAGGTTCTGTGAAGCCTCCCTGATAATCCCAGCCTCTAGGCATCTTTCCCTCTTCTGGACCCCTATGGCACGTTGTGTCATTCCTAAAACACTCTGCTTCTCCTTTGAACTTAATACATTCTGCCTAGTTTTATGGTTGTATACACGTCTTGTCTCCCCTCTTCCGATGTCAGTCTAGTGAGGGCAGGGGCATGGTCTTACTTTGTATTACTCTTTATTTCTAGCATGGGATTTTGTACAGACCTGGTTTTAAATGAAGATTTGTTGAATGAATGAATAAAAACCACTCATTTGCTCACTCAATACTTTTCGTTTATTCAAAGAACTTGGGAAGGGAATAGCCTTGAGGATATAACCTGAGAAAATGTATGTGTACGTATACACATTTAGAAAGTTATTTGAGGCATTGAGAAATTAAATAACATGGCCAGTATGTGTCAGAAGTGGGACCTGAATCCAGTTATTTCTGACTAGAAGGTCAACCTACTCTCCTGTATGCCATTCTAAGACTATAAATTGCTGAATATGTATCAAACTGTGCTGGTAGATGGAATTCACTCTCCAGGAATTCTCTATGCTAATGAAATAATATCTGGTCCCAAACAAAGCAAATACATACACATATATGCATATGTACACATGTATATTCATATGTATATATCAATAGCTCTTTTATATCCTTATATACATCTATGTATACATGTCTGCATAGTACACATATATATTTATATGTGTGTGTATATATACATGTATATATCCATAGACTGTATGATATAATGGATAGATGGATGGAGAATGGCCCTCAGAATGGAGTTGAGAAGTCCAGAGTTCAAATCCTGCTTCCGACTACACAATCCTTGGCAAGTTACTTAAACTCTTGGAGCCACTGCCAGCTCTTTAAGTTGCAGAATAGTCATCTGCTCTTTTGGTAGATACAATGGGAGTTCCCTGCATTGAAGCAATCACAGGTCTGTCCACCAATCTATGTGTTACACACATGAAACACTAACTATATGCATATAAACTAGCTATATGAAAATTATAATTGTTAAGGAAGAATAATGGCTCCAAATATCACCATATTACACTTAGATCAACCTTGATTTGGCTGACAAACTTGTAATTTATTTAAAAGGGAAAATTTTAGGTTTTACTCTTTCATTTGTCTCTAATAGTGTGACTCTCTTTGAGAGAAATGCTGCCCTCAGACTCTCCTTACTTTGATTTTGCTATACGAGGATTCAGAAAATGTTAGCTGATGACTTAGGTATGTGACGGAGAGCCTGTAACAAGAGGGGCCAGTGATTTGCTGTTTCCATGGTTCACCACTTCTGGAAATGGTCTGTTGGCCCCCAATGCCGTTTCCCCTGCACTTTGGGACTTGGTCCTTTAGATTTGCAGCAATTTCCAAGGCTAGACTATAAAGGAAAGCATTTATTCTATACTCTGTTTTTTGAAGTAAATCCCTTTTGGGGCTATTTTCTGACTGCAATCACCTTAATTCATAAAATAATATGTAGAAAGCATCTTGCAAATTTTAAGGCGTTATGTAAATGCATGCTTATTGTAGGAATGATTGTAGGAAGAATGGTAGGTTTTTCATTGTCTAAAATTCAGTGCCAAAGCAAAGAGGTTTTGCTGCTGATAGATATACATACTAGAAGTAAGAATTTGGGATAGGTAGATAGAGAATGCCCTTTGTTCTGGCTCAAATGCATTTCTCTGATAAGCCAGTGAGGAGGGACACCGGAAATTCTAACTATAAGTTATAAAGTTGTCTGGAACAATTGGCTGTGATCTCCAGTCATGCATAGAGATACAGAGGAAAGATCTAGAGTTGAGATGATTATTTGATAGTCCTTAAGAGATGAAACCCAGAAGCTAACGGCAGGTAACAATTTCCTACAGAGACTATTGAGCCCAGCAGGATACCAATGGAAGAATGTCTAGCTAAGACTGTGTGCTCAGTAGTCACCAGCAGGCACACTGAGAGTAGGAGAGATGCACGCAGATGGAAACAGGCCTTGTTAGCAATTTGACAATCTTAGCAGTAGATATATTAGGCCCATAGACCTAGAGGAATGAGTTGCCCTTTCACATGTATGCCTTGGCCACATCTGTTCCCTACACATATACTCTTCATATGGGATCCCTCTGTATGCTCACTCTCCATATTAGTGTTGTATATATTTGTGGGAGAGTATATCCCAGTTTTATGGAAGAAATGTTCTATTGTGACTTATTAAGATATCATTGAAAATACTTTTGCTTTGTATCCTCTGGTTTGCTAGAGAACAAAAAAAGTAACACCACTGGTGAGAGCTCATGAACTGTGATTTTGAGTGAATATAAATTCGGAGAACATCTTGAACCTGGTGTGGAAATTATGGAGGCAACACATGTGAGAGGGGATGTTCCAGTTGCTATATGGTGATGATGATGATAATGGCAGATTAAAATAACTTTAGTAGAACATATTGCACTTGTGAATAACAGACTTGACAACATCGTCAAGAAATCATATGGTCCAGCCATCTGAGATAGTTTGATATTAACTCTATTTGCACAATAATCATAGACTTGGTAAGAAGTCTGCTTCATTACTTGACCATCCTAAACTTCTAGGAATCTTCCTGAGGTCTTAGATCCCACTCACTGAAACTTATGAGTAAGCACAAGAAATCATCAATATGTGTCAGAGCCTTATGAAGATCATGAAAAATACCTTTCTTATGAGGATATTTTCCTATATTTTGCCTAGGAGGATATTTTCCTGTATTTCCTACATTTTTATCTACCTCTTCAGATCTAATCTCATCTTTTAAATCACTTCATTGCCACCTCTTCTATGGAGCCTTCCCTGATTACATAATATTTCTTTTCTCAGAACTCATAAAGTTCTAAAGAGAATCTCACAATCTGGCACCTAATTTTATATTATTCTTGCACTTTCCCACAAATGTGAACCTGGCCTTCCCAAAGAGATGATAAGCTTCTTCTTTTGTTTCTCCAGCAACACAAAAAATGGCATCCAATAATACTTAACTGATTGATCGAAGGAATGCTATCGTTTGGCTAGTTTAATAAATCATTCAACAAATGAGTCAAATCCTGATCACAAATCAGAATCTATAACCATGACTTTATACTGTTCTCCAGGCCTTCCTCATGGTTCCAGCTGTGAAGCTTATAAACACAGTGCCAAAAAATCAGTGACAGGAGCCCAAGAGAGAAGTGTTAGCCTAAGCTGGGGTTATTGGTACAAGCAAAACCCATCCAGTGGCTTTTTGGCCAGGGCAAGGATGGTAAAATCTAAGCAGCAGTTGTCCTTCCAAGTTTCTCTACCCACAATATCACAAGCACAGTGACAAATCTTGGTGCCCTCTGTTCCGGCTGGCCAACCCTTTGATGGCTTGCAGATTGTATGCTCTAGTAGCGCACAATCTGCAAGTAGAGTAGCCTATCATGTCTAAAAGAAACAGGAAAATACTCCATTGTCTTGCCCAAGTTCACACAGTGTGTTAGAGGTAGAACTTGGCCATGATTCATGATTCCACCTAATTTAGGACTTTCTTTCCTTTCTCTTTTCTTAAAAACAAACCTGTGTTTTCATTAGTGTCTAGGGAGTTTGTGGTGAAGTGCTTCCTCTCCCAGTAGAGGCGGGCACCTTCTCCACAACTCATTCACTTTCCTGGGCCTCTGAGAGGTTAAGTTATTTGCCTAGGGGCAACCAGTATGTGTCAGAAGAGGGACTTGAACGTAGCTAGTC
>NC_058131.1:306754378-306761878 GCF_016433145.1 Gracilinanus agilis
GGAAGGAAGGAAGGAAGGAAGGAAGGAAGGAAGGAAGGAAGGAAGGAAGGAAGGAAGGAAGAAAAGACAAGACCACCTGAAAGAGAGCCTGATGAGGATTAAAAGCACCATTTGGTGAAAATGTGACCATGACAACAATGCCACCTGGAGACATTGCTTAGAGCACATCCCTTGAATCATCTCATTTAGTCCTGTGGCAGTGGGAGGGCAAGAGACCTTCAATTCAACAAACATTTCTTAAGTATCTACTCTGTGCCAGGCACTGTGTTAAATGTAGGATGAAAACAAAACAATCCCTAAATTTAGGAAGCTTACATTACACGGTGGAGAGTGTGGGGAATGGGGAGAGGAGGGAGCGGGGAGCAAATACAACATGTATGTGAACATGAAAATACAAAGTAATTTCAAGAAGAAGCAAGTGTGGGGTACAGAGTGGGGGAACTGGTGGATAGAGACAGATCTGGAGAAAGGAGGACCTGGCCTCAATATACTTCCTAGCTATGTGATCCTGGGCAAGTCACTTAACCCCAATTGCCTTGTCCTTACTGCTCTTCTGCCTTAGAATTGATATTTGTATTGATTCTAAGACAGAAGATAAGGGTTTAAAATTTGTTTAAAAAAATGGGGAGGGAATTCACAAAGGCCCCATGGAGACTATTGTCAACTGAGATAAGCTTTCAAGAAAATGAGGCATTCTCTGAGGCAAATGGGAGGAGGGATGCATACGGGATAGGGGGGACCGGTTTAGGCAAGGGGTGGGGGTGACAAGGAAATGGCATGTTGTGTCTAAGGACCAGATAGCAAGTTAATTTGACTGCAATAGAGAGTGTATAAATTGAAGTGTTATAAAATGACTTCAAAGCTAACCCATGGAGGGTTTTAAATGCAGGCTGAGTTCCTATTTTATCATAGAGATAGTAGAGAATCATACAAAATTTTTGAGTAGGGGGTTTATATGGTCACATCTGTGTTTTAGTAGTGTCAATTTAGCAACTTTATGGAGGACATTGAAGAGAGGAGAGACTAGAGGCAGAGAAATCAGTTAGGAGGATATTACAATGATCCAGGCTAGAAGTAGGGGCAACCAGAGGACTCAGGGAATAGAATGACAGGCCGAGAGATGGGAGGACCTGGGTTCAAATCTGGCTTCAGACACTTCCTAGATGTGTAACCCTGGCCAAGCCACTTTACCCCAATTTCCTTATCCTTACTGCTCCTCTTCCTTGGAAATTATATTTAATATTATTCTAAGACAGAAGGTAAGGTTAAAAAAAAAAAGAAAAATGAGAGAAAATTCAGAGAGTCTAAATTTTAACATACAAGGCTACTTGTGGAAAAATGGCATGGTTATGAAAAATGATGTGGAGGTAGGATACAAGACTTTGCAACCAACTGGATATGGGGGTCGAGGGAAAGGCAAGAACCAAGGATGAACCCAAAGTTATTGGATGACTGGAAGGCTCACTGGGATGTCAACAGAAATAGCAATGTTTGGAGGAGTGGTGAGTTTTCTGGAGAAACATAATGAGTTCTATTGACTGAATAATCAGGCTCATTCCATAGGTGGGGTAGGTGAACCATAGGAAAGTTAAGTGGTTGACTTGCTGATTGCCATGCTGAATCCTGAGCCAGAAAGTGGGAAATATTTAAATATAAAAAACCATCAATCTGCAGGGAACTGAGGAAGTTCTCTGATTTTCAGCCTCGCACACTTGTCACTCTGTCAAAGTACACTGCCATTTTTTACTCCTTCTACTGGACAAACTGCACCTATCTTTGCACTATACTCTGCCACCAAGGTGTGAATTTTAGGTATTTAACCTTGGCATACATTAGACCTCTTGTAGGATAAAAAACAATTAGCTGAAGCTCTTTGGGATTGTTGATGAAAGTGCAGAGGTGTTCCTAGGTGAGAAAATGTACCTTTACACCTTGGAATAGTTTTTAGGTCACATGAACTGGGACTAGGCCCGCAGATTTATATCAAAGAATGAATTCTGTTGTATGGAGAACAAGAAAGGGGACAGTTACTAGGGAAAAAAAATAGAATTTAACTCTTTTTTGCTTCCTTTTTTAATCTCATCACAAGCTTTTCTACTTGATTACTGACTTCTTACAGCCTTAAAGTTAGACCATTTCCCCGTGGACCATAGGCCCCAAAGAGTTAATGTCTAGGTGGAGTGTAATAAAATGTGATTAGTTGGTTGAAAATGTGTAACTTCTCAATAGGTTAATTCAATCCTCGAACCATTCACAGAGGTTTGAAACTCCATTGACATACTGCTCATTTCCACATATCCACAAAGAAGCTGATGCAGTCAAAAGAGAAACAGTACACTATGATGCAGGTCTGTTAAGACACAGAAAAAGAGTGGGGAGTCAGTCATCTTATGCTCTGAGCCTGGTGAATAGGACTACTGCATCCCAAGGCCATCAGTTGGGAAGGGAAGGTGTCCCTTATCATTGGGAGGCCGTTCTTCAGAAAGATATTCAGCTCTCACAGCCAGGAGGAGACAGTGTTTGGAGGCAAAATAGATTCTCAGTTTCCAGGAGAGTTCTGAGTCTATGGAAAGGTGCTGACAGAGGAGGACAGTCAGGGCATAAGGGGAACAGGGATTCTATGATTTGAACACCAGTTGAGGAGGGCAAGCATTTTGGCCTGAAAAAGAGAGGCAGGGACAGAATGGGTATCTTTAAGAAGACATACCCATGGTATGATGGAGAGAGTGCTGGACATAGAGTCAGGGACACCTGCATTCAGGTCCAGCCTCAGACCTATGCTAGCTGTGTGACCCTGGGTAAGTCAATTAACTTCTCAAAGTCTCAATTTCTTCATCTGTAAAATGGGATAATCCTTTCTTCCCTTAGTTGTAGTAAAGATCAAGGGGCCCCATATGTAAAGCATTTTGCAACCTTAAAATGTTATGTAAATGCTAGCTATTATTATTATTCAAGTAATTTAAAGGCCTTTCATATGAAAGAGCAATTAGATTTGGTAGACTTTGTCCCAGAGGGCAGAATCATGAACAACTGAAAGTAGAGGTTGCAGACTCAACATAAGGGAAAACTTACTAATAATTAGAGTTGTCTAGAAATGGAATAGATTGTCTAGGGAGGTAGTGGGTTCCTTTATCCCTCCTCCTTTTTAAAGTTTTATTGCCTTTTATTTTGATGTCACAATCTTTCCCTCTTAAATGCTTCCCACCCTCCCACCCCCCATACAATGAAACTATCTTTATAACCAAATAAACAACACATTTAGTCAAAACCAGTGGATATAGTTGTGTAGCTAGGTAGTGCAGTGGATTCAGGAAGACCTGAGTTAAAATCCAACCTCAGATACTTATTAGCTGTGTCACCCTGGGCAAGTAACTTAACTTTGCCTGCCTCAGTTTCCTCATCTGTCAAATGAGCTGGAGAAGAAAACGGCAAACCACTCTGGTATCTTTGCTAAAAACAACCCCAAATGGAGTCATGAAGAATCAGGCGCAACTGGAATAACTGAGCAGCAATGAATATAGTTATGACATCTGATTGCATAAACCATATTCCATATCTGTAGTCCCCCACCTCTCTACTGTGAAGGAAAAGGTATGTTTCATCATCACTCTCTAGGACTGAGGATAATCATTAGAAGTGATCATAGTTTAATGGCTTTCTAGTCTTATCTTCATTTACAATATGGTGGTCTCTCTCTCTCTATATATATATCTCACTCTTTTGATTCTCCTTCAATCTTCATCCATTCATCCAAATTTTCCCATTCTCTCTCTGGATTCCTCAGATTGGCTATTTTTATGGCAAGACAATAGTCTTTAACATTCATATAGGGAAAGGAACTGAACCTGGTATTTCTTTAGTGTAAGAAACTCTTAAGAAAGCCAGGTAGAATTAAGGGCAGGTAGAATTGAGTAGCATAAGCAGTGGTACCAAGAAGCTGTGTCAAGCTTGCCTGGAGTCATTCAGCTGGTACATGTCAGAGATAGATCTTATACTCAGGTCTTCCAGGCTCTGAGGTCAACTTTCTATCAATTCTCTCATATGCCACCATATATTTTGTCTATTCCCCTTTGGATGCGCCAAATTGGTTTCTAGTTGTTTTGTTTATGGGCTCCTTTTCAGAGGAAGTGTTTAGATACAACTTGGAAGACTATTCTTCAGGGAGGTTATAGATTTGTTTCAGTGACCCCTGAAGTGCTTTCCCCATCGCTGATATTCTCTGATTTGGGATCTTTAAAACATCATGAAACCTCCAGGGGTCCTAGTTTCCTCACCTCTGAAACCAGGATAAAAATACTGACATCTAATTCACAGGGCTGTTGGTTGGAAAGTGCTTTCTAAATGTTAAAGCATAGTGTCGCAACAGTTTTAGTGTGGCTTAAAGCTTTAATAGTTTAAATAATTCAAATTACTTAAAATTGTTCTAAGACTTTTGAGACACCTTATACATATATGAGATCATTATGATTATCATCATCATTTATATATGAAATAGTATTATTTCTGGTGATAAAATACCTGCCATTTTGAAAGGTCGGTGAAAAATTGAGATGCTAGGTATCCTCAGTGGCTTGTAGTCTTAAGGAGTTGTACTGAGAAGCTCTATCTTACCTACTGTCATACAGCCAATATATGTCAGAGGTACATCTCAAACTGTGATGGTTTGCTGTTGGGTCTTCTTGTAGCTTTGTAAATGAAGTTTAATTATTGACTATTTTCCACAATAAGGAACTTTTAGTAATTTTCAATACTGAGGAGTTGGTTTCTGTGTTTCAATTTGCCATCCACTTAGAAATGGACACCAGGCTACACTTAAATTCCCTGCCTGTCAAGCCACTGAAGCTATTTAAAAGATCACTGGTACGCACCTTGTATTCTCCTGCTCTTCCCCCTTCTTTCTTACAAGTCTGTTGACCCCCTAGCCTAAACTGATTAGGGTTCAGAGCAGGTGTAGGTGGTGGGGTGGCTTTCTTTAAGTGGATAGCTCTGTAAATCAGTGAGCTTCCATCTTGTTAACAAAGGCACCTGGAGAGATGTGAACTACCATTCAAGATTTCTTGTTCAGTGTTTCAGTCTTATCTTTTCCAACTGTTCCTGACCCCATTTTTCTCCCCCACCCCACCCCACCCAAGGAATTCTATTTATTCATGAGAGTAGGAAAGCCTCCTTTTTTTTTACTTGCATATTATTGGTCATTGTTATAAGAGAATATTCATATAAAACCAAAATTCCCATATAAAAACATAAATAAACTAATATGAAAAATAGTTTGTTTTGACATGAGTTCTGACTTCAATAGTACTTTCTCTGAAGGTGGATAGTTTTCTTTGTCATAAGTCCTTTAGAATTGTCCTGAATTGCTGAGAATAGCTAAGTCTTTCACAGTTGATCATTGTACAGTATTCCTGTTACTGTGTGCAATGTTCTCCTGGTTCTGCTTATTCACTCTGCATCAGTTCATGTAGGTCTTTCTAGCTCTTTCTGAAATCATTCTGTTCATAGTTTCTTAGAGCACTCTGTCCCATACTTCTTTGCATGATTCATCATGACTACTGGCAAGTCTGTATTCAGCAGATGCTTAATAAATGCTTCCTGATTGACTGATAAGACTAACTGAATTCTAAATTTTAAGATGTCTCCAGATTAGCACAGGACCTTGTATACTCTAGCTGTTAAATAAATGTTGAATGGATTTAAGTCTGGGATATTATTGGAGGCACTATAGTAGAATTATTGGAATTTGAATACTTACTGCCACATGCTACAGTGTGACGTCAGCGAGTGACTTACTTTCTCTGGGGCTCAGTTTCTTCATCTTCAAAGTAAGGAGACTGGATTATTGGCCTATAAATTTCCTTCCATTTCTAAATCTCTGAGCCCTTTACAGTAGTCTTTCCCTTAAAGGTGGCACAGTAGATAGAGTGCTAGAGTTGGAATCAGGAATAACCCAGTTCAAATTTTGTCTCAGACAATAGCCAGCTGTGTGACCATGGGCAAGTCACTTTACCTCTGTCTGCCTTATTTTCCTCATCTATAAACTGGGGATTATCATAGCAACTATCTTCCAGGGATGTTGTGAAGATCAAAAGAGATAATATTTGTAAAGCAATTTTCAAACCTTAAATCATTATGTAAATGCTATTTATTATTATCGTTGTTATCTTGCCTACAAACTTAAGGGCTGTGGCCACAGACAAGGTCTTTCTAGTCCTTCTGGTCAGATTGGATGTTCATTTCTTACCAACTGAGGTGATAATCTGCTTATAGGTAATTCAGGTCCTCAAGTTTTTAGACAAGGACTGTTAGCATTAGAGTTGCCTCTTTCTACCAGCTGTGGCACTCACCTCTGTTCCTCCAGACATGATAATAGATGTGAAATTGCCTTGAAAAGAATAAAGAGCTCTGAAGGTATAAGGGATTATGATTATCCCAGATTTCTGCCCTGTTTTCCTGCATGTAGTCGGTGCCTAATATGTGTTCATCGTTGTTGGTGACCCCTAACTTTTGCACAATAATTCTAGTAAGGATTTAACATGCAAACATTTATCTAAATCCTTCTAGAACCTATTTATATTTATTTTCAAAAGAAAATGAAACCTATATTGGCAATTCTGCATGGATCCATGACACTGAACCTCTTATTGAACATAAAAGCATTGTGGGATTCCTAGTGGCCTAGTTTTAGCTAAGTAACTAGGAAAGAACAATATCCAAAAGCTACCAAAAAGGGGTCATAAGGCTATTGGCAAGGCTAGGCAGACATTTCCATTGCAGTAATAATAATCTTACACTTAAGCCTCCTTCCCTAAGAGTTGGAATTCTGAAAAGAGGGACTCTAACTGGATGTTTTTCTTCCTTTTGTCTTTTTAGTACCTGGGATAGATTTAATTTCTAAGATTTAAATTCTAAGACAGTAGTATAGTTTTTTAAAAAGGCACAGGAAATATCTTTGAGCAGGGAGCCTTCCTATTTTTGTGGATTCCTAAGCATCTGGAAGCTGCTTGGACAAAGCATCCCCACCTTGGAGTCTGTTCCTGCAGTTGTCCAATTGCTGACTGACAGAGCCAAATTTAGTATTAACCTTCTACTGAACAGTGGATTGATTTGTAATCAGAGGAAATGGATTCAAATCCTGGCTCTCCTTATTATGTGGCCTTGAGCAAACCTCTCCATCACTTTTGGCCTCAGTTTCCTCATTTTTAAAATGAGAAGATTAGGCTAGAAGATCTTTAAGTCCATTTCCAGTTATTCATTCTGTGATCACTCCGGATGTGCTACAGGTGTACCTGTCCTAATTTTCGAAGTCATGGAATGGGTTCTCCAGGAAATAGTGCTTAATAATCAGAAGATGAATTCTCTTTCCACAGCATCTCTCACATCTGGCTCCTTCTTTGAGCCGCACTCACCCCGCTAACATCTCATTGAGACCATCATCACTTCTCATATGTCTCTGTGGTTCTAATCTCTTTTGTCTTCTTCACTTCTTACTTCTGTGCTCAA
>NC_058131.1:306766878-306784379 GCF_016433145.1 Gracilinanus agilis
AAGAAAGAAAGAGAGAAAGAGAGAAAGAAAGAAAGAAAGAAAGAAAGAAAGAGGAAAAAGAAAGAAAGAAGGAAGGAGGAAAGAAAGGAAGGAAGAAAGGAAGGAAGGAAAGAAGGAAAAATGAGCAAGCAGTACTGGAACTCAAGTGTTCTGGAAACCAAATCCAACATCCCCTACAATACCGGAACCATAGCATATGAGGCTTGATTGAAGGAACTGAGAATATTTCACCTGGGGAAAAAATAATACATAAAGGATACATGAGAGCTATTTTCAAATATATGTAGGGTTGTCAAGCAGAAGATGGATCATACTTGTACTATTTGGCCCAACAGAGCAAGACTAGAAGCTGTGAGCAGTTATAGTAAGAAGTTATAGATATGCAGATTTTGGCCTGATGTTAGGAGGCATATCCTAACAGTTTGAAATCTCCTAATGTGGAATTCATTTAAAGGTCAGTAGATTTAGAGTTGGAGAAAATGGATTTGAATCTTGGTCTTCATGGTTTTTACATGTATGATCTTGGGCAAGACATCTAATTTTTCTGTGCTTGAATTTCTTTGTTGGTAAAATGGTGTGGTGAGTACTAAAGTATCTCTAAGGTCCCTTTTAACACTGAATCCTATGAGCTCACTGTGGTTACTTGTTGCATTAGATGACCTCTGAGGGCTCATCAAACTCTAAGATTCCATGATATCCAAATCATATTTTTTAGCTTTTATCCCCATTAAGTTATCTCTGTGTTCATGTTTCAGAGAATTATTTTTTTCTCTGGATTATATAGGGCATTTCCTGGTTACTTATATTTTATCACTCATCAGATTTAAAACTAATCCCAAAAGAGAGTGAAAAAAGTGTTGACTTAATATTTTACTTGATTCAGCTTTAGACACTAGCTTTGTGACCCTACATGAGTCACTTAACTTCCCTCTGCCTTTTTTTCTTCATCTGTAAAAAATGGGAATAATAATATGTTCTGCCTTCCAGGATCATTTTCAGGATCAAAGGGGATAATAATAGTTTCTGCCTTCCAGGATTTTTGTCAAGATCAAATAAGATACTACTTACAAAATGCTTTGCAAGTCCTAAGCCTATATATTTTAGGGGGTATTAGTTATTATTAGTTGAGTACTTTAGGGACCAAAGTATCTTTGCTTTGAGGTGTATATAGGTGTAGGAACTGAGAAATGGAGGCAGGGATGGAAATGTGACCTGGTTATTATTGTACTTATTTATAACCATTACAGGTGAGGTTAAGTTCTTATGTTCCTAAATATAATCTTATGTTCCTAAAATTCTACATGGAAAAGATCCACCCATTATTCATCTCTTGACTTAATTAATTTCAATTTGATAAATACTTGTTGAGTATCTCTTCTGTGGAAAGTCCTATACTGGTAGAGATACAAAGGCATGATAAAATCTATCCTGTAGGACCCTCATGAAACTTTCCACTTAGTTAGGGCCCTTAACAAAACCTTAGTCTTAATTTGTTGGATCTAGTCCCTTTTCTTGAGTAGATAAACTGAGGAAGAAGGTATATTTTCCCCTTATTGGTCTAAACCTTCATTTTTTTACTTTTTCCCTCCCCCATAGTTGAAACACATTTTTTATTTTCGTGGAATTTTTCTTTTTGTTATATATCTGTAGTGGTTTTGCAGGCTGCCAGTAAATTTTAAAATTGTTCCACCGTTGCTTTGTGGCATGTTAATTAAAAAAAATAGATTATGTACAAAATGCATGGTAGTTGAGAAATATTTTTCTTTTAAATTTACTTAAGAAATAAAGTATCTGTGTATACATTTGGAGTTTGTCATATGTCATATTAGGACAAATTTTTTTGTCCTTTATCCACTTGACTACCTCAGATAGTCTTGATTCAAAAGATAATGGACTCCTACAGTAGATGATTTAAAAAATTCTTCCCTTCTTTAATTAGAAAAAATAATTTCCCCATTTAACTTGAATAATAAGTACTAATAACACTAATACTAAATATAATATAAATAATATAAATAATAACACTAAACACTAATAAATGATAACAACCAAAGTATGAGCATAATTGTATAATCTTTAAACATGTAACCAATTTGATAAATCTCGGGGGTGAGAACTACCAATAATAACATTTGCCCCATATCTCTGTGAAGAAAGCCAGACAAGTATTATCTCTCCCATTTTACAGAAGAAACTGAGGCTCTGAGGGGTGAAACAATTAGCCCATTGTCACACAACTAATGATTTTCTAAGTCTAGAATCAAGACTGGGCCCTCTAACTACCAAGTCTAGCCTTTTTTTCACTCCTCCATAATGCATGGATTTGGTGAAAAGGAATTACTTGCCATGAGAATTACATATATAAAGAAACCAGGAGCTACATTCTCTGTAAAGTACAATTTAGGTTTGAAAAGTTCCATTTTTTAAAAATTCATCTTTTAATTAGGTCAAACCTTTCCATTTTTCTACATTGTCTTTTTTTTTTTTTTTAAACAATGAATGGATTTTCCTTTTATAGCCAAAGAGAGTTGGAAAGCAATGTGGTACAGTGCAAAGAATATTGATTCTGGAGTAAGGAAATCTGGGTTCAAATCTCATCTAACACTGCCTGTGTAACCTTGAACAAGACACATAATGCCTGACTTTTTAGAGTTTCTCCAACATGTCGAAGCAGCCTTCTCATCCTGGAAGTTGTCCTTGGCCTTCGCACAAAGAAAAAATATATTCTACCCTTGTAGCCCCTTCCTCTGATGGATCAGTATTTCCTAGAACCTCCATTTTAAGGAAATTGTCCTGGCCAGCTACAGCTTCATTCCTCTCTGGGTTCCATTCCTGACTTTCCAGTCTTTCTGGACTTTCAGACTTTCCAGACTTTCCCCATATGTGTACATTCTGTTCCTCTCTCTTTTTCATCTTCCTTATATGTGTGTTATCTTTTCTCCTTAAAACTTAAACTCCTTAAGGGTAGGGACTATTTTTCTTTATGCTTGTATTTACATTCTCAACACAGCATAGGGTAATCTCTTAAATGCTTGCTGACTTGACTTAGCTTCCCTGGGTCTCGATTTTGTAATCTGTAAAATGGGGTAGTTAGATTAGCTGGCATCAAGGGTCTTTCCCAGCACTAGGTCCATGATCCCATTACCTATTCTCTTACGGGAAGGATAGTCATATGCAAAAAGTTTCAGTTGGGTCTTGGAGCAAAATCACATCACTACTCTTTACCTAGCAACATAAGAAATACCTAATGAAGCCAGAACACTAGGGAGTCCTTGTATGGGCAGAATTTGAGAGTCAAGACATAGCCAATATCATTCCTGCCTCATGAGAGGTGTTGTTGGGAGTATAATAGAAAGTGAACTAGATTTGCAGTTGGAAACATGATTTAAAATCCTAGCTTGTCCATTTACTAGCTGTGTGTCATTTAAAAAACTACTAAATTATTTTAAGACCAACTTTCCTCAACTGAAAATCAAGCATAATAATAATATCTAAATTTCCTACCTCAAAGGGCTTTTATGAGGAAAGCACTTTATATACCTTAAAGTACTATATAAATGTGATCAGTTTTTATTGTCCTCACCCCTGATACCTGTGTCACTGAATAACAACTGTGATGCTACAAAAGTTGTATCATTCAACCTTGTCTACAGGGTAAGCAAGTTTAGAATTTGCACTGAATAAGGTTTTGGGGTAGACTTTGTGATTTTCTACTACTCCTAAGAAGTCAGGATGTAATGGAAATGGCCAAATGCCTTGCCTCAAGACACATCTCTGAATCAAACAAGTTAGAATTAACCTAAAAGAAATCTGCTTTTGGAGAAGTAAGGGTTTTTCAAATCACACCATCTTCTATCATAGTTCTTTGTGCATATTTCATCCCATTAGATTATACGTTTCATGAGGGCAGGGATTATTGTTTTTCACATCTTTGAATTCCCACTGCTTAGCACAGTGCCTCACATATTGGGGGGGGGTGGCGGGCAGGAAATAAAAGCAACAGACTTGTGATTTCTTCAGTATAGGGAGCTTCTGGTGAATGAATTATCTTTACTGATGGAGACTGGCAACTGCTCTTCAATTTACAATCTTAGTTGCATGGAGTAGCAGGAAGTGAAATGATTTGACTTGAATGTTTCAAAAGCTAGACCTAGATCCAGACATTTTTTTAAAACTCTTACCTTCTGTCTTAGTATCAGTTCTAAGACAGAAAAGAAAAGGGCTAGGGAATCAGGGTTAAGTGACTTGACCAGGGTCACATAGCTAAGAAGTATCTGATTCCAAATTTGAACCCAAGACCTCCTAACTCCAAGCCTGGCTATCTCTCCACTTGCCATGTAGCTTCCCCGACCCCAGGCACCTTTGATTCTGAGGTCAGCTCTATATCTAACGGGCCAATCTGTTTCTTGTATGCTGCACATAATATGCATTTTATAAATTTTATCAAATGGAATTGAATAACTTGGAGACATATCAGCTGTGTGACCCTGAGACATTTAATCTGTCTGCCTCAGCTTCCTCAACTGTAACATGGGGAAAAATAATAGAATCTACTTCACAGACTCCTAGTTTATGGGACCATTAGAAGGATGTTTTGATTCAAGGGAAGGGAAGAGAAAGAAAGGGAAGAATGGATAATAAATATTGTGTTGAGACTTTGATAGGTTTGGTAGATGAATCAATTCAGCAGGCCAAGAGCATTGTATTTCTATGCCTACTTACATAGGAGACATGATCATTTGGAGGATTCCATAGCTTAAATATTTAGACAGACATCTTTCCTGATTCAATAGCCCTTTGATGGATTCTTGGGTTCTTTAAAAATTGATCACAAGGTTTTTGGATAGCAGAGTCTCATTGATACCTGTATTTGTTTTTATTTACATACACTCTATCTATCTATCTATCTATCTATCTATCTATCTATCTATCTATCCAACTAGCAAGCTAGGTGGCAGAGTGGATTGAGTGCCAGAACTGAAGTCAGAAAGACACATCTCCCCGAGTTCAAACCTGGTTTCAGATACTGTGTGACCCTGGGTAAATCATGTCATTCTGCCTCAGTTTCCTCACTTATCAAATGAACTGGAGAAAGAAATGGCAAAACACTCCAGTATCTTTGCCAAGAAAACCCCAATAGAGTCACAAAGAGTTGGACACGACTGAAAAATGACTTCTCACCACCAACAACATAGGATTCCAAGAGGCAGAAATGAAGAAGGAATATTTTCCAATATGAGGAATAACCTAGGAAAAAGTATGGAGACAGGAGATGGAATATACATGTGAGAAAAAGCAAGACGGTTTTGTTTAATCTTTAGCTATGATGGTCTAGTGCAATGAACTTGGAATCAGTAGATCTGTCTTCAAATATTGGCTCCAATATTTATTAGCTGTGTGACTTTGGACAAGTCATTTAATCGCTGTAAGGGTGAAGATAGACAATAAGCATTTAAGTACACATATTGTACCAGATACTATTAAACACTTTATATTATCTCCCGACAAGCCTGTGAAGTAGATTCTATTATTTTCCCCATTTTGCAGTTGAGGAAGCTGAGGCGGACAGATTAAATGTCTTAGGGTCATACAGCTGATATGTCTCTGAGGCTGGATTTGAATTCAGGTCTTTTTGACTCCAAGTCCAGCCCGCTATCCACTCTCTGCTTTATCTACAGTCTTACTGTCCTCATATGTACAAAGAAAGTGTATAATAATTGTGATACCTTCTTCATAGGGTGAGAAAACACTTTCTGATCCTTAAAATCTCTTTCTTCTCTCCCTCTTTCTCTTCATTCATCTATGTATTCTAAATAAAATATGCTTTCTCTTTCCCTCAATATATATCTCACAGTTATTTCATCACACTTGTGCACCTTTGATATGATATTTTCATTATGGGTCTGCCTTCACTGATGGAGATCACAACTCATCAATGACTTCTCATCTTATGTAACTCTTTTCTGCACCCTTCCATAAGTTCTACAATGGGGATTTATCATACATGTGGGAAGTATTCTTTTATCTCTCTTAACCTGGCATGGATGATAGTGGAGCACATGGACTATATATTGCTTATTTCTCAGTCATGCTATAGGATCAGTCCTTTTCTGTTTCCAGATATACATCTTTTGAATGATATCTTTTGGGTCATTCTGCATGATTCTTCATTCATTCTGCAGGTCATTCATACCTAACCTGTGCCTTTCTATTGCTTTTTGTATGAACTATAATTTTAATTCTTTGGAAACTATGGTATTCCAGGATTCACAGGTTAGATAAATCTTTTTTAAAAAATGGGCTCTTTTTATTTTTCAAGGAGAAGCTTAGGGTCACTAAAAACACTTTGCAATTTTTCAAATGTAAAATCTAGGCCATTTTCCTCCTCATATTCAATTTTGGGTTCAGTTTATTGTTCATTTTCTGTGACTATTTAAGGAAGATATAATGATGACCAACTCTATGGGTTATACATCTAACTGTATCTTATTGCTCAATAGGCTTTCTTGTAGCCACTAAATTCTTTTGAGCACTCATGCATTTCCTTTAATAGTCTATGCAACGTTCTATGCTTAATTCAATCAACACAATGTTATCTGCAAATAAAAATGTCTTGGGAACTTCACCAGCTGTAAGTACGACCTCTTCAATTTGGATTTTTCACTGGGCACCCTTCTAGACAATGGCAAATGCTTTTGTCAAGCTTTAAGTCTCCCTGTTTTATGCCTCCTTTGATATTTGCAGTCAGAGGTCATCAAACCAAGTTACCTTTGTTGTTACACCTGCCAAAAACTTTTATAATTTCACAAGAGACAGCTTTTTGGAGCCTTGAAGGAGGCATTTAAAGTTCCCAAATCAAATACTTTTGTGTAGGCAGAAAACAATAAGCATAATTGGATCTCGTATTTTTTACTCCTTTTAGCTAAATATTCTAAATTGATTTTCTGGAGATTATAATTTGCACAAGCCTGCCTGCTTCCTTCTTGAACTTTCATCAAGGATGCCTTCCATTTGCCTGTAGAATATTCTCAAGATGATTTAGTGGTTGTGGGAAAATAGATATATGTCAATGCTTAGGAATATTTTATCTTCTTTCTTCAGTAATGAGAAGATCCATGGTGTTTTCTAAGCATCTCATATATTCTTTCTTTCTAAACAGCTAGAGAATCTTTCTTTCAATACCTTGAAACATTATATTGCCTTTATAAAATGTTGTTGTTGAATCTTTTCTGGTCATGTCCGACTCTTTGTGATCCTATTTGGGATTTTCTTACCAAAAGTACTGGAGTTGTTTGCCATTTCCTTCTCTAGCCCATTTTACAAATGAGGAAACTGAGGCAAACAGGATTAAGTGACTTGCTTAGGCTCATACAGCTAGTAAGTGTCTGAGACTAAATTTGAACCCAAGAAGATGAATTTTCCCGATCCTGGCTCCAGCATGCTATCTACTGTAGCATCTCATTTCTCATTTATAAAGCATTGCCTCCTATGTAATATGTATTCTAGACCAACTATCTTGCCATCTTTGCTTTTTTTAGTGCCATTCCTACTTCCTTATTCAACAGACTGAGGACTGTAAAGTTAGCATACCTCCACAGTCATTGATAGAGAAAAGTTTGTTATAAAATTCTTGATTTCCCTTTTCTATTTTTTATCTTTTTGCCATCCACTTCCCAATTTCATCCTTAATAACTTTTGGGATGATCTGGCTTAAATAGTTCTCTCAACAAGTTTTCTGTTAACTTTTTTCCCCTCCACTGCTTTTCACTGTATTATTAGGTGTCACTCCTCATAATCTTTTACCATCTTTCTCCATCAGATTTTATAGTCAAGTCTATATTCTAAAGTTGTTTTACTCCTCGTTGCCATATTTCTTTGCTTGGCAAGTACCTGAAGTGTTTGCTGACTGAGATGGTTCCTATTTTTTTGGGTCCTTGTTATGGTGACTGATTTGTATACCTTGGGAAATTGATTATAGCTGGTGCTGATCTCTGCTTCTTATTTTTTTTAAATGATTTTTCATTTTGGAACATCAGCTATTAATGGATCAAGTTGTAGTTGCCTCATTTGCAGACCATACCTTCTCATTTTTAATCTTTCTTTTAATTTGGTGATTTTGATCTTTGCTCTAATGAGCTGATGGTACAATTGTACATAGATAGTTAACTTGGAAATAACATCTACATCAGTAACTATTCATTTCTTGTATTTTAGAATATAATCAATTTCATTTTTTTTTAATTTTTGCAAGTTTGCCATATAACATCTGTCCTTTTGTTGGGGGGGGAATGCTTCCTGACACTGTTCTTCAAATAATCATGCAATATAGGGGTGAAGCTTCCTCAACTCCCTTTGGTCCTTTTCATTTATTACTCCTGAATTGTGTTTTCTAATACTTTCCCTGCTTTCCTCCCTAATATTCTCCTTTCTAAGTACACTATTGACTATTAAAGAATATATTATTTTAATGGGAGGGGGTCTTTTAAAATTTTCTGTAGAATTTCTGTACTTCTTTTTCCTCTGCAACAGATGCTGGAGCATAGGCTGCAATTATCTTCACGGTGGTCTTTTTGCAAATAATTATCATGAATGCTGCAATATGAGATGACCACGAAATGTTTCTTGTTGTCTTTGGATACATAATAAAACCAACTCTGCCAACTCCTTTATTTTCCTCTCCAAGGAGAACCTGTAAGCCATTCTTCCATTTAGTTGTAACTTCCTTTTGGTTTTCTGGTTTCATTTATAGTCAAAATTATTAATATGATTAATTTCTAGCAGTGGTATGTCTACTCAATCACTGGACAAGAATATTATATTTAGAACAACAATTGTTACATTACTATTTGTAGACAGTTAAAAAAACAAAGTAAAATAAAAGTTGTACTTTTTTGAGCCCTCAATCTATTGTTCCATCACTCCATGATCACGATTACAGAAATGGGCCTTTATGAATATTTCTTTTTTTTAGGGTCAAAGAATTGATCACCAAATGGCAATCTTAAAGTGATGACTTTCCATCATTAACAAGGCTGATCTTTGGTGGGAAAAAGAGACATAATCTGTTGTTGGAATCTTATTTGAAGTCTTTCCAACATAGTAGAACATCCCCAGAATTTGTGCTTTGCTGCCATAGGCTTTAAAATCCACAGACACATCCACACCATGATTAGGTATCAAAGTAGAATATTATGAAGAATATACACATTAAGTATGTGTATATATATACATATGTTTATATTTGTGTGTATATACACACATACATAATTTAAATGGAATTTATAGCAAGAAGAAAGTTTAGAAGTCATCTAATCCAATATTTTGTTGAACCAATGTTACTCAGAAGAGATTGCATGGTAGAGTGGAAAAATAAATTGACCTATAGTCCAGAGACTTGATTTCAAGTCTTGACTCTCCTATCACCTTTGTGAGCTTGGGAAAATAGTTTCTACTTTCTATGATCCTATTTCCTCATTTATAAAATGAAGCTATTATATTAGATCATCTATAAAGTCACTTTATCTCTAGAATTTTGTGACTGAAGAAATTACAGAATTAGAACTAGAACTTAAGTCTCTTTCTACCATTTTCTATATAATTTATGAGAAAGGAAGAAACCTTGCTTAAGCTTCTATGTTGGAATTTGAAAACATCTTGCCCACCTTCCAGTTCCTGGATCTAGGATTTTGTTATTGTTATTTTGATAGGCTTTGTAAAGGCAGAACTAGTTGTCATGACTGGAGAGATTTTATTGAATCAAGATCTCCAATTTTTTCTTTTCAGTCATGTGATCCTGGAACTGGAAGGGTCCCTAAGAAGTAATTAAGTTCATCCCCTGGTCTATGGCCAAGCTACATGGATCACCCACTACCATTAGCACCACCCAAGAGGGATGGATTTCATCATCAACCTTTAAAGATCTCCAGACAAAAATCAGTTTGGTTCAAATATTGCTTTTCTGCCTTATTCCAATTTTTAGAATTCCTAGTTCCTTCCAATAATCAGCTCTAGTGCTACCTCTCAGATGAAGCTCTTCCTTATCCATCCAGATGCTAGTGTCACCTGAAATTATATTTTATTCACTTTTTATATATTTATTCATCTGTGTACATGTTGTTTCTGATCAGTAGAGTATAAGGTCTCTGAAGGCAGAGACTACATTGTTTTTGTCTTTGTTTCTCTAGCACCTAGCACAGTACTTAGCCCATGGTAGGCATTTAATAAAAACTAATTGAATTGAATGGAAACACTTGTTACTCTTTTACATATTTGGGACAAGTCTCTCCCATAGCACTAAATTAGGCAATTTAGTGCTAATTAAATATCACTTGAATAGGGACAGGGTCTGGACATGTGATTTCATTGGTCTAGGGAAGTCCCTGGTTGAGGAAACTTCTACTTCTGCAGATTGGTACCTCTCTACAACTTCTAGTTCTGGGAGGTTACAGAGTACACTGAAAGATTAAGTGATTTGTCCAGAGTTACACTGTGTGTGTCAGAAGTGGGACTCAAACATATATCTTCCTGGTTCCAAGGCTGACTACCCATTATGCCCATGCTGCCTCTCTCAAATCATTGGATTATTTTTTATTCTTAAAATATATTTTATGATATCTTTTGCTTTTATACTTCCTATACTTTCTCCCCTTATGCCCTTTATAAAAGAGGTGGGGTTTTTTAAGGAAAAAGAAAAAACAAATTGGCAAAATCAATCACATAAAAAAAAAGTCTGCCATTATATTCAGTGTTCAAACCTGTGGACTCCTTTCTCTGAAAAGGATTTGAGGAAGGTGCTGTCTCACAGTCCATTAGATTATAATCCCCTTGAGGGCAGGGACTGTCTTTTGCCTCTTTTTCTATCCCCAGTGCTTAGCACACTGCCTGCTACCACATAGTAGGTATTAATAAATGTTTACTGATTAATCAATCTCTTCTTTGGGGCAGGCTCATTCTTTATAATTCTGCAACTTTTAGCTTTGCTTTTTTTTTTTAATGTTATTCTCTCCTATAGTCATGGTAAATTTTGTTTTCTTAGCTCTTGTTTCATTTTACATGTCACTATCATTGTTTCTATAAATCTCTATATTCATCATGTCTATCATTTCTTATAACACAGTGCTATTCTGTTACATTCATGTACCACAATTTGTTTAGCTATTGTTCAATTGATTAGACATCTGCTTTGTTTCTAGCTCTTTACTATCCCCAAAAGTGCAGCTCTAGATATTTTGTGTACATGGAGACTTTTGGATTTGTCAATGGTCTTCTTGAGGTATTTTCTAAGTAGTTCAATCTCCTTGTTTTTAGAGTATTGACATTTTAGTCATTTGATTGGCGTTAATTCCAAATTGTTTCTAGAATGGATACGCTGATTAACAGATCCACCAACAATGCATTAGTGTGATTATCTTATTATTAAAATATATGCCCTATGAAATGGCTTTTTGAAAGAAAGTATCAAGAAAGTACAGCCAACTTTCTTTCAAAAATAATAAGACTGGGGGCAGCTCAGTGGATTGAGAGCCAGGCCTAGAGACAGGAGGTCCTAGGTTCAAATTTGACCTCTGACACTTCCCAGCTGTGTGACCCTGGGCAAGTCACTTGACCCCCATTGCCCACCCTTACCACTCTTCCACCTAGGAGCCAATACACAGTATTGACTTCGAGAAGGAAGGTAAGGGTTTAAAACAAACAAACAAACAAACAAAAAAACAATAGGGCTGAAATAGACAGCTGAGTCAGAGTGTAGTATACTGAGTGATATGATCTTGATTCTCTTCATTATTATCCATTTCTTTTTTCTTCATTTTCCTTGTTTTTCTCCAATTCTTCCTTCTTTTCTTTTTCCTCTCTCCTTCCCATTTTTACTTTAATTCTCTATTACCCTGGTCTGTGCCCATAGGTATTTTTTAGCTGCACTTCTGGGAGTCAGGGATAAAGAAATGCTCAAACTTGATGACACTTGTAGTTTGTACTATATTGTCCATTGCTGGATTAAATACTATCTCATATTATCATCTAGTCTTTTTTATGGGTACAATTCTTTTCTCCCCAGATATATCATGAGGTCCTGAAAGGCAGAGCCAATGATGAAAACCATAGAATCAGATTTTGAACTAAAAAAGATTTTAGATTTAAAGTAGGGACAGGCATGAAAGGTTATCCACTCTAGTCCCTTCATTTCATACTCTTTATTGAGGAAATTGAAACCTGGCTTCTTTTCTTCCTTTTATCTTCTCCACAATACATATCACAGTTCTGGGCACATGATCAAAGCTTCATTAATATTTTTTGATTGACTGAATCAGTGGTCCCATGGATATTCTATGATTGGGCTTTGTTTTCTGTGCATAATTTAATTTCTACTACTTCAAGTCTGTTTCTGTCATGTAGTGACCATGTAGGTTTCCTATTGTTTGGAGTAGTGTCAGACTTTTGACTTCATTAGTGTATGGAATTCCTGTGTTGGGAAGCTCCCTCAGTCAAAGGAAACTAGCCTTTCTCTATAGCATATTGCCTTAGAGAGTTGCCTGGGTCATTGGGAGGTTATGTGACTAACCCAGAGTCCTGCTGCCAGTATGTGTCAGAAGCAGGACTTACTTCCATCCAAGTTTTCCTATTTCTGAGTCTAGTTTTCTGTTATTATAACATTCTGCTTCTTTCCTCATTGGTATAAATTTTAATTTGTGAGTCTAGTTGCTGTGGTGGTACTCTTTTCATCTGACTGAGAAACAATCAATATTTCTAAGCATTTACTATATGCTAGGCATTGTGCTAATCACTGGGGATACGAAAAGAGACAAAAGACTATCCCTTCAAGGAGTTTACAATCCAATGGGGGTAATGATTATGGGGATACAGAAAAAATTTCAAAGCAACAATTAGAGTCCAAAGACCCAAGTCTGAATCATGGCTTTGTGTTCCTTGTCTGGGTCACTTTTTATCACTGATCTTTAATTTTCTTATCTGAAGAAGTGATAATCTCTAAGATGTTTTATTGCTTTACATCCATGGATGCTATTTCCCCCCCTGCTTTTGGTAGAGGGAAACTCCTTTACCCAATCCAATCTCATCTTCACCTACTTGGTCAAGTGGCTTCCTCACTTTTCTGCATGCAGGGTCTGGTGTCCAAGGATTGGGGTGATAAAATCTGAAGCTGTGATGGTACAGGGCTCTCCCTCACCTCCTGGATCTAGGTTTGGGCATATTTTTCATCTTCTCTTAAGCAGCACCTATCATAATGGGGCTGACAATATTTTAGGACATCCAGGAAAAGGCACAGGTACCCTGTTTGGAGGAAGGTGAGCTGTGATTGTTATTGTTTTCCTCAATATAGCCCCATGGCTTGGTTTGAGAAGAGGCACCAAATACCGGGGTCTCTGAGGACTCTGAACCACCATGTAAGGAAATACATCACGCCATAGTCATCAAGGCTCAGGAAGATACATTCTTAGAAGCCAGCTTGTCTGCATTCCACCTATAATTAGCATCTGAAATTTCTAAATGAACTGCCTAATCAAGTAAATTTAGAAAACTTATTGTGAAGTGTTACCAAATCCTCTCACTCCAACTGTCCATGCACACATGTACGTTACCTTGCCTGGCTTGCTGCTTATGCATTATGTCTGGCAGCTACGCAGACATCCCATTTATGTGATCTATAATGAGTTTATTAGTGTCTCACTGCCTTGTTGCTATTAAGTTTTATCAGTTTTAGCTTCGAGAGCACAAGGTTAAATTTTCAATAGAGTTTTCGTAAAGTTTAAGTGAGATAAAGATTGTTAAAAAATGTGTTCAAATAATGGAATACTATAGTTAGTGGGGAAACCTTTCCTCCTTGCTTTCTGTAGGGTTTTAATCTATTATTTAGGATTTTAATGCTTCTCTTATGTCCAAAATGGCAGCAAAAGACTTGCATTTTTTTCCCTGCAAATTATTAAAACGATAGCATTAAATGTAAAGATTCAAACAGAAACTGTATCAAATTTAGTCCTCCCCATCTGCTTGGTATGTGCAATTGTGGCATTCAGAGACGAGACACCGATATCAGGAGACTGCTATCACTGTTCTAGGATGTGCCTGTGAGCAACCGTTCCTTTGACCTGGTAAATAAGGATTAAAAAGGGCAGGATTTTGGGGGAAGACTCCAGTAAATTACACGGGATGAGTTATGATATTATTTTCTCTCTGTACCACAAGATAAGCAGGTCCTCCCATGAAAATATGTGTACCCATAATAGAATATTATTTACCTGTATCTCTCCTGTAGTTCTTGAGCAATTTTTGGGAGGAAACCAATTCAGGAGTTTCTTCAGTGGATGCAATCAGAATAAAGTGGGCCACTTTTAGTTTAAGAGAAAAAAAAAAGCCCACAACAACCAGTAATAGGCTGAGTTGCTATTATAGAAAGTTTATTATTATTGGTATATAAGCTAGCTGGGGGCTTAAACACAGAGCAGCTGGGTAATTTAGCTAGCTCCTGGATCCAATTAAAAAAATCTATGTTGTGTCCACAGTAGGGGAATGGTCATAGCTGAGAAAGTACTATATATTAGATTGTAACACACCTGTGGCATGCTCTCGGTTATAAGCAGTTTGGGATGTAGGGCGCACTAAATCCTCTCATTACTGCCTTACATAAGACAGACACTTGAAGCTGTTTCACATTTATCTGAGATTACCAGTTAAACTCGTTAAAAAGCAACTATGGCTTGTTCCCTCAATTGGATGTTGGGAAGATTTCAGCGTACTTCAGCATTCACAACAGCGTGGCTTTGATTACGGAAAACGATCAACTTTTTTTAGGGGGAACCTTCTCTAACTTAATTTATGACTTTCGCAGAATGGACCTAATGCGGGGGCATTACGTATTTCCCTAACTATTGTACCTGGTGTCAATAAAGGCACATTTAGGGAAATCTGAAATAAAACTCCAGGGTGTTTTTGTTCTTTGGGGAAGAAATGCACCATAAACATTTTGGGCTTGAGCCAAGAGCTTTGGCTGATAGTGATTGCAAATTACTGTAGTATGTATGTATAGATTGCTGGTGGAACACTATTTGAGGAAACCTGTATTTTATAGAATGTCACTTCAGTGCATAATCCAGACAGAAAAAAAAATAATTTAGGCACCAGACACTATTCTCTTGGAGGAAGAATATGAAGCATTTTTTTTCAAAAAAGCTTTGAATGTGGTTTGTTATTTAATCATTATTACATCAATCATCAATATCAATACTTAACAGGAACATGATAATGTAGCCAGTAGGTGAAACAGCTATTAAAAAGTGTAAAAAAATGATTAATAGGATTGGGAGGGGTATTAATGTTCTCCAATTATTTAATAGCAAGTACTTATTTTTTGTATGTGTTTATTTTTAATAATCAACTGTAATATTAGTTTGCAAAAATGTAATTGCTTCTTAATTTTGAATCTCAGTTTCTTTGTGCTGGCTACAAAGGTAGTACATTTCTGTACTTATTGTTTGCAGCACTCTGGGTAAAAAATCACGTTCATTTCAAGAAGCTGTTATGGTATTGATTCTGGTAAAGACTTCCATTAACTGACCAATCTAAATCTCATAAGTGATGTCAGGATAGTTATGCATTTGCTTGGTTCAAGTATTCAGCCATTATGTTAGAATGCAGGCAGTGTCTGAATATGGCTGTTAAATTATTTCTAAATACCGAACCAGAAACAGTATAACAGTCCTGCAGTTTGAGACTGACACAAAAGTGACAATCTGCCACCTCTTTGTTTTTTAAATATTAACGTTGTATTGGGATAGTATTTTTGGAGTAAAAACCTGTGGCACGAGAGGATAAGTGACATAAACAAAGGCAGCTGGGCTTCATGAAATAATGGAACAATAAGGCCCTTACAGCCGTTCTCATCACTCCAGTATGTTAATTAGCATTCTGTTGTGGCCGCAACACTGAAAACATGTAATCTGTATTGGTGTACTGTACAGCTGTGAACACACATTCTTTTTTGTTACTCCCTAGAGTTAGCCTTGCCATTGGCATATGCGTTTGGGCCAAAAGTCAAACCATCACCACTAAAATAGCATGCTATAGGAGCAAAATGTACTTTGTCTTTTTCCGATCTCCCCCCTCCCCCACTTACCCACCCCCATGCCACATGCTAACCAGTGATGTAATCTAGGATCCCAACATCGGCCTCATTTCTTCATTTTTATTTTTAATTTTAATTTTTTGCAGAAGGGTATTTGGAGGGGGCAGAGAAGCTAGAAATAAGAGTGCTTTAAGAGGGAAGAAGCCTATAAAGAGTCAATTTACAAAAATCAATTTTTCCCTTTTGCATTATTTGTCTAAATGCTCACCCCCCCAAAACACCCCCCTCTTTCTAAAAGTATGGATTCTTCCTTGAATGACATAGAATCAAAATTCAATTCTTGTTTTCCTGAAGAAAACTAATTCATAAAATCAAGACTTGGAGAAAATAGGACCCCGGGGGAAACACTATTAGTATGCCTTTATACAGCATTTTATATCTGGCAACAGGCTTTGCAAATCCTTTGTAATAATTCTTCTTCACAATAGCTGTGGGAAGAAGGCCATATTCTTCCCATTTTGGTGATGAGGGAACTGAGGCAGCAAAAAGTGATCTACCGGCAGATATTCTTGGCAGAAACTCAAGTCCTAGGTTTCTCTTGTTTCCTTTCTAATTCTTGGGACCCCCTCCACTCCCCTTTACCACCTAGAAAGGTAATTACATAAACTTCCTAGGTATATCCCTAAATGAGACACTGGCAGACAAATGCAAATTTTTGTAGAGGCCCATTGGAAGGGATCGATAAACCCTGTTAGAATATTGTCTTCCATGCTAGAATGTAAGCACTTGGAAGGCAGGGCTATTTGATTCTTTGTTCAGGGAAGGTACTTTAGTAGCTTAAAACTTTACTAAGACCTTTGAGGTACCCTGTATTTTTATTCCTAGTGCCTACCTCAGCACTGGAACACAGTAGGTACTTAATAAAGGCTTGTCTGCCGATTTTGGATAAATGTAAATAAATGGTTGCTGTTAGCATTAACTCTTGTGTCTGGGAATAGAGCTTCTAAACACTTCTATCTTTCTATCCCTATGGTCATGCCTGAGGCTTAATCAGGTGGCTTGGTTCCTAGTTACCACCTTCAAGAACTTGGCCCTAAGTTTTTATTTAGTGCCAACTTAGGAGGAAAGAGGGAGACTACCCTGGAAAAGTTAACAATGTTAAAAGACCACAGCATTGTTAAGGGAGTTAGGTTGTCAAGACCTAGTTGGGATTTTGCTTGATTAACATTGAGTAATATGATGAAAATGGTTCTACTGAGAATTTCTCTGTCCTCAGTATGAGTTTCTTTAGCTCTCTCTCTCCTTTCTCTCCTCCCTCTCTCTCCTTCCTCTCTCTCTCTCTCTCTCTCTCTCTCTCTCTCTCTCTCTCTCTCTCTCTGTCTCTCCCTCTCTCTCTCTCTCTCTCTCTCACACACACACACACACA
>NC_058131.1:306784474-306860711 GCF_016433145.1 Gracilinanus agilis
TCTCTCTCTCTCTCTCTCTCTCTCTCTCTCTCTCTCTCCCTCTCTCTCTCTCTCTCTCTCTCTCACACACACACACACACACACACAGATGTACATATGTATATGCACCCCCACAATACATTTGTAAAAAAGCTAGATTTCCGAATGAAGAAATCCATGTTCTGCACCTTTTAGTTTTCAATTCAGATGGAGGATATCTGGTTGTTAAAACTTTTCCCTGAGCTTCAGGGTTTTTTCTTTTCTTTTTTGTAATCTTTTGGGGCAGATCTGACTGTTCCAAAAGAGATTAAAAAAAAAAATTGGCTCCAAAGTAACTTTCAGAACGTTTGGGCAAAGCTCCTCTTTGTCCATCTCCGGAAGATGAGAATGAACACAGAGCTCAGATTTCTCCTCTAATCTACTTCAAACTTGATATTGAAAAATTACCCCCGCCGCACAAAGAAAATACAGCGTCTAAGTCACTGCACTGATCAAATTTGGTTCTGCTTTTTGACTGTGGAGGAATCAAATTGTTTGGCGATTTGAGGATGTGAGCCAGTGGCCACTGGGGAACAGACTGGGTTAAAGGTTAAAAGCCCTAGTTTTTTTTTATTTGGTGGTTTTTGGGGTGTTTGGGGTTTGTTTGATTTTGATTTTTACGGCAGCAGGAAATACTCTTTTGGGAGACACACGCCTGACTCCTCCACTTTCATATTTGCCTCCAGAGCATGCACTCACAAGGCGGACTTTTTTGGGAACCCCAGGAAGGTGTAGCACCTCAGTCCCTAGCATTTTTCCCTATTTAAAATAGTGTGCACAAGACAGGTCTGTGGGAGTGCCCTTCCCCAGCCCTCCCTGCTTCTCAGAATCCTCCCCAAATAGCTCTTTAAATATTGAAATTTCCAAAAAGGAAAATAAGATAAGAGGCATCCTGTCAAATAAAGAGATAAGAACAAAAAAAATGTTAGTATCTCTCAGAATTTGTCTTCATAGTGGTAAAAGTATATAATTAATAGAAGAATTTTAGCTCCAGATGTGGCTATACTATAATAGAGCCTTATAAATGCTACAGAAAGAAAAATTACTTGGAACGAATGAAAACCAAATGAAGAGCACACCTGGGTTTGACAAAGATTGCATTTACTGACTGCTGCGCTATCACATTACAGAGAAAGACCAAGTCTTTGGGAGCAGCTGTAGAGAAAAGCCCCAGCAAATCTGCATGCAAATAGCAGCACATTGTTAACTTAATCAGATGCCGAGGAAAAGATGTGCCAGACCATGAGGATGATCCATAAACAAGGAGAGAGTCCAGAGAGATTGTGAGGGCCAGGCAGATTAGAAAGGTACACCATCAGCAGGCTGTCCTTGGGTCAGAAGCAGCCCTTTTATACTGCCTGAAGGTTACTGTCACACCAGCTAACTTATCATAATGTTTGTTATACCTCATTGGAGTAAATTTGTCAAATAAGGCCTGATTTGCTCTTTGAGCAGATATAAATGACGGGCATATTCTTCAAGAGGATGGGAAGCTCTGCCTTTCTCTCTCGCGCTCTCTCTCTCTCTCTCTTTTTTAATGGTGATATAGGTCTGGGCATTATTTCGTCTGACTCCATAACTCCAATTAAATAATATTACTGTTTAAATATCCGAGTGGAGGGAGATAAGAAATATTACGGTGGAGTGTATAAAGAAGCCCATTTTCTATACAAAGAGTGGCTCTCTATAGATTGAAGTGCCGGGTATAAATTGTACCTTAAGAAGAAGTTGAAGACACCTGTTATTTATATTATGTATTAATATTAATGGGGGCATATATTTAAAATCTCCTCCATCTCTAAGTCTACCATCATAAAAAATAAAAAAGTAATACTATTTAATCACCCACAGCTTAATAGTGCCTTAGTTGTTTACTGCCATTGCACTAATTGCTCTGTACTAATGTGTTTTCGTGTGATATCCAGTAGTGCTAAAAGAACAGAGATCCATAACCAATTAAATATAGTGTTTTTATGTTAAAAATATATCTGGTGTAGGCTAGGAAGCAAGCAGAAGTATTCTTTAAAAAGAAGAGCTTTTGGCGTCAGCCTCGCTGCCTAGCCATAGGTGTTTGCATTGCGTCTTTTGCAGCAAGACAAAGGGGGTAATTTTTTTTGGCGAGAAAACAAACCCAAGGAAAACACAACAAACTGAGTGTCATGTAAAAGAAAGGCTGCTTTTCTTTTCCTCTTCCTATAAGGGAGCCCTTGCCTGAGGTTGGTGGGAGGGAGGTCTTTTCTTTCTTTTTTTTTGGGGGGGGGAAGAGCTAAAAAAACAAGGGGGGGGAACCCCACGATAACAATAAGACGAACAGGAAGACCCCAATAATTTAGCAGGGCCAGCCGTGTGGAGAGAGGAGAGACGGCAGCCAGCACAGAGAGGAGACAGAAGCAGCTGGGAGGGAGAAAACAGAGGCTGGGGGCCTGGGCTCTTTGGGAGGAGCACAGGTTTGGGCTTCTAGATGAAGGAGCTACCCCATTCATATAGTGTAGCCTCCCCTGCCAGAGGGTTAATTGAGTAGCATTGTTGTTGGCTCCAGAAGGAACCAACTGTCTGAGATAGGGCCCTGCAGTGGTGACTGTCAGAGTGAGGAAGGTGAGGAGAAATTGGACATAATAGCATTAATAATAATTACCAAAGACGGTAAGAGTAACAAAAGAATGCATAACTAATACACCGATGTCTTGTTTTTTTTATTGTAAAATTAATATTCATAAATGATATCCCAGCCATTCAGCTTGCAGCCAGCACAACAAAACCCAAAATGTAGCACTGTGACACAGGCAAGGGGGCAGACATTTCTTTCCATATGTTGAGGCCAGGGAAATGTTTCAAAGAAACTCCAGCCAAGGCTGGGCCCCAGCCTGCCTTCCCCAGGCCTTTCCCTCCCTGGCCCTTCATCAGCCCTGATCCATAGCCCTACAGAGCCAGAGCATACTTCACCTTATAGAGGGGGGGAGATAATGAGATCAATTAGATCCTCAGTCATTGAACTGTAGACAGCTGTTTGTGCATAATAATCATCATTAGAGATGGGTGAATATGGGACACTCCACTCACCAGGTTACCTGTGCTCCTTCTTAAACACACACACACACACACACACACATCCATGTACTCACATGCATACACAAACACAACACATCCAAACACTAAATAGCCCTCCCTCACCAGGTTTAACCCTTTAGGAGGCTGAATATTTGAATGAATACATTCCTCTAAAATCCTATTCAGGGATGTCTGTCCTCAGAGTGGCCTACCTTGGGAGTGACAGCAGAAGATACAACATTGCCCTCACTGTGTGTGTGTGTGTGTGTGTGTGTGTGTGTGTGTGTGTGTGTGTGTGTGAATTTCTGGGCCAGGGAGGTATAGCAGTGAGTTAGCAAATCAAAATATTCGACTTCTCCAAAGGTAGCCTCCTAGTGCTTCTCTCCTTCAGAAGTTTCAGCACCTGCTATGCCCATTACTAACTACCACCTTTCTTTAAAAACTGCCTTCACTTTTCTCCAGGCTTTTATGTCCTCATCTTGCAGGTTGACTCACTCAGTTTTCTCTGATGAAAAATATCACGTCCTTTCTCTGATTCTAACCTCGCCAACTCTCCTGCCTGTCTATTTGCTGACTGGTAATGATAGATCCCTGTGTCTTTCTCTTTAAGCCACCTTTATTATTTTAGCCTCTGTGAACTTATTTCCATCAGCCCAGAGCATACTTAACAACTTTAGAGGAGATCTGATTTGGAGTTTCCTTTTGATTCTCTGGTAATTTGGCCTCTTCCACTTAACCACCTAATATCCCCCAACCTTTTTAACCAGCACTTTTAACACAAGGAATTATCTCTGTCCTGGGTTCTGTAGTTCGATGGATCATTCATTCATTTTAACATTGTAATGATGTGATTTATACTCGTCTGTCAAGCTTTTTCAGTTCAGTTTTGGATTGGGTTGTGGATTAACTGCATGCTGCTCATGTCAGTCTGTCTCTGACTTTTTTTCTGTCTGTCCCTGTCTCTCTTAATGTGAGCTGCAGATAATTGCCAGTTGGAAGATTCTCCCAAAGGATTATTGTTCTATTAGAGTAAATGTCCAAAGTCCAACAGGTCAACTCTTCCTGGATGATTTGGGAACTGCGAAGAGAGAAAAGTACCTTCCTCTTACAGGGAAAATTGGAAAAATTCACCATAAGAACTTAGATTTAGAGCTGGGAGGACCGCTTTGAGATCATCTAGTATACCCCCATTATTTTATAGAAAAGAAATTGAGGCCCAGGGAGATTAAATGACTTGGCCATTTAATGACTTGGCCAATGTCATTTGGGCAATAAAAAAAAATCCATGTGTTCATGTTGGCATTAACTGAGACATTTTTTAAAAATAAGAATCAACTGAAGTTTATAGAGCACTTTGAAATTTACAAAGTGCTTTAGATATATTATCTCATTTGTTCCTCATAATGACTGCTAGAAGTAAGTGCTACAGATACTATTATCCCCATTTTACAGAGGAATAAACAGAAGCTGTGAGTGGTTAAGGGGGTCAGAAGACCTGCATTCAAATACCAATGCTGACACCTGCTACCTGTATGGCTTTGGGTAATTAATTCACTTCCTGGACCTCAGTTTTTTCATCTGTAAAATAAAATAAGGATGATTGATTAAATGATTTCTGAATTCTCTCCTAGCTATTGCTCTATGATCCTAGGTATGACTTGCTCAGTGTCATAGAGTTAGTAAGAGTGTAAAGAAGTATTTGAATCCAGATCTTCTTGAATTCGAGTCTAGTAGTCTATTGACTTGATCTTAGAGTTGAAGATGTATATAGCTTTAGCCTTGTCCCTCACCTTGTAGTTGGGCCTTGGTTACTAAGTAAGGAGTTCCAGTTCAAGTATAAATTGACAGCCTTAACTCTCCATTTCCACCTTTTAGTTATTCTGAAGAAAGGTAGATAAGGTGTTAGGACACCCAGTTTCTACTCCCTTCTCTATTTCTATCTAGAGAATAAAGATGGAACCAATTATCCTGTGGATCTCTGTTTTATAATATATCTAATGAGATCCGTCTGCATACATTAATGAGATGTTGTAATGATCAAATTCATCTACTAAATTCATGACAGACACTTATTAAACATCTACTGTATGTAGATCATGGAAGTATGCTGTGGGGGAGTTATACTATTTAGGTAAGACTCAGTTTCTGTTCTAGTAAAGCTTATAGTATAGCGCTAAGGGAAAAAGACCAAAACAAATAATTATGATACCAAAGAGTAGTTGATAAATGCCTTAGAAAGAGAGACTTGAAACAATGTGCTGTGTGAGAGTGAATGAAGAAGCATGTGAAACTTTCAAGGATGTCTCATCTTAGGACAGTGACAAACCTAGTTTCTAGAAGTCTGTAGAGATTATGTGCATGATTTGACAGGGGCTATTAAACTAGAAAGGATTACTAGGGGTCTAGTCATGGTCTTCCATCCCAAAACTACCCAGGGAAACTGGAAAAGATTCTTCTCCAAGGTGATTATAGGGCACTAAAAGGTTTCAGCTCTAAGGAAGCAACTCATGTAGGCCATTTAATGAAGAAATAGAAGGGCTAGAATCTATACTTCTATACTGGTAGAAAGTGTGACCTCACTAATGAAACCTCACATTCTTGAAGTTTTGAAATAAAGATGCCACTGCCATGTAGGCAATTTTAGCCTTCTAATTCTATTTTCCATATTCTCCAAAACTTCTTTTTCACTGGGATAGTTTGAGTGTAACCTTTGGAACAGGGAAACAGACTTGTGGAAACTCTAAGATCCCTTTTAGACTTAGACTTCTAAGATCCAGTTATTTAATATTTTAGATATAGAACTTTGCTTACCCTCATCTTTTCAGTAGAGGATGAAACAGAGACCTAAAGAGATTAAGATACTTGTCCTATGTCACAAAGAGTCATCTATCTCTGATTTGGACACAGGTCCTCTGAAACCAAATCTGGTGCTCCTTTCATAAGCCTAGGCTTTTCAGATAAAATTTGCTTAGCATTTCTTTATGCCTATGTGCCCTTCCTTTTTCTCATACTACTCCCTAGCTTTTGTCCCCTCGTTCTCAGTGGACAAACATAAGAAAAATCAAAATCCATTAGAGACATGAAAGAGAGAACAAAATAAATTGTAATCTCTCTCCTAATTTAGGAATCCTCACCGCAACATTCCTAATAGCTAGTCATTCATTCAAAAAGCTATTATTAAAGATGCTCCAAACTCTATTTGGATACCTCCACTTATAGGGAGCTTATGACCTAGTAATAGGAATGTTGGCTTTTGGAAATCTTTTAGAAGGCTTTAGTTTTCAGAAGTTGATTTTTTATATTAAGCCAAAACCTACTTCCCAGAAATTTACCCAATTGTCCTACTTCTGCTTTCTATGGCTACATAGAATAAAACTGATCCCACTTCTTTTTGAGAGTCATTCAGTTATTTGAAAATATAGTGGGGAGAGATAGATCAAGATAACTTAGCTTGAAGATTTTCAACCTAATTCTAAAAACTAAAATTGGATTTTTGTAGAAAAGTCTTAGAATAAATAAATCAAGTAATATGAATTTTACAATATTCAAAACAATATGTGTTAAATATGTATAAATGTATATACTTAATTTTTGAAAACTAGATATCCTACCATAAATACTGTAATCTATAAATTGTATGGACATTTAAATATAAAAATTTTTGGCATCCTGTGTACCAATTTTCAATCTCTGGACCTCGGTTTCCTCATTCATAAAACGAAGAAGTTGAACATGGTATTCACTAAAGTTTCTTCTAACTTTAAATCTGTGACCTTGAAATGGGAAAAGTTCATGCCACTCATCAACCAATGCCTACTGTGTAAGAAACCTTAAATGAGTTACTTGTGGGTAATGCAAAGACAGGGCAACAGAGAGAGTGCCAAGTATCTAGGACTCTTCAGCATTGATTTTATTTTATTCTCCTTTTTTCTTAGCAAGATTGAGTCAACCTCCAGTGCAGGGATCAAGGCTTCTCTTACTCCTTTTCCCTCTTAGTACATAAAACAGGGCTAGACACATCATTGATTTTAGGGAAGAGATTATTACTAACAGATTCTCAAGGAGTTTGCAGTCAGTGGGGATGGTGGTGATAAGAGGTGGACAAATACAAGGACATATCTCAAGAGATCGAGATGGCTCAGCTTAGATGTCACCTCTTACTGAGAAGCCTTTGCTGATCCCCTCAACTACAAACCCTTGGCCCCCAACATGCATTTCATATTTACTTTGTATATAATTTACATTTCCTTATTTATGTACATTTCCCCCAGTACATAATAAGTTCCTTGAGGGAAGGGACTATTTCATTTTTGACCTTGCACATAGTAGGTACTCACTCAACAAAGGCTTGTTGCTTGCCTTTTTGCTTGGTAAAGAACACCTGCACTGAAAGGTAAACAAGTGAGTTCTGGGTGTTTGGGAAGATGGAAGGATGAAGAATGAGAAGCATTATTAGACTAACTGGAGCTGATGGAGGGTATCCTTAAAATGTGGAAAATTTCAGTGGATTTTGAAGAGGGGAAGGCCTTAGAGAACGGAGTATTTTTGGCAAGAGAAAGCACAATGTCTCAAAGGAGGGAGAATGTAGAGTTTATGGAAGGACCATCAAATAGTTGTATGTGACTACTAGAAAGTGAGGGCTAGTGTGTCATGGGAGATAAGGGAAGTTAGTAAAGGGGGTATTTTGATTTAATTCAGAAAGCACTTATGGAATACTTATTATGTATTTATCACTGGTATTTGGGAGATGCTAGTGAGGTAGTGACACAAAAGATGCAAGAGACTCTGTCCTATCAGGGTCCTTAAAGAAGATATCGATATAAAGCTAATTAAATACAGCTCATGTACTATATATGAAGGTTATTTCCCAACAAACATGAAACTGTAGACCCTCAATCAAACACTAATTCTTTCTTATGGTAAAGAATTTTACCTTTAATGAACTAGTTCTGGTTATGACTTATTGGTAGTACAGAAATTCAGCTTAATCAGAGCTATAACTAGAGTGAGACAACAAAGGTTTTGCCTTAGGGTGCTAAATTTAGAGGGTACTGATTTGCAATATTTCTGTGGTTTCCACTATATCTCAGCTGCCTTCTTATCCTGGAAGTTCTCTCATCTCCTGTGGACCTCCTACCCTGGAACATTCCTTTTCTTCTTTAGTCTCAATTCCCTCTTTGGCAAGTTTCTCCTAGAATCCCCATTTGTGAGGAAGGGCCCAGGTCAGCTATCCCTTCGCTCTTTTCATGCCTCTGCTTTTGACTCTCTAGATTTAACCACCATACCCCTGAATTAGTATCATCCTCTCCCTTCAAGCCCTCTCACCCCTGCTTTTTCATTTTTCTCTTATGTGTCAGTTTCCATCATTAGAATGTAAGCTAAGGAATGTAGGCAGAGACTGTTTTTCTTTTGCTTATTTTGTATTCCCAGTGCTTACTTAGCACAGTACATGGCACATAGCAAGCACTTAATAAATGTTTTCTGATTTGACTTGTTACTTTTTGAAAACACCAGACCTTTGCAGCGAGTTGGCAAGATGAACTGAAATAGGAAGATAGCAGTTAGGTGACTATCCTTTGCCTCTTGTCCATCCATCCCCCTGCCTTCCTCCTTCATTGATCTGTTAGCCTCCTCATTAGTGGCCTTGAATAATACTCCTAGAGGTCTGACTCCTTCCAAAAGGATAATGCTCTGCTCCCTCTCCTACCTCAACTGAAGGAGAATTTAGTGCTAGCAGCCCTGGGTGCATGTTATAGTTGTTTTCCCAGAGGGTCAGGTGCAATGGTATCTAATTATGACTGTAAGTTGAATGTTACAAAAATCTTTTTCCTTCCCAAAGGGGAAATGAAAATGGGCCATGGTGCCTTTAAGTGTTGTACGGATAATGGTGTTAAAGCCTTAGCTATTTCCCTTGCTTCTTTGGAGAATAGAGGATTGGGGACGTTTGCAGCCCATAAAGCCAAATGAGTTTGAGTTATGAATGGCCAAAAAGAGGTGAGACATTGAAGAGCCATAAATATTAATTTTTTAGAGCCCTATAATTCAAAAATGACTTGACTGATTTGTTTCAAACTCCACAGAAAAACTCAGCTGTGGCCAGAGCCACATGAACTTTCCCTTTAGGCAGTTCCTTCCCATCCCTCTTTAACCTGGTTGTTGGATTGACTGCCTATCATTCCTTGTTTGAAACCTCAAAAGCTGGCTGTCCACAGGAAGCTTAGTTTTTGAGGGAAAAGAGTTTTGAGACAGTAACCTCTATCTTCTCCTTGGGAAAGATGTGGTTGTGTTTTCCCCTAGCCCTTGTTTATAAGTAACCTGCAGAAAATAATTAGGAAAACATTTACCCATTTCTTTTGATTAGATGAATGATCTTAATGATTGTCTTCCCAGTGGAAGTGGAAAGCAGTTATGTGCAGCCAATTTCCATCCCCCCAAATTTATTTGCTGCTACAAAACATTGTTATATAACTGTGAGCAAGTTTTCCAGTATAAGAAGCAGCCAAAACTTCCTTATTAAATGTATTTCTTGGGAGGGCCCTTTGGGGTGTAGATGAAGAGAACAGAAGACAGAGAAGAAATCTTCTAATTCTTTGAATTTCATGAAAATGATCCACTCAAAATATTTTTAAGTACAATTTTGCTTCCTTCCATGTTACTTTTTGACTGACTATTTACCGATTTTCTGCCATCCATTAACTCTCCTTTGTCATCAATTGTGGTTTCTAAAGGTAATGCTATTGTTCCTAGGGTCCCATTTCCTGTGTCACTGCTGCCCAGGTAGCTATCAAAAGAAAGTTGCCTAATTTGAATTAAGTATGAACATGTCATTCTAGTGATCTGGGCACTGGGCAATTCCTTATGCATCATTTGTCTAAAGCATTTTGTCTCTCGTACAGTAAAATGTCGGTAACTCCAGAAAGATTTTCCTTTAAGAAATCTGGGTATAAAATTTACAAAACAATAATAGATCAATACATTTAAATGAGAACTTTCAAAAATTCAATAATGGTATTTACAAACTAATAAAGTACCATAAAGGAAATATCTGCACTCCTTTATTTTGGGGATACAGCTCATTTTCCCCCCATTGATTAAGCATTCTTTTGGAGCATAGGATGTAGGGAGTGATTTAAAGAAGAAGGAGGAAGATCTAAGTGAACCCAAGATATTGAGTATTTCCTGAAGCTCTTTACCATTGGTTGTGCCTGACAGAGGCAGAGAGCAATACTGAGAGATGGGAGAAGTTGGGTTTGGAGTTATGATTATAATTATGGTTTGGTTTTCCCTGGGTACCATTACATGAGATCCATCTTGCATTGATGGTGGCAGTGACACCAACAGAATTGAGTCTGTTAGTCATTATTTCAGAAGCATATGGGTGTTCCCCTCTTTAAAAGAAAACCAACATCCAAAATCTTAATTTACAAAACAGATAAATTATCAACTGATTCTTCTCTTTAGAAAAGGATTCCCCACAGAGTTTCTTTATATAACAAGCTCACTCTTGTGCATCTAAAATAAGATGCAGTTTACAGAAAATTGATTTACATGCAACTTTTTAGAAGCCCATTTATGCCATAAACCAAGGTACACCTATTCCCTACTTAGGTCTGAAACTTGCTCTTGAACACATTTCTGACATTGTGTCTCATAAACACATTTCTGATCATTTCGATTGGAGTAATGAAGATGGAGAATAATACAATCATGCCACTTTGTAGGGGGAATTTTTCAGTTCCTAGAGAGAAAATTTTTCTTTATTTTTTTTCTTAAAAAAGGATATTAGAAGATCTATCTAATCCTGTTCATGAGTCTTTGGTCAAGTCTTCTTAGCCCTCAGTTTCCTCATCTATAAAATGAAGGTGTTGAATTAGAAGGTCTCTGAATCTCTTACTAAAACTCTTAGTCATTTTTTCCAAGAATGTCACAAAATTGAGGGAAGAACAGCAGTTATCATAAATCCTAGATGTAAGTTAAAAGGAACCTTAGAAGTGAGCTGATCTATTTGCATCCCATCCTCTATTTTAACTGAAAGTTAAGGAAGCCAATAGCTTGTCCATAGTCACATAGCAAGGAAGGGTCAGGGCTAGGTTTCAAATCCAGGTCCTCTGAATCTAATTCTAGCATCCTTCCCACTGCCACATGATGTCCATCATGATCACTTATATATTTTTGAACTTTTGGTTGCTACTCATTACTTATGTGATAACATTCAGGGCTAGGCTGTAGCCTGAAATGAAAGATTCTTCATACTCTGGTCCCAATCTGCCTTTCGGGTTTTTATCTCCCATACCTTCCCTTATTCAAACCTTCTACCCCAACCACAATGTCACTACCACTTTCCCTTGCTTACTCCTAATCACTTTATTCATCTCCCAAACCTAGATGGAGTCAGGGAATCTTCCCTGATCACTCCAGTCCATAGTGACCTTACTTTCTGTACCCATAACTTCTTGTTGCTATCATTCATCTGGCCCTAGGGTGCCTTCCAGCATCATTTCATTTGTGTTCTACCCGAGCTTTGTATGTTTTTCTCTCTCATCTCCCTAATGATAGTACCAACTCCTTCCTAGTAGACATAAACCCACCCTGAGACATACTTCTTTGAATTCTCTCCATAATGCCTGGTAAAATGCTGAATGCATGGTAAAAGCTTACTGACTCATTAAATAAATTTCCAGTTAACCAAAGTGGCAGATGATAATGACAACAGTGATTACAACTTACATTTATTTCCTATTTTAAGATTTACAGGGCAAAAAATTTCCTGACAATTACCTTGTGAGCCAGGTGATTCAAGTATTACCACACCATTTGGCAGATAAGGAAACGGAGGGCTCAAAAGTAAAGTGACTTGTCCAAGGTCTCTATGACCAGTCAGCATCAGAGCCATGGTATTTTTTGGTACTGTTAAATGTCTTCCCTCAGAAACAGTATGGGATTGTGGAAGGCCACTCTTGTCTTTACTCCTATGAACTTCTGTCTAGTATGTACCTGAAGGCTTTCTTTTGCCACTTGGCTTGGGTGAAACTCAGTAAGACTGGCCCTGTGACTGATATATCAATTATCTCATGACTCTAACAAGTGGAACACGGGAAGCATATTAGAGGTTGTATAGAACATGGATGGTTTTTCTTGCTTCCTGTCAGGGCTGGAAATAGTCTAATTGATGTGCAGCAGAAAAACAGCTTGGTTAACAGAAACAAGGCTGATTGGATTTGCACTTTTTTCAGAGGCTATACCAGAAATCTACATGTGTGAGACCCAGCCATCCACCTGTCCTCTATATCTTGGTATCTGACAGCCTCATTTGGTTATCCGATCTCTGACCAAAGGCGATGGAGAGACTGGGGGCATTTCTTTCCAAACCATTTACTACTTACTTATTGAGTGCTCAATTTGCATCTGTTGCTGATATGGAAGCAATCCCAATTTGGAAACAGTGGAGGCTGCTTTGCACTAACACTGACATAAGCCATGACTTTCAAGCTGATGACACATTCTAGATAAGGTCAAATGCTTAACAGAAAGGGACATTTGTTGGCTATATTGCTTAATCCCTATTTCAAAAGAAGCCACAGACACTAATTACCAGTGGGATGTACTGTACTTGTACACCAAACAAAGCTCCCTATGATGTCATCTCACTCTTCCCCACCTCTCTTTCATATGGACAAGAGTCATCAGTCTGCCCCAAGAACATGAACCAGCTTGCACTGAATAGAATCTTGAAGAGGGATTCATAACAATCACCAGGATCTCTGGAACATAGACTTAGTGGTGGGAAGGACCTTAGAGGTCACCGAGACCCTCTCTCTGCCTCTAGAACAAGAGACCTGGCTTGCTTTTGGCTTGTGGAGGGCAGTGGGCAGTCTGTGCCATATATGGAAGCACCCAGTCACAAATTTCAGAGCCCATCGGATTTCCTGGTAACATGAGTATGGGATGGATAAAGTCTGGTGGCAGTTGTGCAATTAAAATTTTGTATATTAATTTTAATCTTACACAGTGAAGAACATTGGCAATGATGGTTTTGGAGTTCATCATTCTTAATTGCATTGCCTGGGAAGGCTAGTATTTAGTCATTTGTTCATTCATTCATTCAATAAGAATTTAAAACAACTTTGTGATCAGTACCATGCTAGGCACTGGGAAGATACGAAGAAAAGTGGCGTGTTTCCAGATCTAATACCAGTCCTTAGCACTGTGCCTAGCGCCTAGCAGACACCTAATAAACTTATGAAAGTTCTTGGAATTTCTCAAGCACCGTTTTCTGCATAAAAGCTTTTCTGACCTCAGTAACTATTAGTGCCTCCTTTTACAATTTGTTGTTCTTGTTCAGTCGTTTCAGTCTTGTCTGATGCTTCCTGAAACCATTTGGGGTTTTCTTGGCAGAGACTTTGGAGTGGTTTGCCATTTCCTTTTCTGGCTTATTTTACACATGAGGAGATTGAGGCAAACAAGGATAAGTGACTTGCCAAAGGTCACACAGCTAGTCAGTGTCAGAGCTCAGATTTAAACTCAAATCTTCCTGACTCCAGACCTGGCACTTTATTCATTAAACCATCTCAATCTTACAATTACTTATTATTTATTTTGTGTATATTTTGCATTTACCTTTACTTATACATATTGTTTTCTCAATAGAATGAAAGTTGGTTATTTGAGGACAGGGACCGTTGAAACTTTATCTTAATATCCCCTACAGCTAGCACTGTTCCTGCTATTTGGGAAAGATTTTTTAAGATGCTTGTTGATTGACTGTTTGATATCATAGCTTCATAGAATGGGGGAGCTAGGAAGGACTTTAGAAATAACCTAGTTCCAATCCCATTATTTAATAGAGGAGGAAGCTGAGACTCAAAAGGGTTGAGTGACTCACTCAAGGACTCATAGTTAGGAAGTGGTAGAGATGAGACTTGAATCTCTTGTCTCCTGACTCCCAGAATAGTAAGTCAGTCCACTAACATTCATTTGGAGGTAGATTGAGTAGAAGGGATGTAGAATGCCAAGCTAAGGAAAGCAGCAGGGAGCCAGTGAAGATGAGGGAGGCTAGGATGTCAGTGTGAAGGAGAGTTGAGTTTGGGGGCTTGGGTGGAAAAGAGAGACAGGAGGTGGAGGATCAATGAGGTCTGTGTTTCCCAGTCCAAATCATACCGAAGTATGGTCAAATATCTCAGTTCCTCACTGGGAATGGCTTTATTCTTTGCCCTTGGGAAAAGAATCCTTCTAAGTGTCTCAAAGGATGGAAACAAGAACCTAGAGAACAAGTGACGGGAGGAACAAGATGCAGAGGGAAGGAGGAGTTTATTTCTTTAAGTTTATAGGTTTGTAGAAGTAAGGATTTTTGGTAGTAAGTTTTATAGATGAGAAAACTGTTTGCTGTATATTGGCAGTGATCCCTGGACCAGTGCTTGCAAAACACTCAGAGGCTTATTTCAGTCATTTTGGGGGAGAATTAACAAGGGCCCAAACTTGGGTGGTGGCTTTGGGAGAAGAGAGGAGGTCCAGGCCATGCGACCACCACAAAGTCATTAAAACTAAGTGGCACCGCTGGAGAGAACAACTAACATTTCCCTTACTTGAGTTTGCTTGCCCCTGACCCTTAAAAAACATGATTGCTGTTTTGTTAAAGAGATTGCCTGCAAAAACCTGCTTGTTCTCATATAATCTTTGAATTAATCTATTTGGTAAATGGAGTAAATTGACTTCAAGGCAGAGGGATGATACAGTGGGAGGAACCTTGAACTTAGACTGCTGAAATTGGAACCTGATATTGGACAAACCACAATCTCCTTGGGCCTTAGTTTCCCTAATCTGTCTATTGAAGTAGTTGGCCAAGGTGACCTTTAAATAACTTTCCAGTTCCAGATCTATTATATTCCAGCAAGTCAAATTATCAAGCCTTCCTGCAGTGATAGAAGTTCACAGAGTACACAATTTGAAGATGGTTTCTATGAATGCTTTAGGAAAAGCAAAGGAGCTGGGCTCAAGAACACTTGGGTTCAATCTCAGTTCTTCTTACCAATAATAGCACCTTTGGTTGAATAAGTCACTTAAACATTTTCCTGCCTCAGTCATGTCATCTGTAAAGCAAAGGGAATATTCCAGAGACTCTTTAAGGCTCCTTTCAACTCTGACACTCTATGATTCTATCTACAAAGATTTCAAAAGATATGTGATTTTGTTGGTGTCAGTAGTCAATCTAGTACAGGGAGGCTCTTTCTGCAGGAGCCATAAAGTAAATTTTTTTTCAGGCGCTGTTATAGGAGGCGTCCACTGTGAGCACTGTACGGCCCTTATGAAATTACATTTTAAAAAATGTGGCGTTTATGGCTCTCACAGCCAAAAAGGTTGCTGACCCCTGCTCTAGTAGATGCTGAAGTTAGCTTAATCAAAACTCTGGTAGAGGGGGTACTTAGGTGGCTCACTGGAGAGATGGCCAGGTCTGAAGTCAGGAGGTCCTGGTTTCAAATCTGACCTCAGACACTTCCTAGCTGTGTGACCCTGGGCAAGTCACTTAACCCCCCAATGCCTAGCCCTTACTGCTCGTCTGTCTTGGAACCAATATACAATATTGATCCTAAGATGGAAGGTAAGAGTTTAGAAAAGAAAAAAAAAACAGAAGCCCAAAACCCTGGGAGATGGTCGATGGGGGTCGATGGGGCCAACAAACAAACAAGCAAATAAATAAATCATCACCTTGTAGTTAACCTCTTGGTGATAAACGTCACTACACATTGTTCTAGGTCACTATCCATCACCAGCCCATTATTAGAAGCCTTTTAAGCATGGGAGGATTTGTCTAAGCTGATGCTTACCTGGAATATCTTTGAGATATCAAGATCCTATCCATACCACCAGGAGACATCAGAAGGGGACTTTAGTATCATAGAAGACAATTTAGTCAATCAATCAATAAGCATTTATTAGACACCTACTATATGCCAAGTGCCATGCTAGGTAGTGGATGGATCCAAGGACAAACTTAAACATTAAACAAACATCAGTCAATTCCCTAATTCTTGAGAATAAGGAAGTTTGTACTCCAGAACAATCTTTCTGCTTGATCAAACTGGTGCTGGTAGCTGATATCAGAGTCTGATAAGACCGATCCTTTTTTAGTTACCCACAAATTTAGAGGATCCCCTGATGATCATGGTGGAGTTTAGTGGTGAGAAGAGAATAGGAGTATAGAGAATATGGAAGTGGGACTTGGTCTAAACCCTCCCTGGCCCCCATTCCTCATACTCACATGTTGTCCAATGAATTTCCATTACATTTCTTCTTGTGGGGACCACCCAGCAACTAGAATGGGTAGATCTGGAGAGTAGATACACTTTATATGCACCTCTGTAATGGTTTTATAACATGTGGATGGGTTTTTGTTTGCTTGTTTATACAGCTGCTTCTATAGGGAACCAATGGATGCCTATACAATAAAAGCCAGAGTTACATCAACAACTTTTCTAAGGAAGGTCCAAACAGGTACCAAGGGTACCGCATTGGTTGGATTAGAATTGTTAGATTTCTGAAGGTTCATGTCAGGCTTATAACAGGCATGGCTTTTGTCCCCAGAGACCCAAATGAAAGGAACTTTTGAATCCAAATTTCTACTCTCCCAAATAGCAGTATAAAGAATGTCCAAGGTCCTAATTTTAAACTTATCCTCAGGAAACAAAGAATTTCCCTTTTCCAAAGTTCATTGTCTTTACCTACAAAATGAGGTTCAAGTTAAATGATCCTTACAAAACTTTCCAGCTATAATATAACTCTATATCTTCGCTTCCCAAAAGAGATAGAATTGGGGATAATTTACAATCAGTAATGATATTACTATAAAAATGCTTCCCATTCCATATCCAGCATAGTATACTTTGATAGAGAGCATCTTTTTTTTTCATAAGGAGGAGGAGGGGTCAGGACAACATGAGTTCAAGTTCTACATTTGATACTCAGGAGCTAGTTGATCCATTAAGCACTCAGTGCCTCTAGGTTCAGTGCTAAGACTTAAGTGGCAAAAGAGTTGCTATCATTAGATTGTGAGCTCCTTGAGATCAATAACTGGTTATTATTTTTTCTTTTTTTAAAAGATTTCTAGGTCTTTAGTCCCTGGCTTAATAGGTGCTTAAATATTATAGTAGCTGGGCAGCTAGATAGCTTGCTAGATGGAGAGCTAGGGCTGGAGATAGGAGGTCTTGGCTTCAACTCTAACCTCAGGTAATTCCTAGCTGTGTGACTGTGGGCAAATCACTTAACCCCAATTGCCTAGCCCTTATAGCTCTTCTGCCTTGGAACTTATATTTAGTATCAATTCTAAGAGAGAGGTAAGGGTTTAAAAAAACAATAATAAGAGGTTCTTTTAAAATGCTTACTGATTGTTCTATACTGGTATGGGGGTGCCTAACAGTGATGAAATCCCAGATCTAAACCAAGACTACAGACTTTTCCAATGATAAATTGAGTGGCTTATGAATTGCCCAGATAGTACTTCCCATCTCCAATTCTGCTACTACTGGCAGCTAGCTGGCCACCATAGTGCACAGAACACTGGATCTGAAGTCAAGAAGACCTGAGTTCAAAACTGGTCTCAGACACTTACTAGCTGTATAACTCTGGGCTTGTCACTTAACTTCTGTCTGCCTCCATCTCATTTATAAAATGAGGATAATGGCACCTATCACCAGCGTTGTTGAGAGGATCAAATGTGCTAGTTTAGGTAAAGCTCTTCTCAAACCTTATAGTGCTCTATAAGTGTTAGCTATGCTTATTAATACTAATAATAGAAGCCTCTGTGAAGAGGCATAAAGGAGAAGGGAAGTAGGGGTAGTTTTATGTTTCTGGTCATGTTTTCCTTTAGATTCCACCAAAGAGCTACATGGAGACACTGACCAAGTGTGCTTTGTTGGGAGCTTTGAGCATTTATCCAGCAGGTTCTGGAATGGGGAGCTGTTCTCCCTTAGACTGCACCTGCTTATGTGGGTTAAATTATTCTTATGACCAAGCATTCATCATCAGCTGAATCAGATTCTGATGTGGTTAGCCCAGTAGTTATGAGCTGAGAGGCAGAAGGGGGAGAGGAATGTGATTTAATCACCATTTCCCACCCTGTCACTTTTGCAGTTTTCCCTCCAGTTCACCCACCCTCCCAAAAAGCTAGAATTTTTGCCACCATCTTTTATCGCCCCCACACCAATTCTACCCCTTCCTTTATTTAATACTATAATGGACTTCTAGGCCTTACTTTGGGAGTGAGGGAGAAAAGAGGCAAAGTTAAACACAGGAGAAAATAGTGAAATTGGATGAAACTCTCCATAGGGAAAGCTAACTTTGATTTTGTCTGCCTGGATGACTAGGGTTTTTTGAAGACAAGAAAGCAGAAAATTGCAAGGTAACTCTCCAAGGGAAAAGGGCAGAGAGGTGGAGGGTCAAGAAGTAAATTTATCTGGAGGCTAGGGGCTATCCTCTGGGTGCTGCACTTTCTCCTTCCATCTTTGGAGGCCAACACCCCACCAATCAATGATGTCTGCAGACCTGGGCCAGTGGGGCTAGAGTCTATGCAGCTCTGCCCCTTGCAGCTGCCCAAGAACATTTTTCAGCTCTGAAGGTAATGGATTGATTGCCTGCGAGCTAGGCCTTTCTGTTACTGGCCAGTGGCACAGAGACAAGGGACAAGAGTCCTCTCCTGTTTTATTGGAGGGGGGTGGTGGATCTCTTCCTCCTATGCTTAGCCCAAGCTAGACCCCTGGGCTGATCAGTTACCTCTGCAGACATCCCCTCACAGCCATAATCAGGATGGAGAGGAGCCTTGGACTGAGGCAGCCACCCGGCGGGCGCTTATTTGATTCCAGGCCTTTATCGGAGGAGACTAATCAGAGTCCAGGAAATTTTAAGATCTCTTCTTTCCCTCCATGTGGAGTTTACACTTGTAGCTCCCATTAGTGCTAATGGGTGTTACCTGAGCAAGCCCCTGGTGCCTCCAGGGGAGAATTGATCCCTTTGATAGAATAAACAAAAATAGGCTCAAGTGCTTTTTTTCTTCCTTCTGAGCTTTATCCACTGAATTAGTCTTCTGAGCTGGGAGAGCTTTATAAACCTCGGGTGCTGATTTTCCTCAAGCACTGACAGCTTTAATATTTATTCATTAAGGACTGAGTTTTGCTTTCAGAAGCAAATGCATAGTTCCCAGGGAATCCCCCAGACTTCAACTAATAGCAGAATTTTCCTTTCTCAAGCTTGTCTATATTCACCTGGTCATATTATTATTATTCCACTTTAAGTGGCACTGCAGAGGATCCATTCTCCAAGATCTGTTCTTTGGTCCATGGCCAGTCTTCTCTCCAGAGTTATTTCCCTCAAAGTGGTTGCTGCCCTTCCCCCCTATTTTGTACGTCACTTCTATTTCTGATCTTGGGCACTCCAAGAAGTACCATATATGCTTCTTTCTGGTTTACCAGGGTAGATTCTTTATTGAAATACTAAATATGCAGATTAATTTATTAATTTTACAGAACTATCCAGCTAGAAACAGTTGATCAGATGAGAAGAAAGAGAGGGAGAAAAAGAAAGAAAGAAAAAGGGGAGGGAGAGGGAAAGAGAGAAGGAGGAGAAAGGGAGTCAAGGAAGGAAGGAGGGATGAGGGGTGGAGTACAGAGAGAGAGGGAGAGGGAGAGAGGAAATAATCCAATTCAATACCTTGTTCTCATTTTACAAAGGAGGAAATCTATGTTTCAGAAAGGGAGATTGGGAACTGAGCCTTAGAGAGGTACAATCACTTGTCCAACATGACCACTTGGAGAAGTGGTCTTGAGCACAGATATTCTGGATTCAAATCCAAACCTCTTTCTTCTCTATCATCCTAGAAATGGCATAGAAGAGTGACTAGAGAAGGAAGTGGGGAAACCACTCCACTATCCTTGTCAAGAAAATAGCTATGGTCTGTGGGGTCACAAAGAGTTGGACATGACTGAACAATAACATCGTAGGGTGAAGTCATCAGGACCAGGAAAAAAATATACAATGACAACAACAGTGTAAAAGAAATCAACATTTAAACACATCAGAACTGGTATTAATGAAATCACCAATATATACCACAGAGGCTTGAGGATGAAAGATGCCTCTTATCTCTAGGTAGAAAGGTGGATGACTCTAGGTTCAGAGTGAGGCATATGTAATTAATGCATCTATTTGTTTTACTTAATAGTATTTATTTGTTGCAAGGGAGGATTCTATTAGGAGCTTAGATGGGTTTTTGGAAAGTGACAGTGATGTAAAACAAAGGCCATCACTTAAAACATTCATAGGAAAAAAAAGAGGAGGAGATAGAAAGAGCAAAAAAAGGAAGGTGGAAGAGGAGGAGGTGGAGATTGAGTAGTAAGAGATACTCAGAGAGTGAAAGAAGGAATATATATATATATGCATATATATACATATATATGTATGTATAAGTATATACACACATACATATATTCAGACAGACAAAGAGAAGGAGATGAGAAAAAAGATGGGAAGGGGGAGCAGAAGGGGAAGGAAAAGGATAGGAGAAAAGATATTCAGACATAGGGAGAAAAGAGGAAGCAGAGAAGGAAAAGGGGGAGGAGGAGAAGGAAAAGATGAGAGCCATACTGAAATCCACTTAGAAATTGAATATCCTCAAAACTTTTGCTTCTTATATGGTTAACTCCTCTATCACATTTAATAGCTGTTTTAGAACTTAATTGTCTCTTGAATTGCTAGTTGGTAACCTTAAACCTTGTAATTGTGCCTCAGGACAAATGGAGTATTAATTTAGATGCTGGGTATCGTATGTATCCTATTTTCTCCCCTTAGCCTTTAGTTTTGTTAAAGATTAACAAAGTACATAGCTAGAGAGAGAACCGATACAGTTTATACTATGCTTTTCTCACTTGTTAGAGGCTTGAAATTGGCTTTTCTTTTAAAATGTTTTATTGATGCTTTTTAAAAACATCATTGTCATTTGCCAATGTTCCCCTCAACCCTATAGAATCCTACCTTGCTACTAGCAGGTGCAGTCAAGTCAAATAAATCAACGCATTATCCATGTCTGAAAATGTACACTTCTTTTCCTGTGGTCTGCCCCCTCAATGTGTAAATGAGAAACAGGAGACATGCTTCACCCTCAGGGCTCTGGTCATGTTTGGAGACTGCATTGATTAGTCTTGAAGTCTTTGAATTGGCTTTGGAGGGCATCATGGTCTTGAGGGTGTGGGGCCATATTTCTCTTCTCAGCTACAGCAAAAGCTGATGCTCTTGGGAATTCCCTTCCTCTCCCTTCCAAGCTTCAGGGCTCCAAGGGGTGTCATCAAAAGTCAGCACTGAAACCAAAAGGAAACCACAAATCCTACTGGGGGCATGAAGATTTTGCGGTTGTTTCCAAAACACAAAGGGAGGGTAGAACCAACCACTGTAGGGATTTTATTAACGAGACCACAAAGTTTAGCCTCAAAAAATTCCTGCCCATCCTGAGACAGTGTGAAACCTTCTCTTGAGGCTTGACAGAAAGGTTTGGGAAGCTTTGGATGTACTGTTCGTGTGCTAAGCTAAGAGCACACTAATAATTATCCCCAATTATCCCCTTTTTACCACAAGGCTCTGGTGAGGTTTCCCTTGAAGCTGATCCATCCCTGAATAGAGCTTGGGATGCCACCACTTCTGAAATGCGTCTTTCTTCCTTCTGTGAGATTTCCAGTTTTTCTAGGGTGTCTCTCCTCTTCTAAGCACATCAGATAACTGTACTTAAGTGTGCTAAAATTAAACCTAGAAACAAAGAGATATAAGTACTGTTTTATTTCCAAGGATGCAAATTGCACTAGAGTAACTTCTTTATTTAGCTACATTACATTACATTACATGACATGGAGAGGGACTGTGGGTATAAAATAGTAATTAACTATTTTTTCTCTGTCCTGAAAATTAGTGCATGGCTAGATCAAAACATGACAGGGGATGTATTCATTTAATTTTTAAATTGCTCAGTAACTTCAAATAAAAAGACCACAGTGGATCACTAGGATCTTGTGACTCCTAAGGCTACGTAGGAAGTCAGGAGTACTGGGAGCACAGTAGTAGTCTAGCAGGAAAAGCAAAATATTCTGTATTTTATCTTGAACCTTAGGCAAGTACAATTCAGAGTAATCAGAGGATCACAGGATTATAGATTCACCACTGGAAGGTACTGCAGAGATTACCTAGTTTAACCCTGCTCATTTGCAAATGAGGAAATTGAGTCACATAAAGATTGAGTGAGTTCCCCATAGTTATATAGGGAAGTAATAAGTGACCAGATCTCCTGATGGTGAAGCCTCTCTTAGTCCATATATACTTATTTGATTTCTGAAGGTCCTGCCTGTCAATGAGGCATGTGAAGAAACCATACACTAAAACCTCTTCACACTGGGCTGCTCAAATGCTAAGGAAAATGAATCTGTTTTAATATTTCCTTGTAATGAGGATTGGCTATATTTTCATGGCCAATCCAACAAGTGTAACTACAGAATTCCTACCTACAGATTATAAACTTGCACAAATTGGGTAATTGTGTGTGCAAATGGGTAGTTGGGTGTCTAACTACTTATTTGTGTATGTAATTACAAGATTTGCATTTGTGAATTCAAGTTAACTTAAACAACTGTTCTCTTCCCATCCCCCTCCCATTTGACAGGTGTGTATGCATTGGACAGGTGCACCTCTGTGCCTGATCAACAGCACCAGAGGTGGGCTTACTTCCATTTCTTCTTTAAGTCCCTCTTATAAATGAGCTTTCTCCCTGTGAGAGACCAGACTGTTATTTCTTGTCTGGAACTGACCAAGATTTAGTCAAATCTTCTCTGATTCCTCCAGGTCAGTGTGATCTCTTCCTTCTCAAATATCTCCTAGCACTTCTTCCTGGACCTCTCTTCTGAACTCAGATCACATTCTTCTTTGTGTCATATTGATTTCTGCAGGATCATGGGATTATACAATTTCAAACTGGAAGGAACAGTAGAGGTCATTTAATCCACCCTCTTTGATATTATAGATGAAGAACCCCAGACCTTGTGATGCAGTGATAGACAGAGAAAAGATATGAACCCAGGATCTCTGACTTGAAATCAAATGATTTTTACCCCCTCACTTCTATGATGTGCACATTCTCACCTACTTATGATAGTTTGAAAATTTATTGACCATAAGACTTTGAGGAAACTGAGCATGTTTAGCTTGGAAGAAGAAAAGATAGTTTGGGGGGAGGGAGGAGGAGAGGGAGACTTAGTAGTTATCTTTAAGATGGGCTGACAAGTAGAAGAGGGATTAGACTTATTCAATTTGACTTCAGAGGACAGGAACAGGAGCAGAGGATGAAAATAGCAGCGAGGCAAATTTAGGCTTAATGTCAGGAAAAACTTCCTAATAATAAAGCTGTCCCGAAATGGAATGAGCTGCCTTGGGATGTGGTGGCCTCTGCCTAACTAGAAGCCCTCATACACTGGTTGGACAACTGCTTGCCTGTTCATTTGAAGTTCGGTTACTTTTTGAGGCACCAGTTGGATAAGATGACCACTGAGATTCCTTATAGTTCTAAAAATTCTAGGACAAACACATTTAAATTCACAATATACCTGTGCATACACACAGAGAAACAAATATAGAGATACAGAGATATATTTAGTAAATATATACCCACGTAGTACACATAAATAAATAACATAGATATACAGATGTATTTGGGTAGCCAAGTGACACAGTAGATAGTATAGGTCCTGGAGTCAGAAAGACCTGAGCTCAGATCTGTCCTTAGATACTTGCAAACTACTGACCCTGTGCAAGTCATTTAATCCTATCTGCCTCAGTTTCCTCATCTGTAGGAAATGGCTAACCAGTACAGTACTTTTGCCAAGAAAATCCAGAGGAGGTTGCAAAATGTCAGATGTGGACAAGACGAAAATATGACAAGAACAACAATAGATGTATTTAGTAAATATATGTGTGATGGATCTAAAGATATATTTAGTAAATATACATAGATATACTTAGTAAATATATCTATAAAATCCATAGCTATATTTTCTAAAGATAGAAATAACTTTAGTAAATATGTCTACTTATATATCCATATCTCTGCATCTTTATCTGTAAGAATTAATTAATAGCTTACTGTATAGCAAGCAGGTTCTAGTACCCTCCACACAGTTAAACTTCTAATAAGAGTTCTTTCCTGAACCCCTTAGTTGCTAATGCTGAAATTGTCTTTATTCTTTATATAGTTGTGTATATACTTTCTTGTGTACCTTCTGTTTCCTCAGCAGACTGTATTGAATATAGAGACTATTTCATAATTATCTTTGTATCTCTGGTACCCAGTCCCAGTATCTAGTAGGTACTTAGTCTATAGATGCTTCGATCAATGCCTCTACGATAGCAACCACCACCACCACCACCAGTAGCACAACAACAATATGTAGCATTTATATAGCCCTTTAAGTTTCACAAAGTACTTTACAAATACAATCTCATTCGATCTTCACAACAATTCTGGGATTCTGGGAAGTAAGTGCTATTATTATTTCCATTTTACAGCTGAGGCAGACAGAGGTTAAATGACTTAGATTGGGTCAGATAGCTAGTAAATGTCTGAGGCTGGATTTGAATTCTAGTCTTCCTGACTCCAAGTCAAGAATTTTATCCACATACTTCTTTTTATTCACAGCAAGTGGTTAATAAATGTTTGTTAACTGACCGAATGAATGTAAAAGCCTTTAAAATGCACAGAATTTCACCCTCCCTCTCCATCTTGGTTTTTGATCAATCCACTCTTTCTATAGGTTGTATACAAGCAGCAAAATAAAGTTAGCACTTGTGACGGCTAGCTTTTGGAAACTGTTTCCTTGTGCAGGGCGCTTGGTGGTTTGTAAGAGCTAACAGTCCCAATATTCACAGGACTAAGTGACATAGTTTGCATGCTGTTGTATAGAATGGGAGTCTGGTCTTAGATTTTCTTTTGTTATTATTGTGCTTAGAAGGGACCCATCTTAGGTGCAATTTAATTGCTGTCAATTTTCATGTCTATCTATGGTGCCATATAAAAATAACAATGAAAAGGGAAGTGATTGATGGGCTACAAGGTGCTTTATGGCTTTGGAATCAGGTATTCAAGAAAGCTGATAAATCGCCATCTGGGGATGCCATAAAGGGAATATGAAGGAACTAAAACGTGGTTGAAGTTGAAAATATTTTGGTTTGGAGCGTCCACAGTAAGCATAATTTGTTAAGAACAGAAGAGATGTAGGACATGATAAAGCATATATCCAATGAGAGATACGAAGCATATCTGCTCCAAGTATATTAGAAAGATCACACAGGAGCAGTTCATCTTTCAGGAAAGGATCACCCAAGGTCACTGAGCCCTTTGGTCACTCTGCCAGCTCATGCCACCTTTATAAGTTGGAGTCATTCAAGGCATCTTTGCCAGGAAGATTCTGCCTTCCTTTCTGCCCAGTTATCTAGGTTACCTGATTTTAGCACCACATTATAGTAACTCTTGAAGCTTTCATTTTCAACTCTTCACTGCTGTGTTTTACTGGATTTCTGACACAGGGAAACATTCATTTGTCAACAGCATTTATATCCCCAAAGGGAAGACTTGGTTTTGATTAGCTTTGTGACTGTGCTTTATAAAAATTAGGACTTATTTAGAATATAAGATTTGCTTGAATTAGGTCATTGCCCTTTTGGGGGATTTTTTTTTTAGAAATACTTTCCAGGGTTCAGTTAAACTCAACAGACATTTATCGAGCACCATTTATCTGCAAAGTCCTTTGCTGGGAAGTAGGAATACAAAGGTGACATGAAATATTTTTGTTTATAATCTAATAGGGTTTTATGATAGTTATGTAAATGATTATGATCCAAGATAGACTGCTTTAAAGGCAGAGGAGAGATGTAGAGAAAGCACTTAGAGAAACATGAGGAGGTAGGAGATCACTTTTGGATGGTGTAATCATGGAAGGCTTCATGGAAGAGATGGCAGATTTTGACAGATATAGATGAAGACATAGTATATTTTGGGCATGGAGAATGGCTTTCATGAATATAGGAAGGCACAAAGGGACAGAAGATGAGGAACAGCATCATTAAAAAAAACAAAAACAAAGAAAACTTTCCCAAAGAATCATTTATTTTCTTTGGGTCAGATTTATGATTTCATTGGTATAAAAAATCCCTGAGGAGGAAACTCATTCTGCCAGGGTAGGTTGACACCAGCCCTGTCACTTGGATTCTTAGAAAGTCTCCTGAGGCATTGAGAGATTAAGTTTCTTGACCAGGGTCATGAAGTTTGTATATCAGACTCTAGATTCGAATTCACATCTTCCTAACTCTGAGACTGGGTGCTACCTCTATTCACTATGACACACTGCCTTTCATAACTATTTTAAAAATACATTATTTTTATCTCAAAGTTGGCGAAGTTCATTTAAAGGAACTTTTATCAACTCATGAGTCAAAAAAAGGAATTTTGGCACATCTTTAAACCAAGAGAAAGACTTATTTCTTGCAATTTCTCAAACAAAACAAAATTCAAAAAGAAAAACAATGTTTGCCCTCTCATTCTACCCTAGCCCCCAACTGAATCATAACAAATCTCCATAGTATAATATAGTACAGTGCAGTACAGTACCTATAAATATTTCCCAAAGTAGTGATTACTTAGAAATATTCAAGTGAATTGTGTGCAGTAGTGACATTTTAAAAAAGTGCCAAATGAATCCTTTTAGCATTTGTGACCCAGTAATGGTTTTCTTTCATTGTTTCTTTGAGTCATCAAACACCCCTAACATACATACCACATCCATTCCAGCTCCAGATCTGCAGTTCTGTAATCTAACGTATAAGGCTCTGTGCCGGTAAGTGTTTGAAATGGCATGGCCAACTTGGCTCTTTTAAAAGGTGACCATCCTTTTGTGGGAGTCTTCTGGCAATTCTGAGTCTAGGAATGTGAAATCTTAGCCATTCTGCCCTGAGGGTCTCTTTCCTTCCTGGCTTACATGGTCTTCTTGTTCTTGTTACATGACATCTCATCTGCTGCTTCCGAGTCTTTTCAACAGGATCGACCATTTTGTCTGGAATAGCATTCTCTTAGAATCTCTAGTTTTCTTCAAAGCTTAGCTCAAGCACCACCTTCTACATAATACCTTCAAAGTCTTTTTTTTTTTAATTTGAGCTTTTAGCACCTCCTCACTGCCAATTATTTATTAATCGTTCTACTTATATGTGTACATATTGTCTTCCTTATAGAATAAAAACACCTGGAGGGCAGGAACTATCTTAGCACAGTGCCCGGACTTAATTAAGGGCTTAATTAAGTTGGAGCCTTAAGTAGGATTTTAATAAATGTTTTCTAATTATGAGAAAGCACATATACAGTGCTTTGCAAACCTTAAATGGCTGTGAAAATGCTAGCAATTACTGATTGACCAGTCCTGATGCTATAAGGAAAGGGAATTAAAGGCTTCTTTAAAACAAACAAACAACAACAACAAAACAACTTTATAATTCATCATACTTCTAAGATTCTTTGATGATGGAAACCAGAATCTAAATTCAGTGACACATGAGGGAGATACCTCTGCATGAGCTTGATCGTTAATGTATATTATAGTAGAAGCAGTCCTATATTTGGAGGAGCTAGACTTAAATTACAACTTTGCTTATCACAACCTGTGCAATCTCAAGAAAATGGTGTTAGTTTTCTGTTGATTTCTTCTGTTGAACGAGAAGGGTGGTTGGACTCAGTGGCCTGTAAGGTCTTTTCCAGCTCTAAATTATATGAACATAATTATAAGATTGATTATGGGCTTCCCTCCACCCCAAAACTACCCAGATCTATACATCATGGGCACAGGTGTGGAGATTTTTGCCCTCCCAAAGGACTGGACAACTAATTTCTAGGTGAAGGATTTCCGAGTTCATCTCCCACCTCCCCCTAACACCCCCCCCCCCTTGTTGTCTTGTTTTATTGTTCATGAAGAAGGGACTATTAAATTCTTTGTTGTAATTTTAGTTAATTTTCTGTCCTCCATTCTTTGTGTATTTAGTGTAGTCATTATTAATCTGCCTTATTTATTTAAATGTTAATTGGCCCGTGTTTTTTTTTTAAATATACTATAAGCCAAGGCCAATGATGAGACCTTCCATATTAGCTCTTAGCATAATTACAAGGAACTACTTCTTGAAGAAAGGAGACGATGATGCTCTCCTTCTTTATATGTATCTGTGTTTGAAAAAAAAAAAGAAAGAAGTAGGGGGCAATGAGTAAATGGAAGACTAAGATAAAGGAAAAGAAAGATTCTGTACTAGACACTTTCTAGAGGGCCTGAAAGATAGATGAGGTCCAGGATGTTGGAAGTTACGAAAAGAAAATAACACTTGACTGTTGTGAGAGGTAGAATGAGAAGGAGATCAGAATCTGTGATCTAAACAATTCCTCCAGTCTCAGCTGATAGTGCAAGTACATACATAGTCTAGCATTGGAAAAATGGATTTTGTTTTGCACATAAGCATCTCCCCACTTTCTGAACTACTTCCTTTACTGGCTTCCCCAGACGTTGTTGTTTTTGGTACTCTTTTCCTTGCTTCTGCGTGTTCTCCGATTTAAGTAGGATGTTCTAAAACAGATTTTTCTATCATGGGGCAAAAGACGTAAGTAAACAGAGTTATCATAACAGTTTAAATAGTAATCAAATATGTTTTTCTGTTTCTATTCAGAGAGGTGGAAAGGTAACCTGAGAAGATGAAAGAAAGATGTAGCTTTGTAGGTGGTTGAGTTTGTGCTTGTGTCTTGGCTCCCCCACTCTTTTTCCCCCTCCTCCCCATAACAGGTACAGAGTTTTAGTAAAAGACTTGCAGGCAAATAAGAAAAAAATAGAATATATTGTTACGGTGTTATTTTTGCCTTTCATTTTTATGACAACTTATTTGTACTTAAAGGAATCTTTCCAAAGAGTTAAGAAGCATCATTAAATAAAGACTGTGAAATGTGCAATATGGCTTATTTATTTAAATGTTAATTGGTCCAACGAACACTTCTAATTAGCTCTATATTTGCTTAGCAAAAAGTTTTACAAATTCCAATTGTGAAAAGCAGCTATTTTGAGCTGGTAAGCATGTTGCAGCCTCAGCTATGATTTTTCTATAGTTCTCAGCCCTTGAAGGCACAATTTAATTTTTCATGTATGCATACTAGCAACGGTAAACACTTGCGAGTGTAAAGAACCTTCTTTAATTAGCTGCACAACAATTAAAGGATTCACAAACTAAATTGAACCCTGTCTCGGTGCTTACTAGCTGAATTCTACCACCTGTCACAACAGCACTTTGTTCAATCTGTTATGCAAAATCATTACAGCAATATAGCAGAGGGGAAAAAAAGAGAAAACAGCAATTATTTCTTACTTTTCTCTTGAATGGGTTATTTTGGGTTATACTGATGTCAGGTTCATTGAAGCTAACCTTTTGAAATCTGTAACAGCATAATACTTCTATGGCAGGCTCAGAATAGCTGGAAGAATATTTCGCTTTACCCTTTTAAGAGGAAGTAGAGCTCATCCTTAAAGTGCGGTGAGCTCTCTGATCACTTGGGGAAAAAAAAAACAAAACTGTCCTTCGTCTCCTAGGCACCCCATATTTCTTCCCCCACTCCAAACATGCAGCGAACATCGGACAGACATATATTCTTTTAGTATTAAAGCATGCCAACTGTCCGAGACTCCGCTTTTAAAAGACACGATTCCAGGTTACGGTTTCAGAAAAATGTGGCAAGTCCAATGATCTCATTGGCTTAATCATTTAATGCCTGATTTCTCAGTGCCTGCCTGAGTTTGGACAACTTCTTATACCTTTGTGGAAGATGCATTTCTATCTGGGATTTGGGGGTGAGAGGCAAGGATGGGTTCTCACTCTAACACCCCCCCCCCTTCCAGCTGTCATACACATACACAGTTCCGGAAGACAAAGGAGTTATTTCATAGGTCGAAAGCATCAACCCGACACCCCAGACTTACCTACGTAGTAGGGGGAACAAATGTTTACATTTTGTACGGCTACACTCATGCCGCCAGCTGGAATGCCAAAATCTATGTAGGGCTTTCATATAAAGGGTGAAAAGGTATGTTTTGTCCATGCATTCCCCTTGGCTGATGAGCTGAAAGTTGAGCTGCCTGCTGACAGTTTCTTAAAATGGCATCAATAACATATTGTTAACTTTGGTGACTGGAGCTAAAGAAGGCTTCTGTGGATAAAGCCTATATGATATGAGCATTTCTTAAGTTGGAATGATTATAAATAAAAAGCTGGATTCATTTGGAATGCCTACATTTTCCAGCATTACAATAATCTTAAATAGTGGCCTCGCTACATCATGTCATGAAAATGTGGAAAGAGGACAAGGAAGTCTTTTGAAAATAAAAAGTACTTTCCATAAAAATGCAGTATGAAGGAAAGTAATAGCCAAAGGTCAAATATGGAGCAAGAATGTGTTTCTATATTTTCTCTTTTTAAAAAGCAGGACTGGAGACTTTTACAGCAACAGAATTAGGATCATTTTTGCAATGTTGAACAAGGAATGGGTAGACTTGCTAAGTGTAGATTCTTTGCTTTCTATAAATCAAACTATCTGGCCTATTTGGGATTAGCACATGTAAATTATAGTGAGCTAGTATCCACTGAATAGAGAACATTAAAAAACACACATAAACACACAATGACACAGGAGAAGGAAAGAAATACATCCAAGCCCAACTCAAATCCCACCTTCTCCCTGAAATCTTATAGATTTTCTGGCTCTTTCTCAGAGACTTTCTAGGTCTTTCTCAGTTGAATTTCTTGTATATTTGTAGTTGTTTCTACAGAATTGGATACTTCATTATCTCTGGTTAGTTTACCTGGGTAAGTCTAATTCTCTTTTCTACCCACCACTCCCATTTCTTTTGTAATCATCACCAATGCAGGTAACTCTTCCTATTTCCTTTGAATATAGGGAGAGGAAAAGAAATAAACAGAGATATAACTAGCTATTTTTGTGTCTGAGACAAACAACACAAAATTTGCTTGGAGAAAGGTGCATGAAACTCCCCCAGTTCATTGGGAAGTGGCAACAAGAACCCTGAGACACTGAGACTGCTGTTGGGTAAGCCACTTCACAGGGGGGTAAGGGAGCAGGGCAGGGTCACGCAGGAGAGGATGTAGACTGTGGCCCCTGGGGAAAGGAAGCCTCCATCTGGTTCCTTCCTATTTAATTTTTCTTGCTAATTAAGTGTTAAGCTGAGTTGTTTCTATGATGCTTAAAAATTCAAAGTACTGTCAGTGTTTCTTTAAATTCTGGCACCCTTGGGGCAAGCCCTGGTCACCCTGCCCTGGTTACAGCTCTGAGGTAGGGCATGTTCCTAATAATCCTTCTACTACCACAACTCAACAACTTCTCTTGTTTTGAATTCCACAGCATTCATTTATACTGTCCTCTTCCCATCTGCCGTTGGAAGCTGACCTCCATACCATCCTCCCACTTTTGATCAAGGTCTTTAGTCCTGGACTCCCACTCTTTCTTCTGATCCCATACTCTACCATTATCCTTGGTGACTTCAACATCCCTTTGGATGACTCAAGTTTTGACCTAAATCGTTCCTCAACTTCAACTCCAATAACCTTTGCTGTTTTTGTTTCCTCTTTTTTTCCATCTAATCTTCTTTGTTTCGAATACAACTACAGTCCATATCCAAAATGAAATTTTATTCAGTAGTTCACCAAAAGACAGTACCTGATACATGTCTAATTTTAAAAACTTGCTCCCTATTGCATTTTACAAAATTTTAATATATTTTGTATCTATTATGGACCATTCGATTAATTTAAATTCAATGATTATTAAGTTTCTGCTATATGAAAAACATTATGCTAGTAGCTTGGGAGTATAAAAACAGAAAAGAAACTGTTCCTATCCTCAAGGAACTTACATTCTATGGGGAAAATACAACACGCAGACAAATCAGTATAAATAAGTTGTCATCGACTCAAGTAGTGCTATGGAGGATCCCAGAGACCTATGCCATCCTCCTGAAATATCCATTCCATAAGAACATGGTCAAAACCACTTAAGTTAAATATTAGCTTCCCCTAGTCGTGTGAGACAGATGTCTTTTGTTGTTGTTCAGTTGTTTTAGTCATGTCTAATTCTACATGCCCCCATTTGGGGTTTTCTTGGCAAAGAGACTGGAGTCAGGCTATTTCCTTCTCCAGCTCATTTTACAGATGAGGAAACTGAGGCTAACAGGGTTAAGTGACTTGCCCAGCATCACACAGTTAGTATCTGAGTAATTGATGTCTTTAGGAAACCTGTTTCCATTGAATCAATGAAGTAATTAATTAAAAATGATTTATTGATCACCTATTATATGTCTTACACTATGATTGGTTTCAAGTACATCACTTCTCTCTTTGGTCTCAGTTTCCTTACCTATAAAGTGTGTGTGTGTGTGTGTGTGTGTGTGTGTGTGTGTGTGTGTGTATCTGGAAACTTCGTTTTTTCCAAGCATCTCAGTTTTCTGACTGATATATTCCCAGCTTACTGTTATTACGGTGAATGGTGTCAGCTAGTTAGTCGAAAGTTTTTAATTGAGTAATTACTATGTTCCAGGTATGTGCTAAGTACTGGAAATCCAAAACAGTCATAAAACTTTCCTTGTCCTCAAGAAGCTTACATTCTAAGGAGGGAGGGTGTAGATAAAATGTATAATTAGGTACATGCAAGATGTATTCAGCACAGATGGATTGGGAATGGGTGGTAACCTGGGAAGGGAAAGCACAAGGAGCTGGGCTTGGTGGGAGGGGATCAGGAAAGCCTTCTTGTAGAAAGTAGCGATGTTGAAAGAAAGGGACTTGGGAAGTGGAGTTTGGGAGCAGACTACTCAAGGAACAAGAGAACCCAGGTTTATAATTGTATTGGGAAAGGCAGTTTTTAACTTCCTAACAAACTGCAAGGCATTAGTATTTCTCCCCTAAAACTGTTTCCTTGTAGAAGTTCTTGGTGAATATGTCATTTGAAAAATTTTGTTCCTCTTGTGTAATAAACAAAAAGGAGATAAGAGTTAAAAACAAACAAAAACAAAGGACTCTCTCTCTGACCTTCAGCATAAGTCTCTTCCAGCAGATCCTGTCTATCTTTTCACTGAACAGCGCCTGCTAACCACAGTCTGGTAAGACTATACCACTTATCTCCATGTGAAAGTGTATTAGGGAGCTCTGATGGGGTTTCTTTTTCTTTTTTCTTATTTTTTTAATAAGTTATCATCTCTATTGTGTCTGTGACAATGCTCAGCTAATAAAGTAAAGGACAACAAGGGAAACAGACCACCTCAAGGAGAGGCTGCTCAGACCAGGAGACTAAATCAGTGAAAGTAGACAGAGCATCATAAATAGTGTCAGCACTGTACTCTGCCATGTATAGAGAACATCCACATAGGATTCACAAATGTCTGTCTCTTAACTCACCGTCCTTCTTTTTTATTTAATATTAACAATAGCTAGCATTTACATAGTGCATTAAAGTTTACTAAATACTTTATACATTTCTCTTTTCATATCCTCACAACAGTCCTATGTGATAGATTATGCTCCCCACCCCTCTTTTTTCTTCCCCTCCCCTTCTCTCTCCTCCTCTTTCCCTCCTCTCCCCTCTCCTTCCTCCCCTGCCTTTCTCTTCCATCCTCTCCTCTTTCCTTTCCTCCCCTTCCATTCTTTGAATTTCCTCTTCCTCCCTTCCCTCTTCTCCAATCTTCTCCTCTCCTCCCTTCTCCTTCCTTCCCTTCTCCTCTATCTCCTCTCCTCTCTTCCCTTCCCTTTCTTTCTCCTCTCTTCTCTTTATCCTCTCCCCTTCCTTCTCTTCTCCTCTCTTCTTTCTTCCCCTCTTCTATCTTCTCTTTTCCTCCTTTCTTCTTCTCTTCCTTTCTTTTCATTTGAAAGAACAGTTGACTTTTGTTTTTAATTTCCTTTGTTACAGATGAGTAAATTGAGACTTGCTGAGGTTAAGTACCTTACTCATGCCCACTCAGTTAGTGTCAGAGTCAACATTTGAACCCAGATCTCTCCTGTCTCCAACTTCTACTTCCTTTCCATGATACCAACTTGCTATGGAAACTAATGATGGTTTTACTGAGCTTTTCCACATTAAAGAAAGAAAAGATTCTTCAGGAAGATTCAACTAATTCTCTCTGCTTCAGAATCATTGAATGTCAAAGGTGCCTTGGTGATCCTTGTGCCCAATTCTATCATGTAAATAGATCATCTTTACATAGCTCTCTAAAGTTTATAAAAGTGTTTTACATACATTATTTTATTATAGATGAAGAAATAGGGAGAGAGAAAGAGAGGAAGTGGGGGAGGGAGAGAGAAAAAGAGACGGGGAGAGAGACAGACAGAGAGCAATCAAGTGACTATCCCGGGATCATACAGTTGGTAATGGTGGGTCATTGATAGCTCTAGGAGAAAATAAATGTCACCACAGTGGATAAAGTACCTGGAGTCAGGGAGAACTGACCCCTGGGCAAGTAATTTAATCTCTGTCAGATTCAAAAGGTAATAATAATTGCCCTTGACTTGCAAGGCTGTTGTGAAGATCAAGTGAAATATTTGTAAAGCACTTAGCTCAGTGCTTGGCATATGGTAGGTGTTTAATAAATGCTTATTTCTTCCTTTCCAAGTTGAATGCTTTTTTTCTATGCCACACTGGCTCTCTCGTTAGAACACCAAAGCAGTTCTGGCAGAATATTAATTTTTTAGCTTGACTATTTTCCTCTGGATGGAAGAGACCTCAGAAGCCATCAAGTCCTACCCTCTCATTTTATAGAAGAAGAAACTGAAGGTCAGGAAAGTGAATGACTTGCCCAGGGTCACACAGGCAGCAAGCATCAGAGGCAGAATGTGAATCCAGGTGATTCATTGATCCATGGCCAATGATCTAAAAATCACTTTTTGTCATTGCTGTTTCTTTTTTTTTTTAAGAAAGAAAAACTTATTAGGACCCAATTTGAGCTAGAACAGGACTGATTACTTTATAAACAGGCAAGCAGGTATAGCTTCTATCCTATAGGGTTTCCAATGAATGGATAATAATGTAGATCAGTGGTTCCCAAACTTTTTTGGCCTACTGCCCCCTTTCCAGAAAAAAATATTACTTAGCCCCCTGGAAATTAATTTTTTTTCAAATTTTAATAGCAATTAATAGGAAAGATAAATGCATCTGTGGCCATCACTGCCCCCCTGGGTCACTGCAGCACCCACCAGGGGGTGGTGGCGCCCACTTTGGGAATCACCGATGTAGATGAATAGAGAGGCCATTGGACAATATTTGAACTCAATGAGTTGGTATGAGAAGAAGCCATGAACACTATATCCAAAGAGAGGGCCAAGTATAATGGGGAGACTAGTGGCAAGTAGTTGGCTCAGTGGCTAGAGAGCCAGGGTTACAGATAGGAGGTTTTGAGTTCAAATCTGGTGTCAGACACTTTCTAGCTGTGTGTTTCTAGCAAGTCACTTAACCCCAATTGCCTAACCCTTAATGATCTTCTGCCTTGGTGCTAATACTTGGTATCATTTCTAAGATGGAAGATAAGGGTTTAAAAAAAATAAAGAAATAAATGAAGGGACTGGAGTTTCATGAATATTTTGAGAATTGGACTCCTTTCCTGAAGAGACGTCCTGTCTTTTAATGACTTCACATCTGATTAGGTGGGGGGCCCTGCTCTGGGCCCCTTTGTCACAGCCTGCCCTATCTAAGCAGGGATCTCAATATGCCCTCCTCTCCATGGGTGTCCCTGCCAGGCACAAGAATGCCATTCATTTCAAAGGGAGCTCAGTGAACAAGAAAGCTGTGGAGAGTGGAGATGGGGACGTAGAACCAGCCACCGGGGCTTTATCATTATACTTGTGATGTGCTTTCAGGGACCACTGGAGGAAACACATTCTGCAGGTTTAGTTAAAATAAATGGCCCCGAATTTTATTTGGAGAGGGGTAGGAGGTTAGAGACAGTAAAAAACAGACTGGTGATGTTGTGGTGTGCCCAAGCCCACCCTCCCTGCCCCGTGCAAAACTCCCAGTGATGTCAGAAGGAGTCACTTGTGCATAACAGGGAAAAGAATTGGGCTTAATGTTTCTAACTAGTTAATGGCTATGCTCACAGGCTCCGTGCACATTTAAGAATTAATTAAATCCTTTAAGGAAGTCATTTATGTTTGCGACCAAAGAAGACACTCAGGGGCCAAAGCACCCCCAAAGATGAGGGCATTGCTTGATAAACACTTGTCTCAATAGTTACCTCTTACCAGGCATCATAAAGCCAACTTCTTTGTATATGTTCTATAAAATGTCCCACTTTTCTTTAACCCATTCACTCCCTAAAACCTTTGAGGAAATATAATAAACTCGAGTTATTTTTCAATCTCATCTAAGGTGTCTCTATCCAGTACAGTTTTCTCAAAGTCTGCAATGTGGGAATCAAAGTCTCTTAGCATCATCAAAGTCTTTGAAAAATATATTACTAGGATATGGAGCTGCTACTTGTGTGTTAATTATAACAAACTTGGCTTCAGTGCAGCTGATCTCCTGTGTCAGACTTACCCACCCAAGCAATAATGGGGGGGGGGGGATAATCATTTTTACATCCCAAATTCTCTTTTTGTGGAAATCACATGGTTTGTTGGGAAGCCATATCCAATATGTTTAGGAGTCCCTATAAAGGATTATCTGAGATTTGAGATCTCTCCCCTTTAAAGAGGTGACACAAACCTGGGATTTCCATAATTTGTTTCTCAAATTGTTCAGGTCTTTTAGGGTTTTGGTCCTTTAGATAAAAGGAGGAGACTGGGTAACAAGTTTTGCTCTGGTTTCAAATGGTGTCAGTTACTTGCCCATGTTTTAATGCAGAGATGTCCTGTGGTGGGGAGGCTGAAAGGGGTTCAAGTTCAAGGAGAGTTGTGTTAGCTCTTTTCTCCTCCTTTTCAGATTAAGGTCATCTGTTCAGCAGTAAACAGGCTGGTCTTTACTGTGGCCAACTAATGGCTGCTCAGGCTTTGGGGAAGAACACAGAGGGAGAGGCCATGCTGAGAAGGCATGATCAGATGCAGCCCAAGAGGAGACAGAGTAGGAAAGAGATAATTGAGTTCCTTTTCTCCCTCTTGCCCTCTCAAATAGGGAGTGATTTTCTCTCTTCCTTTCTCACAAACTTTGAAAGAGGCTTGTTTTTCATTTCCTCACTGAGAAGGTTGCTTGGGAAGGGTGGGGGGAACACTTAAATGCTAGAGTCATCAGTCAGTGGCTGGGAGCATAGGAGATCTTTCAGGACCTGGAAAGACTCAATGACCCTTGGATTTCTCAGAGTTAAGGCCAGGCCCTTAGTTCTGACAAAATAAAACAGACTTCGGGGGGCTGGAGGAAGGAGTGCAAAGACAGAGGGGCATGAAGAAGGAAGGGCCATCAGAGTAGAAAGTGGACTGCGTTAGCTTCTTTATTTTTAAATACCATGATTGCTTAAATTTTTCTTTCAAAAATACATTTCATTAATACCTTTTTATCTTGGGACACCCCACCACAGACTGAACCCTGTTTTGTGGCAGAGAAAAACTAAGCAAATGTCCAGCTCAGGGACTATACCTGACAGTATGAAACATTCTGCCTAATAATCTCCCCTACTTTGCCATTAGCAAGGAGGTGTGTTCCATGATGTGTTTTTTTTTTTTCCCTAAGACCCTGGATGTGGATTTTTAGTTCCTCTCAATCAGCTGCCTTCTTTTGATCTTTTCATTTACATTGTTGGAATCCATTGTGTATTTTTCCACTGTATTATCAGTATCTTTTCTAAGTCTTTTCTTTGAGAGTGGGGCTAGGGTTCATAGAGTTCAACTATCAATTTCCTTGGATTCTGTGATTCCAGAGCATTCTAAACTAATCTTTCCTATCTTCTGAAATGAAGATATAGGGGAGCTCACAACTGCCTTGTGAATGTAGGTGAAATAAAGAAGGCACCAGAGATATGAAAGATGGAATCACAAATTGTGAATGGAGATTTTATGGTATAATTTTACTTAATAAACTTTTCAGGCCTCTATGGTCATTTAGAAGCACTCTCTTCTTTCAAGGTATCCTTGATATAGATGCCACACAGTGTCTGAAATTCCACCATTAAATTCATTTTGTGCCATATCTGTCTATCTATCTATAGCATTAGTGAACATTACCCTCCCTATAATCCTCTTAAAATGGAATTTCCTTGTGTGGGGATGGGGTGGGGATGGAGAGGGTTTTTAAAACTTCAATCCTTATGTGAATGAGTTCATCAGTTCCCTTCTTTATGACTAAGGGACCTGGGAAGTTTGAATATACTGGACTTTAGGTCAGAAAGGTGGAGATTATGGAGTGGGAAGTTCCCAGAAAAGGGTATGGAGAGACAAAGAAAACCATTCTGGAAATCAGAGATCTCAGATTTAGAGCTAGGAAAGTCTTTAGAGATCTATGAATTCATCCCCACCCCATTTTTACAGATGAAGAAACAGTCTCAGAGAAGGTAAATAATTTACCCAGGATCAGCTAGTAAGTGTCCAAGACAGAATTCAAAGATGGTTCTCATTGACTCCAGGGTCCAGTGCTCTCTCCATTATGCCACACTATCTTTCACATCAAGAGATCTGAATTCAGAATTGGCTAGACTGTGGCCTTGGGTAAGTCATATCGACATTTAGTCTCAGTTAACGCATCTGAGAAATGAGGGTTTGACTAGATCAGAGGTTTTTAACCCTTTTTTTTTTTTAGTAGTTTGGTAAAGCCTATGGATCCCTTTTCAGAATAATCTGTATTGCTTATATTTATAATGGAAGGAAATGTAAAGTTTCAGGTAGAAGTTAGTGAAAATAAAGATGTAATTTTTCCCCATCTAAATTCACAGCCCATCCCCCAGATTTCTCCAAGTTAAAAACTCTTGGGCTAGATGTTCCCTTCCAAGTTTTCACCTTCTTTGAATTGAAAGAATTTCTCTGGTTCAGCTGGACCTTGAGCTCTTCTGAGCTTTGAACTTCTGCTCACTCAATTTTGTCAGACAGGGCTGCTCAGAGAACAAAGGTCTAGGCCAGCGATTCCCAAAGTGGGAGCTACCTCCCCCTGGTGGGTGCTGCAGCGATCCAGGGACATGGTGATGGCCACAGGTGCACTTATCTTTCCTATTAATTGCTATTAAAATTAAAAAAAATTAATTTCCAGGGGGCTAAGTAATAATTTTTTTCTGGAAAGGGGGTGATAGGCCAAAAAAGTTTGGGAACCACTGCTCTAGGATCTCCACTGATAGATACAAGCTGGGGGAGGGGATCTCTTTGGAGAACTTTGAGCTTGGAGAGGTTATCAATAGCAGCTGTAGAGGAGGTAAGGCGAAGAGAGAAGTCTCTGGAAAGTCAGCTGGGCAGGGCAGTGCAGGCAGGCATGAATCTGCTGCTTGGGTTTCCTGAGGGAGAGTCAGCTTACCAGGGAGGTCAAATCCAGCCCACTTGAAGGGGCTCTGTGCCAGGTAACTACAGAGTGGCCTCTGGGAACTGACTACAACAGGCCATGTTTTCCAGGTCTCTAGACTCCAGCCCTCCAGCCCAAAGTCATGTTGGGGTTTGCTGTAATAGTGAGACTTTGCCATCTTAAGTCTCAGAGGAGGTGATTTGCTGCACTCCTAGAATTCCAGCTGTTTCTGTGGCCAAGCTTTAGAAATCACTTGAAGCAAAGACAATGATGAAGAAAACCCTGGTTTGGAGGCTTCTGTGTGTTCCATCTTGACCATCCCATTAGAGTCACCCACCTCCTTTCCCACATCCCTTAGTCAAAGCATCTCCCTCCCTCCCCAATACACACTAGATCTTTCCTAATACCAGAAGGCCAGCTGGGCTCATTATGGGTCCAGCAAAGCTTTATTTTTTAACATTATTCGGGCATAGTTTATTGGACCCATGTTCCAGCTTAAATTTAAGCAAGAAACATAGAGTACCTGCTGAGTGGCCTGAGTGAATTCCTCTTAGACCCCTGCTCACTGCTGAGGTGCAGTGATTAGGGATGGGTTTAGAGACAAAAGCTGTAAATTTGATGCCAGATGACCTTGGGAGTGAATTCTTGTATTGCTGTTTGCCAATATGTGCTAGAGCAAATTACTTAGAACTTGTGTGAGCCTGGGTTTTCTTAACCACAGATGAAAGGAACGGGTTGGATTAGATAAAAGGTTTTCCTTTAACCTTTTTCTGTGGGATCTCTTTGCCAGCATAGTGAAACATATGGACCTCTTTTTAGATTAATGTTTTTAAGTAATTGAATGAAGTGCTAAATTTTAGAGTTTAATGGAAAAATATATTTTAAGTATATATATGTACCTGCACACACACATGCATATATTTGTCATCCAAATTCATGGACAACAGGAAATCTGTCCATCAATTCTTGAGGGTCTGCAGGCCTCAGGTTAAGAGCTCCTAGACTAGATGATTTCTATGGTCCTCTCTAGTTCTAAATCTTATAATCTGAATCTGTGAATTAACTTTTTATCATGTTCTTCCCAGATAACATTTCTTTTTATTAAGAAAATATCATGGCTTAACCCAGACAGCGTATTTATTCTCTTAGGTAATTTGTACAACTGCCACTGCTATGGCTATTACTACTAATATCATGACAGTACCACTCTACTGCTTCCCACAGAAATTTATGTTTTTATTTTTTTAGAGAAGGTTTTTATTTTATTGTTCAATTACATGTAAAAACATTTTAGCATTCATTTTGTATAATTCTTGAGATCCAAATACCCTCCTTCTCTCCCTTCTTGTCCCTTCCTTAAGAATGCAAGCATTCTGATATAGATCATAATGTGCAGTCATGCAAAACATATTTCCATATTGATCATGTACCAAAAAAATGGATTCCCTTCCACCCCAAAAATTAAAGAAAGAAAAATAAGGTTTAAAAAATAATCTTTACACTGAATTACAGTCAGATTCCAACAGTTCTTTTATTGGAGATGTTTAGCATTTTTTTATATTATAAATCCTTCAGAATTGTCTTGGATCACTGTATTGCTGAGAATAAATATTTCACAATTAATCATCATAGGATATTCCTTTTACTGAATACAATGTCTCCTGGTTCTGTGCACTTCACTTTGCATCAGTTCATGTAAGTCTTTCCAAGTTTTTCTGAAAGCATCTTCTCATTATTTCTTATAGCACAACAGTATTCAATTACAATCACATACCATAATTTGTTTAGCCATTCCTCAATTGATGGGCATCATCTCAATTTCCAATTTTTTGCTACCACAATAAAACTTCTCTATTTTTGTACATAAAGGATTATGTTTTTCTAATGTTTTACATACATGCCCATTTGACCTTCACAATAGCCCTCAAAATAAAGGCATCTTCATTTTATTTTACAGATAACAAGTTGAGAGAAGTTATAAGTGACTTTCCCAGTGTTGTACAATTTGTGTCAGAAGTGGGCTACAAATTTGGGGCTTTAATTAGCTCTAATATTCTCTCTACTGAACTGGTGCACCTCTTAAGAGTAGGAATTTCAAGCACCACAGCTTATCAGTGGGTGCATCTCTACGGAGCCCTTCCTGGTCTTCATAAATCAGCCTGCTTCTCCCCCATCCCCAAGCCTTCTTCCATACAGGTGCCAAATTGCTATGCTTAATGCATGGGTAGGATAATATCACTCACCTGGTTAAGAATTTCTTTAGTATGTAATACAGATTGGCTCTTCTGTTCTCATTTAAAGTTTTTTCTAGTCTGTCTTCAGCCAATCTTTCCAGATTAATTTCACATTAATTCCCATCATGTACAATAGGGTCCAGCCAAATTTACTTTTTGGCTATTTTCCATCAATAAATCCATCTCCTACCATTGCACCTTTGCCCAGGCCTTGGCCCATGCATGAATATTCTCCTCTCCTCATTTGTGCCTCTTGGAATCCCCAATTCCCTTCAAGACTCAACTGAAGTGATACCTTCTAGAGGAGGCCTTTTCTGATTCCCCATGTTGTTAATAATCTCCCTATCCCAGCCCCAACTTAAATTACTTTTGACATTTTTGCTGTTTTGTATTTGCTTACATATACTGATATTATTCTCCACTCCCAATCTATCCATTAAAACATTTGGTTCTCCAAGGCAGAGATGGTTTGATACATAGTAATCAATTTCTGATGGATTACTGATATGATGTATCAGTAATCAGTATCCGATACATAGTAATCACTTAAATACTTGTTGAAATTTAATAATTTGCTCATTTTTATAAAGTTAACTTTGTTGGGTTTTGTTTTATATTTCTTCATCCTTTTAAAACAGCATTAGCTAAGCTAATGCTGTCAGATCAATCAATCCATTTATTGCAAACCTACTATATGCCTATCTTTGTGCTCGACACTGATGAAGATCCAGAAAAAAAAAAAAAAAAAGAAAGCCCTGGCTTTAAAAAATACAGTCTACTTGGAGATAGGATAATGCATAAAATAATTAAAGAATGATATAAAGTTATGTGTAATGAATTTCTAAATTTTGTAACACAGATTCCAGAGGTTATCATAGTCAAAGAAGACTTCTTGAAGGATATAGGAAGACCCTTGAAGGATAAAAGATCGAGAGATGGAGGGGGAAGGTATTTGTAGCAGAATAAGATTATAAATTAGAACTGGAAGGGATTTCAGAGGTCATCTAGCTAACTCTTTCATTTTACAGAGGAAGAAACTGAGGTCCAGAGACATAAAAGCTTCCCCATCACATAGTTAATAAGCATTACTGGCTGCCTCATGCATCTCTTCATGGAATAATAACTAAATCGGTATGCAATAAATTATTTTAAGGGCTTTAGGAAAGCAGGGGAAGTTCATAGGAATAGGGAATATGGAAAAAGTCACTAATATCTGTGGTATTCCAGACTAGGAGAACTATGAGAGGAAACATGGCAAGGTGGAAATGAACATGATCTATGCCTTTACAGTGAGGCCAGAATTATTATAGAAATAATAAGTGAGTATTATGAATCTGGAACAGATACATGATATGATAATGATCGGGGACTGACTTCATTTATCCGGGCATATGCTGGTTCGCTTCTGCCAAAAAGCAGAGCAGTTAATAATATCCAGATATGTTTTAATAATACTTTCATCCTTCAAAATGTGGAAGAACTAATGATGGGGTCTTCTATTATGGATCTGATTCCCATCAAAAAGAAAGACATAGGTGCTGGCTTGGAAATGATAGAAATGACCATGGCCACCTTAGAATTTGTGATAGAGAAAGAAACTGACCCATACCCTAATTTGGGGGAAGGAATATTCCAAAGAGCTCTGTGAAAGATTAGGAAGGATTCCATGTCCTATAGTTCTACAAAAGAAAAAGGAAGAAGGACTTTTGAATTTCTATTTTGATTCTGTTTTTCCTGCCAAAGAGAGTGATATAGGGTAGAGCAGAAAGAGTGTTTAACTTGGAGTCAGAGGACCAGTGTTCAGTCAGCTTTGATACTTAAACACCTTTGAGACCTTGAATAAATAATTTCACATCTATAAATCTCCAGGTTTTTTCTCTATAAAATGAGGGGGTTGGATTGCATGATCTATGAGGGACCTTCCTATATGAATTCTAGGATCTCATGATATTTGGACTCGGGGTAGGGGGGAACAACAAAAATAGCTAACAAGAAGTTGACAGAGAAAATAAATTAGAGAAATAGTAAGAGAACATTCACCCACCCTTAATGAGTTTAAGTAAGCAGAGATGAACTACATCTCAGGGTGCTAAAAGAATTGGTGAATATGGTTGTTGGGCCAATTTCAGTGGTCTCTGATTTATCAGAGAGAATAGGAGAGTGACTCTATGATTGGAGAAGAACAAATGACCTAGTTTTTTAAAAAGGAAAAGAGAATGGAAGTGAAATATTGGCTTGTGAGTTTTAATGATTCCTGGCAAAATTCTAGAATGTATTATTAAAAGGATGGCTAGAAAATATCCAACAGGAAGCAGTGATCACAAAAGCCATATTGGCTTCAACAAAATCAAGTCATGCCAGATTAACTTCATTTTACTTTTTTTTTTTTTAAACAAGTTAATCGATTAGCCAATCAGGGTACTTTTAGGGTGTAGTTTATCTGGATTTCCAAAAAAAGATTTAAGAGAGTCTCTTATTCTATTCTTATGGAAAAGACTGTCAGGTAATAGACTAGACAAAATTAGAGTTAGGTGGATTTAGAATCGGTTGACTTAGAACTGGTATCCAAATAGAAGCCATTAATGGTTCAGAGTCAGTTTGATTGAAAGAATCTAATAATAACAATAACAATAACAATTGCTAGCATTTATGTAGTATTTTAAATTTTGCAAAGTACCTGTTACATATCTAATTTGATAATACTTTAGGGATGTATTATTAGCCCTTTGCTATTTTACATTTTATCAATGACTGGTATAAGGGTATAGATGGCATGATTATCAAAATCACAGATAATGTAAATTTGGGAAGGATAGCTAAGGCATGATAGAGTTGAAATCCACAAAGATCTTAGCAGACTAATTCTATAAAATCTAATTGGGCCAAATCTAATAGGATTAAATTTAATGAGGACAAAAGCACAATCTTTTACATTTCTCAAGAAATCTTTTATGAATTTGATATATGTTTGTGAGAACCCTTATTTGATGAGAACTTTTAAGGCAGCATTATATTCTATAGAATCAGTTCTTTTCTCCACACAACAAATAATAAACACAATGACATCAAATATTTTTTATACCTGTTAGTCAATTGTTTGGCTTAAGTATGTGTTCTTCTTTTCAATATCATTTGTGAAAAGCTAAATATTCCCTGTTTCATAAGTATTCAAAAGACTTCAGTCCAACTATCCATACAGGAAACACAAAGTAGATAAAGAATGCTTATTGTTCTGGCTATGAAGTGTAGTTGAGTGAATAGCCTTTACAAATAATCTATCTATCTATCATCTATCTATCTATCTATCTATCTATCTATCTATCTATCTATCTATTTGGTCAGCCATTGGGAATAGACAATGATCTGAGTCTAAAATTGAATCAGAGATAAATGGACTAGATTGTATTTGGGAAACAGGACAATAGTGTTTTTTTTTTTAACAATCCAAAGTTTCTCTCTGAAATAAGGCCCAACTTTTTTATAACAATATTTTTCTGATTCTTCTAGATAGCTATTAGTCATGTAAAAACACGTCTGAAGAATTAAAACTGAATCATATTTAAAGGGCAATGGAGAGCTGTATAGGGGAACATGGTAAAGCTACGAGATCTTTCCAATTAAGAATTATATGGAAGAAGTGTAGAAATGATGTCATCAGAATTGTGTGTAACCAGAAAAGAAGGTAGTCTCATTATATAGTAAGACTTAGGAATAACTGATGGATAGTCTGCATCAGGGATGTGCTGAAGCCAGTTCCAACTGTGTGGTGAGAGCCAATTGTTAAATTTTCAGTGTGAGCATTTACACTTTAGAAATTAGCAAATGCTATAAACTTAGAACTTGATTTATTGTTTTGTTAACTAAAAGACTAAAGAAAGTTATAGGAAAATTTTAATAATGCAGATTAAACTTAAAAGTACACGCTGTATACTTTTTTTAATTTTTTCTTGGAAAAACAGTTGTTAAACATTTACCAGCACACCATTAACATTGATATGCTGTTAGTATCCACCTAATTTCAAGAGCTTTAAGGGAAGGCCATTAGCTTATAGGAACTCATGAACTATAGCTGATTAGATTCAAAAGATATAAATGAGTCAGAGGGAATAAACACAATGAAGAATTCAATTTAGATTATTTAACATACATGAGAATCCCATAGGATTAGGCAGAAGAAAGGAAGGAAGCAAGCAAGAAAGGGAAGAAGGAAAGAAGAGATGGGAAAGGAGGGAAGGAAGGAAAAGAGAAATAAACATTATTAGGAGAGAACTTTTAAGGCAGCATTTTGCCCGTTAGAATCAGGTTTTTTAGGGGGAAGGAATGAAGCAAGAAAAGAAAGGAAGGAAGAAAGGAAAGAAGAAAGGAAAGAAAGAAGAAGAAAAGAAGGAAGGAAGGAAAGAAAGAAGGAAGGAAGAAGTCTTATTGGAAGAAAACTTTTAAGGCAGCATGTTGCTCTTCAGAATCAATTTTTTTCTAGGAAGGAAGGAGAGAGAGGGAGGGAAGGAAGAAAGGAAGGAGAAGAAAAGAAAGAAAGAAGAAATGAAATGTTTACTATGTCAGGTACTATGCCGAGCACTTTATAATTATTTTATCATTTGATCCTCATAGCATCCCTGGGAGGTAGGCACTATTATTATTCCCATTTTGCAGTTGAGGAAACCAAGGTAGACAGAGAAAAAGTGCCTTGTCCAGGGTTATACAACTGATAAGTGTCTGAGGTCAGATTAGAACTCGTCTTTCTGACTCCAGGCCCAGGGAATAATCCACTCCCCCCACTGGACCTGGAGTTAGGAACACCTGACTTCAAATCCTGCCTAGGACTAGCTATGTGACCCTGGAAAAGTCATTTAATCACTGCCTGCTTCAGAATCTTCATGTGTAAAATGTGAATAATAATAGCACCTATCTTTCAGGGTTGTTGAATAGATAAAATTAGATAAAATTTGTAAATTGCTATGAAAACCTTAAATTGCAGGGCAAATGTAGCTATTATTATTGTAGAGGAGATTTTTATTAAGGTAAATGGCCTTAGAGGTACTTTCTAACTCTAGAATTCTATAATTCTTTGATTTTATGCAAAGCTAATTTTTCTATGGTATCTCAGAATATACACAGGATTTTGTATCCATTATCTCATTTGACCCTCCTAATAATCCAATGACCTAAGTTCTACAAGGGTTATTATCCCCGTTATAAAAAGGAAGACACCAAGGCTTAGAGAGGTTAAAATGACTCACCCACAGTCACACAGGTAGTAAGTGGAAGACCCAGGGTTACTTGGCTAATTACTTATTAAAAACAGATATTACATGGCTATGGAAGTTGTAAGCAGACTTTTAAATAACCTGCATGTTTGGTAACCCTAACTTTATGGAACCTTGGGAGTGTGAGAGCCAGGAATTGCTTGCCTCTTTCCCCCCTGCTCTCCCCAGTTCCCCATTTTCCCCCACCCCCAGATGCATGTAGACCCTCACTTAATCTGGCCTATTATATAGAGCTCTGCCAATGCCAATGCCGTACCCCATTCTTAGATCTGAGACAGGTAGTAGGACCACCACCTAGGTCCTGTGACTCCAGACCTAATCGGTGCGTATTTCAGTAGGAAATGGGGTTGGGGAAGTTGGAAATAAGGGTCGAGTAAGAAGGTAGGGTCGTATTTTTTGAGGGACTTCACCAGACTGAGAAACTAGTTGAGATTTCTGTGGTTATAAACAGGGAAGCAAAGAAAACGTTTGAGCAGGGAGTGGTGAAGAGTCTCAGCCTCATTCACATGGAAAGATCACATTTTGGGGTGATTTTCTCCATTTTTTTTCTAGTATGCTTAGTGTAGGGTCATTTAGGTCATAGGTTCTAGATGCTGTGGCATTACTTATGTCAGAGGGAATTTAAGGTGAAGCTGAAGTCAGGGTCTGAGTCAGGTCCTACTAATAATCATTACTCACCCTGATCCATAAGTGGGATACAGCTTAGGTAAGGCCACAGCAGGGCAGAATCAGGAACAGTCCACATTGGCTAAAATTGTGCCACTTGAAGGGGTTGGGACAAGGGTGAAAGACAGGTAATTCCTGGCTCCCAAGGATATATAAAGCTTGGATTACAAAACATGCAGGCTATTAAAAAGCTCGCTACTGACTTCCCCAGCAATAAAATATATTCTGTTTATGAGTAATTAGCCACTTCTAGAAAAGAGCTTGATTCTGTTAAATTTATGAGCCTCCTTGATTTATGTATTTCATGGGAGTATGTCATGTTCCATCACATCACTCTGGTGTCATCTGATGCAAATGAAATGCGTGCCTTTCTCTCCCTCTGGTCTTTGATGGGAATGGACCAGTCCTTTCAGGTTCATCACTCTCCTGATCCATTCAGGAACTTGGGGTGTGTGTATGTGTGTGTGTGTGTTTATCCCAAAACATTTGAGCATTTTGGTTTGTCAATAATTATTTATTAAGGACCTACTATTCACCAGACACTGTGCTAAGTTCTTGAACTCATTCCCTATCCTTTCCGAGCATGCATCAGGAGCCCTAGTGGGACTTCACCATCTGGAGATGGTGCAGATGGCAGCCCCTACTGTGTGCCCCAAATCATGCTAGGCCTTTTGAGAGCTATCAGACAAGGTATGGGGTCTAGTTAAATGGGCAATGCACACTAATGGAGCAGAGAATTTGACATGGTAGTGTGACTGAGTGTAGTTCAGACTAATGTATCCAATAGAATATAGTAATAGTAATAACAGATTTATAATGCTTTTTCAGTCACTGGGCCTAGCCTTAGGAAGACCTGAGAATTCAGTCCTTGAAGCTTGTGTGATCTTGGGCAAACCACTTAGCCTCTGTGTGTCTAGGAGGCAGTTAAGTGGCTCAGTGGTTAGAGTGCCAGGTCTGGAGTCAGAAAAATTTGGGTTCAAATACAGCTTCAGATACTTCTTAGCTGCACGATCCTAGACAAGTCAATTAATTTCTACTTGCCTAACAAGAAGATTCACTGGAGAAGGAAATGGCAAACCACTCCAGTATTCTTACCAAGGAAACTCCATGGACAGCCATGGTCCATGGGGTCATGATGAGTTGGACACAACTAAATGACCAAATAACAACAATACAGTGTTATTCCAAGGTTTACAGGGCATGCTCCTCATGAGCCTTAGCTTGGAAGAGGTAGAATTATTTCCCCCACAACAGTAAACAAGAGGGCCAAAGGAAAGTAATGGATAGAGAGTCAGCCTAGATAAGAGAAAACTTCTTGGAAGAAGTAAATCTTAAGTTGAGCCTTGAAGGATTTAGGTAGGATTTGCATAAGTGAAGAAGAAAGGTAGAAGGACATCATGAGCAACCCTACAGTAGAGGAACATTTAGAATGTGTTTGAATGACTGTGAGACAGTTAGCTTAGAGCAGAATGTCTTGGGGAATGTTGGAAAATGAGGTTGGATTGATAATGGGTCAAATTATGGAAGGTCTTGAATTTTGTAAGGCAGCTCTTTGAGAAAAGAGTCAGAAAATAACCTCCATTCTCTGACCATATCACCTGTGCGCTTAGGCTTTAGAGTGAGAAGAGCCTTGAAAAGAGAGTTTAACCTGTCATTTTACAGATGAGGAAACAACGTCTCAGAGTGGTGATTTGCTTAAGGTTTCTAGGTAGTAAGTAGCTCTCTCAAGGCTCTACCATATAAGAAGCCCAAGATCAAAGACTGTACACACTTCTTTCTCTTTTATACTTTTGTGATGTATAGAATTCAAGAGAGATTGTTTCTGAGCTGATGGCCTTTCTCCTTAGTGATTGATTATATAGTAGTCAATTTGCAAGTGTCCAGCAGACCAGCTTTTTTGAGATATAAACATCAGCTGGATTTCTCCAGGTTCTCACACCAGATCTCTATTTCGTTTTTCTTTCTATCCCAGAGCAAGGACATCTCTCCTGGGGCACATAGAGTCCTTCTCACTGAACCCAATCCAAGGAAGTATAGGAAATTTTTTATTTTGAAAGAGTAGTTGTGGTTGAAGTGGTTATAATCTGTTGTATTCTGGGGCTATCTTTGGGTGCTCGGTCCCTCTGTGGGAGAATTAGAAAGTTTTAATTAGATTCCCACTATTTAAAAATATTTTAAGCTTCAATGATGACAAATGTGCACAATCCTATAGTATTTTTAGATTTACAATGAACTTTTTTCCCTGATAGGATCCTGGGATGTTTATTATACAAGTATTGTTCATTTGTTCAATTGGATCTGACTCTTCGTGACCCTGTAGATGGGTTTCTTTGGCAAAGACACTAGAGGGATTTGCCATTTTCTTCTCCAGGGTATCGTTTTTCCATAGGTAAATAGAAGTTAAGTGACTTGCCCAAGATCACATAGGTAGAAAGTTTCCGGGGCTGGATTTGAACTGAGATCTTACTTACTCCAAGCCAGCAATCTTTTCTATTGCACCGCCTAACTCCCTGCCATATTACATTTTACAGATGAGGAAACTGAAGCTCAAAGAGTTTTACATAAGTATCGAAACTAGTTTTATTTAATATCCCTGGTGACCCCATTATCTTTACTTATATTTCCTACACTAGGCAGGGATATAACTAGGGTGAGGCTGTCAGGTCTTTGCCAGAAAAGCTTTGAAATTTAGAGGGTGCTGATAGTGCTTATAACTCTTTCAGCAGGCAGGAACATCAAAGTTTAATATGTATTTTTTTTCTTATCAAACTTGTGATTTCATCTATGTAGGAAGCTCCCAGTGAGGAAATTTGTCTATCAAAGCAGATCAGCACTGTCTTTGCAACTTATCCTCTTAGAGTCACCTAGAACATGGAGAGATAAAGTAACTTGCCCAAGATCACACAGCCAGGCAATAATGATTAGAGTCAGGACTTCAACCTCAGGTCTTCCTGACTGGAAAACCTATCAGTCTATCAAGTGTGCCCTTCTGCCTATAAGAACCTAGTTGAGGAAGCTACCAGATGGCATGCTTCCTTTGCCCTAGTGGCTATGCTCCAGGTGAACATGGCAATGAACTGTCTCTCCCAGTAGCATCTTCCATAGGTAGTTTTCTACCAATTCCAATCCAGGGTATCCCAAAGTTTCTGCCCATGAGGGCTGATGTCTGTGTCTTCCCCCCTGGGTCAAGTCTGTTCATCAACAAGCATTTAGCCTTCTATATGGCAGGCATAGTGCTAAGCACTAAGAATGCCACTGTGAGCAGAGGGAAAGATAAACACTTCCCTCAAGGAGTTTATATTCTAAAATGAAGTCATTATGAATGAGATTATATGATCTAAAATGAAGCAAATTAATGGCTTCATTTTACAACCCATAAAAGGGAGCTAAAAAGATGGCAGCCGAGTGAAGGATTAGGAGAATGCTAGAAAAGTCCCAAGGAGATGAGTGAGGAGTGAAGTTTGGAGAAAAATAAAGACAGGACTGGCCTGTGCCTCCTCTTTGAAATGGAGATTTTTTGAGGAACCAGCCAGTCAGAGAAAGAGGTCAAAGGGGTTGAGGGTATTTCTAATGTGAGAAGTAGTCCAGGTTGAAGAAGGTTCTTTGGCCCAGTACAGAAAGTCTGAGGAGATGTATCAGCATTGCAGCCTGGAAAGGGATGGAGGTAAGAAGTAGGGTAGGGTGTCCCAGGGTCCTTAAACCCATGGAATTTTATTCTCAAAGTCTAAGATCTCTTTCCCTGATCTCTGCACAATTGAATTTGTGTTTTAAAAGTTGATATGAGGGGGCAGCTGGGTAGCTCAGTGGAGTGAGAGTCAGGCCTAGAGACAGGAGGTCCTGGGTTCAAACCCGGCCTCAGCCACTTCCCAGCTGTGTGACCCTGGGCAAGTCACTTGACCCCCATTGCCCACCCTTACCAATCTTCCACCTATGAGACAATACACCGAAGTACAAGGGTTTAAAAAAAAATCTTAAAAAAAAAAAGTTGATATGAGATATTTTTTGTACTACCACCAGAACTGATGGTTATAGATTTGGCTGAAGGTAGAAGAGAAACAGAGCAGTATTCTATTCATAACAAAATGATGACTTTTCTGGTTATAACTGAAATGGTCTTCGGTTCTGTTAGTCATGGGATGTGATTATGTTCTTATCAAATGTGATCATCCTTTGTTTATCACAGGAGCTGAAATGAGAGTACATCATATGCAACTGAGTGATGTTTGCTTAAACTTTCATAAATTGACTTTTAAATGCCATTTGCAGACAGTTTCTAACTCACTTACAATCTGTATTATTCAAGTTTAAGAGAGCACAAGGACTTCATAAAGACCCAGAATTCAGGAACTGTTTACTTGTATTACAAGGTGACAGGGTTGGGAAATTGGCACCTAGTCTTTAACTATAAAATACAGACCTTGCGGGGGCCAGATCATGCCGGGTATGGATATGGATCAAACCACTAATAGCATTTCCTCCCACGCAAAGGAGAATCACATTAATTGCTTCATTTTTTAAGGTTTCCCCTGGTGTATGGCATCAGTAATGTTTAGCTTGGGCATTTTTTAGGTGAATGGCGATGGCTTGGAAGGAGGACTGTGCTGGTGAGTTTCTTACTCGGCAGGAAGACTAGAAAGAGATGAAACAATGGAAATAGTAATAGAGCACCACCAAGTCCCAGAGCTAAAAAGAGAGGACCTTAAAAGATCATCTTCTCATTAAACTCTAGTGGCTCCCTATTACACTTAGGATCAATAATAAATTCCACTAGGCATCTATTACTTCACAACTTGGTCCTGACCTATTTTTCTGGCCTTATTACTCATTATTCCCCATCAACCTCCCCAGGGTCCAGTCGAACTGACTTTCTTATTGTTCCTCCCATGGCATTCTACTTTTCATTGCCATACTTTTTACAGGCTTTCCCCTCCTCCTGGAATGCATGTCATCCTCACCTTGTCTGGTAGAATGCTTCAGTTTCCCTCTAGACTTAGCTCAAGCTCTACCTTCTCTGCAAGGCCTTTATAGCTACTTCCTATTTGATAGTTCCCCATGACTCCAGTCATTTGGTATTGATTTCTATCTATAGATTGCTATAGATTTGTATTGTCTCCACGTTAAATATGATCTCCACCCATAGTCCACCCAAAGAAATTTTTGAAGGTTCAAACTGTTTCAGTTCTATCTAATACTTCTCTGTTATAGGGCCTGACAAGTAGCCAGAGCTTAATAAATGCTCGTTAATTGATTGATTATCTAGTCTTACCCCCCCCCCCCTCATTTTGCAGAGAATGAAACTGAACCTTAGAGAGGGGCAATGATGCTCTAAGTTCCACAGCGAAATAATACTAGGTGGAGGACTAGAGCCCTGGTCACTAAATTGTGTTCACCCGTGACATATTAATGAGGGTTGTGCTCCTGAGCAAGAGGTAGAGGAGGAAGAGGAGATGGGACAGTTCCTTTAGCAAGGTAACATACTAACCGCATTAGCAGCCATTCTATAGCATCAATTAATTCATTAACTCAATCTTCACAGAAAACAGAGATGGAAATGGGACTCAGAATGGGTGCTTTGGAATATAATTGAAGAGAAGAAAGAACAATGTTTGGCAGGCAGGCAGATCTGGTATAACATCCTTGATTACACCATTTTGTGTTGGCCTGGCAATGAAATATATCCCATGTTATTATTGTTGTTGTTTTTCCAGAGGCTGGACCTGTAGTCTCAGGCGCATTTGCTTTGGTTCCTGAAATATCAGGACATGACCTTTGCATCCATGTATTATTTCTACACTCAGGGCTCATGGTATCACTTGCTTTCTGCTCCTAGATGACATTCCTTATGAGAAATAAAAGATCTTTTCCCCCCTGGGCAATATTCTCAGTCTTCTCCATATATAATAGAAGAAGCAAAAGATGGTTCTTCTCTCTTTAAGCAACCTGTTTACTGGAAAATTAAGCTCTTCTTTTTTTCCCTTCCTCCCTGCACTTTCATTGGAAATTTGTCTCCGTCCCCTGAAATCCATCTATTTATTGCAGTGACACCTACTGCTGAGAGAGCTGATCCACAGCAGGCTCCCTTACTGTTAAACTTGGCCAACAAGCAGCTCATGACTCAACCAGCAGATGTTTCTGCAGTTTAGGTCAAAGGGAACTTATGGACCAGTTTCTGCTCTTCTCCCAGAAGTCTGTGCCAGGGAAGTCAATGCCAGGCACAGACAGTTGACCTGTGTAGTAACAAGAGGAACTGAACCGGGGCCCCAAGGACCAGAAAAGACTAAAGCTAGAGCCTGCTGAGCTCTCTTGATTGGCCGCCATCCAATAGCTTCCGACAACTGAATATCTGATTGTATGCCTGGATTTTCTTTTTTTTTTGGTAATGATTTTGTGCACTTATTTGATGATTTGTATCCAAGCTTATGTCTCTGACAGGTGCCCCTGTGAACAGAATCTCACTGGGCCATCTTCTATGAATATTTCAAAATCAGCCTGACTTTGATCCCTGTTGCATATGTGCATTTTACATTATATTTAGTCTTGCACCAAATCACATTTGAGGCTCATGTGAAATGGAAATAAGCATGATCCTATAGTCCAGTGGTATTCAAATTTAAACTGTTTTAATCAGAGGTGAAATGGGTTGTAAGGTCTCCCACTTAGCTCTTCCCACCCACTTTATCCCTATGGTACGTAATGAAGGCTTTTAGGTTCAATTGTAATGGCATTTATAAGAGGGGAGGGGATGGCTCCTTGGGTTTCCAAGGCTTTAAGATGGCATCCTAAGTCCACAGCTCCCCTTCCATTACTCCACAGTAGCTGTGAGCCTAGCCATATTAATAGGAGATCAAATTTCCAACTTTCTGCCACAACAAAATTTGTTTTTTTAAAAAAAAAGATAGAGGGAGCCAGCCAGAGGAAAATAATCAATATGCTTCATGATAACTCCTAGTATCTTTTTCAGTTTTGCAATATAATATTAAAGGTGGATCATTCATTAAAAGCTTACTTTTGCTGCTTTCCCAGATGGGGTGGACACAGCATAGATAAATCAATTACACTATATTAGGAGATATTTCCTGCAAAAGATTGTTCAGGCTGGAGAGAATAGAAACACTTTTTTTTATCACCAGAAATGTGGGAAGAAAAAAGGTTGTGATGTTTCTTTAAAAAAACATGGCTTTCTCTTCAATGATGTTTCTGTTGTAAAAAGCATCCTTTATGCAAGGTTCCAATGTCTAGGCCCTCCCAGTTATATGGCTCAGCTAAGCAGAAAAGAGGTGGGGTGGGAGAAAATGGCCTCCTTAAAGTCAACATGATTCTTCTCTTCATTGCATAAGGGGGCTTAAAAATAGGAGCTGCATTTCTCAGATGCTCAACTTTTAGCTCAACCATTTGCTTACCCAGTTTACTTAATCTTCTGTGACCCACATACACACATGGTCTATGGCCGAAAAGACATTCTGTTCAGCTGTTCACCAAATCGCAATACCCACGACTGATTACATGGCTGGCTTTTGAAATTGGCTCTTTATTGAATTTTGCAAATGATGCAAAAACTGCATATGCCATGGGCCGTGACTTTGAGTGGAGCAGAGAGGTTATAGGAGATCTCTGGGGTATGATAGGGATAACCCTAAAAAATCAACCTCCTGTCCCACCCTCTTGACATGCCTTTATAAGATGACCAAAAGCATGTTAGGAAACTATTGGATTTCCAGAAGCAGAATGGAAGTGCCTCATAAGGTACTTCATAAGCTTTGTATTAGAAAGGATTAATCCAATAATTGGTCAAAAAGCATTAGACACCTACTGTGTGCTTTTCCTTGCGTTTGGTTTTGAGTAATTCAGTTCATCAGGCTTTTATTGAGCATTTACCCTATTCCAGGTACTATGTTGGGCTCTAATGAAAATTGAAAACAAACCAGTTGGTCAATTGGTCATCAACAAGCATTTATTAAGGGCATTCTGTGTACCAGATAATCTGCAAGGTCCTGTAGCTACAAATACCAAGAATAAAACAAATCTTACCTTGCTTGAAAGACTTCCTGGGAACTTGTAAGGCCTCCAGACCATTGAGAACTATTATTATAAAGTATAGAATAGAGAAGGAACAGTCAGGTGGCATAGTAGATGGAGTGCCAGACTTGAAGTCAGGAAGACTCATTTTCCTGAGTTCAAATCCAGTCTCAGACACTTAATAGCTATGTGACCCTGGAAAAGTCATTTAAACATGTTTACTTCCATTCCTCATCTGTAAAATGAGCCGGAGAAGGAAATGGTAAACCGTTTTTTTTTATATATTTGCCAAGAAAACTCTGAATGGGGTAACGAAGAGTCAATCACAACTGAAAGAAATGAACAAAAAACAAAAATAGGATGAAGAAAGGAGAGAATGGAATTAGGAAGATCAGTTTTGATCTATTGAAATAATCTAGATGAGATATAATAAAACACTGAACTAGTGTAATGGCCATATGAGTAATCAGAAGGGCATGGATGAGAAAGTAGTTCTGGATTTAATAGGAAGACTTGGCACTTGGTTGTCTATGAGGACAAAGGGAGAAAGAATAGTCAAGAATAATTGAAATTTTGAATCTAAGTGACAAGAGGGGAGGTTGGACTATGAACAGAAATAAGGACATTTGGAGGAGGGATGAGTTTGGAAAGAAATTTATGGAGTTATGTTCTTGGCATATTGAGCTTGAAATATATACAGGACATTGAAAAGGTGTTGTGTTTCATTATGCGATTGTAGACATATAGCAGGCAGAATTCAGAAAAGAGATTAGAACTGGGTTATAGATTACAGAGTAATTTCATGGAGATGCTAATTGAACCTATGGTAGCTGATGAGCTCAACAAGAGAAAGAATGTAGAGAGAGAAAGAGAAAGAGAGTCTAGGATCTAGCCTTTGGGGACACTCACATCAATGAGTATGAGATGTTTGATGAACCATCAAACAGGAAGGAGAAATAAGACAAGTAGGGTTCTATGTTACCAAGAGAAGAGTGATATCATGGAAGAATATTCAGGAGAAGCTGGACAAGAGTATCAATTGTAGAGAGGTTAAGTAGAATGAAGACTGACAAAAAGCCATTGCATTTAGTAGTTAAGGGATTTAGAGAGACCTATTCCAGTTGGTTGAGGTGGGGTTAGAAACCAGATTAAGGGATTAAGGGATTAAGAAGTGAATTGGGTGTCAAGGTGAGAAAATGAAAGTAACAGGTATAGATCCTTTCCAGAAGTTTGCTTGTAAAGGGAAAAAATCAGATGTAACAGCTAGAAAAAATTGTGAAGGAGTTAAGAATAAAGGATGTACAGATATGATTGGAGATAGCAAGGAAGGAACCAAAGAATAAGTGATTGAAGACCAAAGAGAGGGGATGGTTGATGGACAAGTACCCAGAATATATGAGAAAAGGAGATCAAGAGCATACATTCTCCTCCTTAAAGAGAAGGAGTACCTCTTCTTCAGAAGCTGAAGTCAAGAAGAAATTATATGAGGGAGGAATATAGAAGATTTGGGAAGGTCTGGAATGGGGGGAAGAGGAGGGTCCTCTATTTTCTCAATGAAGTCATGGAAAGACCCTCTCTACAGGGGAAGTGGGTGGTATAGGGAGCTGTGGGAGAAGAGAAAGTTTAGAATATTAATGTTGAGATTATGATAAAAATAATTGCAAGTCAAGTCAAATCATCAAGCATTTATTAAGTACTAACTATATTCCAGATACCGAGATAAGCCCTACGGATAAAATTAGAAGCAAAAGAAAGATAACTCCTGCCCTCAAGGAGCTTACATTCTAATAAGGGAAGACAACATTTAAAGGGGAGGGGAGGTAAGGTACTTGCAAGAAGCATTCATTAAAGGCTCCCCAAATGTTTTACATATGTTATCTCATTTGATACAATTCTGTGAGGTAGATTGGTGATTATTCCCATTTTACAGATGAAGAAACTGATGCTGAAAAAGGCTAAGTGACTTGTCCAAGTCATATAGCTAGGGAGTATCTGAGGCAGGCTTAGAATTTTGCTCTTCCTGAATCCAAGTCTAAAACTGTATCCACTGTGCCTCTAGAGGTTGGATTTAGGGAAGATTCCTCCCCCACCTCTTTTTGGCTTTATTTATTGACTTATTTTTAACAATATTGTAGTCATTCCAAGGGGGCACAGCAGGACCAGAAGGCAGAAATAGCTATTCACCATGGAGGGATAGGACTGATGTGTCTAGGGATAGTAGTATGGGAGAGGTATGAATTACAAAAGGATTTTTGCCCTGGAGATGTGAACCAAGATAACAACGAGAAAAGGAGTAGAGTTTCCCCACCATAGTATGTAGTGAGAACAGTTGAACATAATCCTCACCCTTCATAGTTCTGTCATAACTGAGCATAGACTCAGAGTGAGGAGGAGTTCTCAGCTCTCCTGGCTTGAAAGGCCAAGAAAAGGGAAAAAGACCCTTTTTTTTTTTTTCTAGAGCAGGGGAAGGGATGGAGGGAAGTCGAGGAAGGAGAAAGTAGAGATGGCAAGTGGAAGTGGCAAGAGATTCCAACCATAGACCTACAAACTAACCATAGATCTAGAACTTGAAGGTCACCTCATCCAAATTCCTCATTTTACACATAGGGAAACTGAGGCCAAAAGGGGGAGTTAAATGACATAACCAAGGGCACAAGCTTCTGAGGCATTATATGTACCCAGGTCCTTGAACTCTGGAGGCAGGAATCTGGAATGGTAAATAGGTAGTGTTCCCAGTAAAATTAAACTCATCCTCAGTGCCCACAGAGTTCTAAACTAAATACACTTTGCTATGGAGTATGCACTGGGTTCCCAAACGCTCGCTGTGTGTAGAAATGCCCCCTATTACCTTTGGTGGTTTGAGGCTCTTGAGAGATAGCATACATAGTGGATAGTGTGCTCCACACACAGTCAGGTAGGTCTGGGGTGCCATGCTATGTCTGCAACCTATTTGAATGTGGGTAAGTCACTTATTCTCTGAACCTTGGTCTTCTAGTCTGTAAAACGCGGAGGCTGGACTTCCTGACCTCTTCCAAACTAAAATCCATGATCCTCAGTCTATGACCTGATTTTTTTTATTCAAAGATATTTTATTTTCCTAATTAAATATAATAACAATTTTCAACATACTATGACTTGATTTATACTGGCTTTCAGCCCCATTGGGAGTGGCCCTTCTCCTGTCTTGCTCTCTTCACTCCAGTCAATCTTTTCTGGCCTTCATTTTCCTTCTTTGTAAAATGAGAGGACATGGACTTGAAGACTCTGGTGGTCTCTTCCTGCTCTAAATTCTCTGTTATGTAGCACTAAATGCTACAGGTGACACCAGAGAAGCCCCTGCTCTCAAAGTATTTATAATCCGAAAGGAGCAATAAGACCCATAGATAAAGTATCTGGAGAGAGATAGTGCATAATAAAGTTTTAAATACGTTGGTCTGGTTATTTATAGAATAAAAATATAATAAGGTACTAATGGTGAGTGTATAAAAGAGCCATGGTTGGTCTCCATTTAATCAGTGGCAGGTGTCCAAGAGTCCTAAACTGACAATTTTCCTTTGCCACTAGAATGTGCTATCTCCCTAGGCATAGCAGTCAGAGGTGAAGGAGGGCTTGCAGAGGGCCTCATTTCAAAGGATAAATCACAGGCTGGTCTCTCATTTCAAGCACCCAGTGCTAAGTACACCCATTTTATTAAGCTCCCCGTGTCCTGCGCTGATTCTGCAACCCAAGGGCTGGGTTTTTGTTGACAGCATCAAACACAGGATAGAGTAAATGTGCCTGAGATTATCACAGCCTTGTAGGTGGAAGGAATAGCAGCAGATCCCAAGAGATTGCCACCTGTAGCAATGTCCCTACATAACTCCACAATAAACAATAGGTTGTTTTGATGAATTTGGTTACAGGGAACACAAGTAGCCTGAAGTCACAGTAATATTCAGGCTGTTTTATTTTTTTATTTTTCCCTCTAACGTCAGGTTTCTCTATGCCTTGGTTGAATCCCTACACTCAAATGATCAGTTGGATTTTTCCGTGTTTTGATTGTGCAAGACCAGCAGACTGACTCCTCTTTCTTTCATGAAGCACATTAGGGCAGTTTGTAGATGGGCCTCCTTCTCTTTTTGATTCTCTTGAGATCAAATATTTTCAGTTCTGCCTCCTTCTTCGCCAACTAGACATTTCAAAAAGGTGCCCCTTATCCTTCAGTTAATTGAAGGTCTTCAGTGAGAAGGATCCTGTCTAATCCATGTACCCCAATTCTCTTCCTTCCCCCCAATTTGTTTTACTTTCCTGTCCTTTGCAGTTCCAAGGAACCTCTACTTAGATAAAGGTCTGGGGTCATGTCTGGCAAATTCACTTAGCATTGGGTCACACAAAACTAGATATGCATCAGTTAATAAGCATCAATTAAGCACAGATTATATTCCAGGTACTGTGCTGGATACCAACGATACAAACATAAAAGTGAGATAGTTGCTGTCCTCAAGAAGCTTAAAATCCTACATATCTTTAATGATGGTTCCAGTATCTTGTCATAGGTTGTCATCCTTCCCTTTCAAGTTGTCCAAAAGGAAAATGGTCTGTCTGAAGAGGTCATTGTTCATAACATTTTCGATTTAATGCTAGAAGTGGTCATTTATTACAATTCCCTCATTTTACAGATTAGGAAATGGAGGTCTAGAGAGTTTCAATGACTTCCCCAAGGTCACACAGGTAGCTGAGGGATTCCCTCTCATTGGAGATCTTCAAGCAGAGGCTTGATGACCATTTCTCAATATAAGAGTAGAGATTCTTTTCAGACGTGGACTGGCCTCTGAGGACTCTACCCATTCTAAATTATTTAATTCTGTGATTCTTTCAAGTTAGGATGTGAGATTCCATTCTCAAACTTGGCTCTCCTAGTTGCAGAATCAACATACTACCCAGCTGGGCTTTAATACCATATTTGCATTAATGAATTCAGCCAAGATTTAACTATTTCTAGCTCTGTCTGATAGCATTGTCTACAAATCAGTCAAAGAAGAATAGGTCAACCATACTGCCCCACTGTTTATCTATTAATCATCTGGCAAATATACCACTCAGTACCCTCCCCACCTCAGTAATATTTGTGATGTAATTTGTTTGGATGTCCAAATGTCACCAACGTTGATTGTAAGAGATGAAAAAAATGTACTTGCTCAGCACACCAAGCTCTGGGCTAAAATGTAAGCATGAAATCTCTGGTTTATTTTTGTAATAATGTTTACAGCTGTTTAATGACCCTGAAAAGGTTCAGTAGTCTGGTGTTGTGTATTTCAGAACAGGAGAGTATTGTGCTTATAACAACCTTAAACAGTTTCAGCTGCAACAATAGAAAATATACATATACATCTATATATATATTTAATAAAAATTCATTGTATTCTAGATGAAGTCGAGTTGGTGATTGGATGTTCTGAGTGACTAATAGCACAGGGCAGGGTAGAGAAGTGGGAAGTACCAAGAGATTCACTGACTTTCAGGAAGGTGTCTTCTGACAGGAATAAATGGCAAAAGATTATTTCATTTACAGTCCTCAGCGACATTTACAGCATCACCTTGTTTATTAAGCACAGCCTCTCCCCTCTCTTCACCGCAAAGGTGGGCAGCAAGAGCTCAGCAGTCTCAGAAGCAGTATTTTTTCACTCACCTTGATAAAAAAGAATATTCATTCAGCTGTGCTCTGCTAGACAACAACCTTTGATCGAAAAAAAAAAAAAGCTGAAATGGTTATTTTGAAATTCATTTTATTTCCCAACTATTCTTTTCATGGTTTAAGGATAAAACTCTTTTATGTGACTTACCGGCAAGACCTATATTTTTTGGCCTATTCATAAATATATACATATATATATATATTATTTTTCCCCTCAATTCTAGCAAAATGAAACTGTGTTTTTGTGTTAAATTTGTTTAGGCTTGCAGCAGCTGGCATTTCTGGTGTCCTAATAGTTTTAAATTTCATTTCAAAGTTGAAAGATACAATTAAGTGCTCTATTGGAATAGTTAAGTGAAAACTTTTGTTATTGATATCACAGGAAATAGTCTCGGAGGCAGAAATGCAAAATCAAAATAACTATTAGCACCATCAAAGGCAGCTGAATGGCTCACTGTACCTTAAATGATGTGAAAGATGAGACAGAATATATTTTGATAATATGTGCATCCAGTGGTGGGTTTCATAAACTAAGAATACCTTCATCTTGAAAATATGAAATTAGGCAGATTGAGTAGAAAATGATGTAACCTCAACAATTTTTTTTTGGTTTTGTTTTTGGTCTTTTGTGTGGGGTTCCTTCCCATTCTTTGGCACTTGGAAGGCATGCATAAATTGCAAGTATGCAGAACAGGCCCCTTTTGCAGTAGTATACTCCTGAGTATTTAGCCTGGAAATTGAACCCTGCTATTATCACCTTAATTCTGATGAATGTTCAAGTATGGCCTAGCATTTTGGCAACAAATGCCGGTGTTGAGGGACACAGCTATCCCTGCTACAGAGCTGGTGTTGGACAACTCTCATTATGGAGTTTCCATATTTCGGTAAAAGAGATGTGTTAGGTATCATGGTAGACTTGGAATGTATGATTTGATTACTGCTATGAACATTTCTCTCTGGAATCGTAAGATTTAAATCTGGAATAGATTTTAGAAATCATTAAGTCAAATCCCTTATTTTTTGAAGGAAACTGAGACCTAGAGAAGAGAATTTACAAAAAGTCATATAGGTTACAAGTAGCAATATTGGTAAATTAATTCACCATTGGATTGATTTAGAGCTGGCTGAAAAGACACCCCTCCCCACCACCACCACCAGTTAACAATAAGGAAATTAAACTCAAGGAGTCTGAGGTGACATTCTCAAGATCATACAGGTCCTTACACATAGTAAGTAATTTGTAAGTATTTGTTTAATGAATGAACCAATGACTTGCCCATTCCAGATGAGATGTTCAGCATTAGTATTTGACCTAGCATCTTATTTGAATCATTGGTTTATCACAGATTTAGTGCTGGAGGATATATGTCTCATCCCTTTGTTTTTACTGATGAGACCCAGAACTGTAAAGCAACTAGTCCAAGGTCATAGAGGTTGCAAATATCTGAGCTAAAATTTGAATTCAGGGCAGAATCACAGAATTTTAGAATGAGAAGGAATCTTAGTGCCCAATTAGTACAATCCATACCTTTAAGGAATCTCTTATTGTATCCAACAAGTATTCATCCAGCCTCTACTTGAAGATGTTCAATAAAAGGAAACAGTTCATTCTCCTCCTTCCTTTTTTTAGTCATTTTTGATTGCTAGAAAGTTTTTTTTTCCTGACATCCAATCTAAATCTGTCTTTTTGCAGCATCTATCCATTCTTCCTTATTTTGTCCTATGAGGGCAAATAGAACCAGGCTAATCCCTCCACTACATGACAGCCCTTCATATACAGTTATTTAAAGATAGTAATTATGTTCCCACTGAGTCTTCTTTCCTTCAGGCCAAACATAGCCAGTTCCCTCTACTGATTCTCTTCTACCAGGGGTTCAACACCCTTCTCCAGTCTGGTGGCCCTTTTTAAACTAGTGTTGGGTTCTGCCTACTGATCATGTACTTGTAAAATTGTTTTTTTGTACTCACTTAGAGTCTTGATGTCTATCCTCTTTGAATCTCACCTAAGTAGCTTCAGCCCAATGCCTCTAGCCCAGGTAGATCTTTTAGCATCCTAAGTATTTGTCCAGTGTGCACGATAGCTCTCTCAATTTTGAATCATCTGCAGAGGGGATGACTAAGCATCTATATCGTGATTGAAGTCATTGATAAAAATCTTAGAATAGGGCTAAACACAGATCCCTGGTGCACTCAGCTGGAGACCACACTGAACCACTACTATCTGAGTATGGTCATTTAAACATTTCTTAATCCATCTACGTTATTACCTATTCTTCATCTCCATCTTTTCCACAAGAATATTATGAGACATCTTATTAAATGTTTTGTGAAATTCTAGGCAATCTATATTAAGGGCCTCCAGATTTACAGGTTTACTAATCTTGACAAAAATAAAAAAGGGAAAGAAGGAAACTTAGTTTGCCCAAAACTGGTCTTGACAAAGCCAGACTTTGATCATCTCTTCCTTTTCACTAACTATTCCCTTGTTGATCTTTGGTAGGATTTTTCCAGAAACCCAAGTCAAAGTCAAATAGTTTGCAAACTGAATTTTGCCCTTTTTTTTTTTAAATTGGGGCAATATTTGCTCTTCTCCAGATCCTGCAGGAACTCTCCTTTTTCCCATGGTCTTTCAGTGTCACCAACTCAGGAATCACACATCATGCCTTTTCTTTTTGTACAGGAGAATGCAATGCAGTCCAAGTGACTTGACTTGACATAGGACAATTAGGGTACTCTTTTAATTATCTCCTTACTTATTATCTTAGGTAACAATTCCCTATTAAAAATTTTTGTTCTGTCATTTTTCAGGGCAAAGATTATTTTCTTTTGTAGTGAGGATGGAAACAAAGAATTGAGTTGTTCTGCCTTTTCTTTGTTGTCAGTTACCTTGGTCCCATTCACCTCCAAAGAGCACTCTCATCTATTTTTTATTTCTCTCTTACTCCAAATCCTGAGTTCTTCTATTACATCATGTTTAGTAAAACAAAATCAGATGATTTTGATTAGTTTTGAAGACTAAAAATAAAATGCTATACCTGAAAAGAATCTGAATAATCCTTACCTGGAATTTACTGATTAAACTGTTGCCTATTCAACATAAATGGGATGATTTAATTCAATTTGAACTTTTTTTAAAGTAGTTATATACAAAATCCTGTGCTAGGTGTTGATTGAGTATACAAAGACCAAAAATAAAATGAAACATATACTATGCTCAAGGAGCATATAGTCATCTTACAGGTACAATAAGTCCATAGGTAAGAGAAAAAATATCAATCAGCAAGAATCTATAAAGGACCTACTGCATTCTAGATTTGCTGCTAGGTGTTTAGGATAAAAATGCAAGCACGGAACAGTTCTTGCCCTCAAGGAGCTTTTATTCTAATATAAAGTAATTTGAAGGGGAAAGAATATTAATAACTATGATAATCAAGGAAGAATTGGTACCTGATGTGAGTCCAGAAGAAAGATAGGAATGCTAAAAATTGAAAAAGAGTAGGTAGTACATTCTAGGTATGGGGATAGTTCATGTAAAAAGGCTAGAAAAAGGGGTTGAGTAAGGAATAGCTAATAGGCTAGATTGTCTGGATGGTAAAATATGTGAGGAGGTGTTCATAAAATAGTGTTATAAAGGTGATTATGAGCCAGACTGGGAGGACCTTAAAATTCAACCTTTATTTATTTATTTTATAAATATTATTATTAGGAAAATAATTATTTTCATTGAAATAATTTTTTATTTTATCTTAGAAGTAATAAGGAGAAGTTTTTTCAACTTGAACACTTTCCCATATAGTCAACCTTATTTGCAATCTCACTATATTATATATTTTGATTTTGCTCCCTCTTGCTGAATTTGAGTTCTTTCACCAACATCAACCTCAAAATAGCCAGTTTTCCCATCTTCTTGTCTTCTATTTGGACCAACTGGGCAGTGTTTTGAGAGCGGTTCCCAAAATAAATGTGTTGCGTTGACTTTTTTTAAGCATTCAGAAAGGTGGTTAGGTGGAATTCTGTGAAATTTTATTTGGCTTCAGGGTTCATTCTCATCCCTGTTTGTCCAAGAAAGAACCTGAAGGTTGGATTGAGGACTTCTATTCAAAATAGATGGCATAAAGCTCCTCAGTTCCCTGACAAGGGTGCAATAATTGCATGATATTCTGAATGTTCCCTACAAGTATCCACTAAATTGTAGACATCAATCCTGCCCAAGCAGATCCTGTATTTCAAGTTATATACTTACCTCTAAACCCCCCCTCCCCAATTCTACTGGAGATATGCTATTTTGTAAGCAAGGGGCTGAGTCATTTTTGATATTGTTGGCAAGTGGACCTAGAATTTAAATTTTTATAACTTCACCCTGCCCCAGGGGAAAAAAAAGATGCTGGCTCTGAGACTTTCTTTAACATTCGTATGTCAATATGCACATGTATAGCCTTGCTCTTTCTTATCATTTTGTATACACATTTATTTTTATATACATGATCACACCTCTTCTCCCTTCCAAAGCCACTGAGATATCTTTTTTCTCTATTGCTTTCTCCCTTCTCTTTACTCCCCTCCCCAAGATAGAAATCACAGCTTCCGACTTCCTGCTAAAGAAGCCAGGACTCCCCTTGGAGACCATCCATGTCATTCTTAGATTGCCTGGCGGGGGTCCCGGCAAAGCATGGAGTATGAGCCTCCCTCTGGGTCAAGTGTACTTCCTCCAGAGTCTGGCTTCATCCCCCGCGGGCCAGAGAGGGAGTCATTTGGTCCAGAAATCAGACGTGGCTATAGCTGACTGCCACTGCTGAGCCACCTGGCTGGCTAATGCATTTTAACATGGGAAGGCAAAAGATGTTTAAATGTGTTTGGTAATTCAGTGATAGCACAAAAAAAAAAAAAAAAGGAAACTTAGGTGAAAGAGAGACAAGAAAATAGTACTGAGAGATAAGACTTGGTTTCTTTAGCTTTTAAATCCACCTTCTCTACAAGTTATGCTTTTAGAAGAGAATTTTTTTCCCCTTCCTGTATGGATTCAGTTTTCTCTCCTAGACGAGAGAGGTGGCAGAGAGAACTATTAAGGACAATTATGCAGACCAGCATTGAGCCTTTGTGTTTAACAAACAGCTTTGAGTTCTAATTTTCTGCAAAACACATACTGCAGGTACCATTTGTACTCATTACTGTATATTGGAAAAGTTATTAAAAATGCTTAAACTTGGTGAGACTTCCTATGGCACCTTCCCTGGATTTTAATTGGTTTTTATCTAGTTCTATAAAAGAGCTCTTTAAACCAAATCAAAGCCCTTTACTTTGGATATCTTGCCAATGGGAGGACAGAGACAGTCCGCTGCATCTTATAAGTAATATTTTTTTTAGCAACTCAAATGTGAGTGTTCTCAGCAATCAATTAAGATTCCAGCGCAAGATAATTTATATTTCTTTTGATGGACTGAGTTTTAAAATGACACCACAACAATGTTTTGGAACACAAGGGTTAAATCTTAATCTCAGAGGTTTGCAAAGCTGCTAGTCGCAGTCTCCTTAAAATTTAATATACCTCGTTAATGCTTACTTGCAAACACTGAAGGATTTTTATGATTATAATCATGTGTTACAGCACCTAGTACTGTTTCTAAGCAGCATACTAATCAGCTTAATGAGATATTACTGCACTTTTTGTTGACTAAAGCAAAATCCCTTTTATTGTTCTAAAGCTTGTCCTTTACTTATTTTTTCCCAAAAACATTATCTTGTTTTATTGTATGCCAGTAAATATCATGCCATCATTGGGTGGGTTTTTTTGGTCAAATCATAAAACTTCCATTTTCATCTTAGAATGGGGAATGTGTTCGATGTAGTGAATGGAACCAAAAGTTATAAGTGGGATTCAATTTGGGTTTTGAAGAAAAGAAGAGAAACGTAAAGAAAAGAAAAGTTGGGAAAAAAAAAGAAAAAAGAAAGGAAAAGAAGAGTATTTGATAGATTTGTCTTGAACTTAGACTCATGCAAACAGGTGCAGATACGATAAAGTATGCTGACAAAGGGATGTGGAGGGGGAACAAGGGATGAAAGGAAAGAGGAGAGGAAGAAATGTAGCCTCTTGATTTGTTATTAGGTATTGAAAGTGGTAAAACATTAATAATTAAAATATGAATGAATAATTGCAGTCTGTAAATAGGAAATACAACGAAGAAGATCTGCCGCTAAAACAAATTGGATGAGCAACACCATATTGCATAATTGGCATTTAATAATTCATTTTTTTATTATTGTTTTTTTGACCATAATTCCTTAGTATTATTATGTGTAGGTAAAGCCTAAAATGCAAATTGTCTGCCAACTGATACTTTTGATTCATTATTCTTAACTACCATTGCCCACATCTAAATGGTCTTTTTTTTTTTTTTCCTCTCCCTGCAGGGATGGAGGAAGCTAGTTTGTGCCTTGGAGTTTCTTCAGCTGTCCCAGAGGCTGAGGCCCATCTTAACAGCACGATCCTTAATGGTCAGTATTCAATGAGCCAGAAGCTGCACCAGATAACATCTCAGCTCAGCCATGCTTTCCCAGAGCTCCAGACAAGGCCTAACTCTGAAGAGAAGGCCTCCACACCCCTAGAGGAGAAGAGCCACGTGTCCATGGGAGGCCAGCCAATTGGCAGCCAGATGGCCCTTTTGGCCAATCAGCTCAACCGCGATGTGGACACCAGCCTGAACGGAAGGGTGGACCTGCAGCAGTTCCTGAATGGCCAGAACCTCGGCATCATGTCCCAGATGAGTGACATTGAGGACGATGCGAGGAAGAATCGGAAATACCCCTGCCCCCTGTGTGGGAAGCGATTCCGGTTCAATAGCATCCTTTCCCTCCACATGCGCACACACACCGGCGAGAAGCCCTTCAAGTGTCCCTACTGCGACCACCGGGCAGCCCAAAAGGGGAACCTGAAGATACACCTGAGGACCCATAAGCTTGGAAACCTGGGCAAAGGCCGTGGGAGAGTCCGGGAGGAGAATCGACTGCTTCACGAACTTGAGGAAAGAGCTATCCTGAGGGACAAACAGATGAAGAGCAGTCTCCTCCAGCCTCGACCCGACGTGAAGCCTCTGCCGCACTCCCAGCAGCCCCCTCTGGCCAATTGTAACCTGGCTTTGCCCGTGAACCACAGCGTCCCTGACATCTCCAATCCGGTGCCCTCGCCAAAGCCAGCCAACGTCCAAGAAGACATGGTGGTTCCCACAGCGGGTTTCCGTTGCACGTTTTGTAAGGGGAAGTTCAAGAAACGTGAGGAATTGGACCGTCACATCCGGATCCTTCACAAGCCCTACAAGTGCACCCTGTGTGACTTTGCAGCCTCCCAAGAGGAGGAACTGATCAGCCACGTGGAGAAGGCTCATATCACTGCCGAATCGGCCCAAGGACAGGGCTCCAATGGAAGTGGAGAACAGTCGGCCAATGAATTCCGTTGCGAAGTGTGTGGCCAGGTGTTCAGTCAGGCATGGTTTCTCAAGGGCCACATGAGAAAGCACAAGGATTCTTTCGAGCACTGCTGTCAGATCTGTGGGAGGCGCTTCAAGGAACCCTGGTTCCTTAAGAACCACATGAAGGTTCACCTCAACAAGCTTTCTGTCAAGAACAAGTCTCCTAATGACCCTGAGGTCCCTGTTCCCATGGGAGGCATGTCCCAGGAGGCCCATGCCAACCTGTACTCTCGATACCTCTCCTGTTTGCAGAGTGGCTTCATGCCCCCAGACAAGTCTAGCCTGAGTGAACCTAATCAACTCTACAGCAAGGGAGATTTGCCTATGAAGGAGAAGGAGGTTCTGGGGAAGCTGCTGTCTCCCATCTCGGGCATGGGCCACAGCCTTGGCGAAGGGGACAAACATTCCCTCTTGGGTTGCCTCAACCTGGTGCCGCCACTAAAGTCCAGCTGCATAGAACGGTTGCAGGCAGCTGCCAAAGCAGCCGAGATGGACCCTGTGAATAGCTATCAGGCCTGGCAGCTCATGGCAAGAGGGATGGCCATGGAACATGGCTTCTTGTCTAAAGAGCAGCAGATACAGCGCAACCATGAAGACACTTTGGCAAACGCCGGAGTTCTGTTTGATAAGGAGAAACGGGAGTATGTGTTAGTAGGAACAGATGGCTCCAAGCAGAAAATGCCTGCTGATTTGGTTCACAGCACTAAAATGGGCAATCAAAGAGACCTGCCAAATAAACTAGACCCTTTAGAAGGCAGTAGAGATTTTTTGTCACATGGTCTCAACCAGGGACTTGATTACAACATGCAAAGTCATGGAAACATGAAGGAGAAGCCCACTGAGTGCCCAGACTGTGGCCGAGTGTTCCGAACCTACCACCAAGTTGTCGTCCACTCCCGAGTCCACAAGCGGGACAGGAAAGCTGAAGAAGAGGTCCTCCAAGGGTGCCTGGAGGAGCGAAGGGGTTCTGGCAGTGACCAGGAATCCCAGTCGGTGAGCCGGTCCACTACACCAGGCTCATCCAATATTACAGAGGAGAGTGGGGTCGGTGGGGGCCTTTCTCAGACCGGAAGTGCTCAGGAAGACAGCCCACACCCTTCATCACCGTCTTCCTCAGGTAGGTGGGCTTCCATTTGGAGGGGGAAAAAAGCATCCCTCAATAGAAAGCCCTAGAGTTAGAAGCATTTCTCAAATTTTGCTTATCAATGTCTCATCATGATCTCTAGACCTTTCAGAATGGAAAATACATATGATTTCTTTCATTGTCTTGTGTCATCTTTGGTGATTTTTAAAGACCGGTCCTCTGGCTCCTCCCTCACTCTCTTTTATGCCTTAAAGAAGTTTTTTTTTTTTTTATCTTATTTACTATCCTTCATTTAGGAATGGAGAGCACTGTTCATTTGAAACATTAGAAAGTCCCTTTCTCCTTTTTGCCATTGACTTTCCTCACCTCTGTCCTGTTTTCACCTGTGAAAGATCTCCGAGAACCTTTCCCATGAGATTCTAGAATAAAGATCTTTCAGGATTCTTGCTTAGACTATCCATAGCTGGAGCTGGATGAGAGGGGGCTTTACTAACTTTTCTCCTAATGATGCGCTTTTTTTTTTCAATTATTTGCTCAACTCTCCCAAATGGACCATCTTTCAAGTGTTGAAACAACTCTCTCTCCATTGTAATTTTCTTTATCTAGATTCATATCTATGAAGCAATGGAAAGTGTTCACAGGATCTTTTCAAATCCCTTCTCTGTCACAATTATAAAAATGGAAGGGTTGGGCTAGATAACTCCATGGTCCCTTCTCTCTCTAAATCCAGGAACCATCTCTTTGAGAGATTCTGTCATATGTAGCGTATTACTTTTCACTGAGCCCTTTTGTATTCTGGGAACCTATCAAAGGCAAACATATAGACTCATATCTTAAATTGTATCTCATCTCACATTCACTTTTGATGTAGGCTATGAAACAACAACCCTTTCCCCACCAAAAATATTTTCTCATAAATGTCTACTAGGTATTGAACTTTCTCATCCATTTTTGCAAAAAGTCCTAGCCTATGAAAGCTCATATCATGGCAGGTAAGATTTCTGGCTTCGTCCCTATTTCCAAAGCCACTTGCTAATGGATAGCAAATGGAATGCTCTATCTCTAGCCCTTCATAAGGAAAGCACCTCGCTAATACTGTAATCATTCTGCAAGCCTAACAACAGAGGAAATCATGCCATAACAAATACTCTGTTACTAATGGCAACATTGATTTCTGCAATCAGCCATTAAGTCTAGAAAATGAAAGACAGTTTGAGGTACCTTAAGGCATTACATTGCCCACTGTTAAAGATCTGGTAGCAGGCTGTCGAGGTTAATTCTTTTTAGTCACCCCCATCCCTACCCCGTTTCGATAAATATTTTAGTATTGGAGGCAATTCACTGTTACACTTATTAAGTATATGCCAGTTTAGTTTGTTGTTATTGTCATGCTTCAGCATACCCTACTTTGAGGACAAAATTAATATAAAAATAAAGCGTTAGTTTGCTGGCTTATTACAAACCAGTAAAGAACTCTTAAGACACATAAATCTGTGCTCCACATTCCACAGATTCCTATAGTACTTAATGCTGTTGTTTAAATACCCATGAAACACACTGTCTACTCTAGGAGCCATAGCCTTGTTGGCGATTTATTACTGGTGAGACACATTAGAAAATTCTAAATAGGAGCACGAGTACCACGTAGGGGCTAATTTCATAGTATGGAGAGTGATTAAAATTGTTTTTAGTGACTGGAAAGTGCTAAGATAAAAGGGATTAGTTTCCGCTTTTCACGGCCTGATACTAAAAGTACTTTATAAAACTTTGCTGTTTTCAGGGACTGAAGGGAAAGATCCATAACCCCGCATCAAACAGTGGGCATGCCTTTCTTTGGGCTCAGAGGGAAGGGTTCTCCTGCCAGGTAGTTCGGTGCCGATAATATTGGGTTGGAGAAACCTGGGGAGTAGAACTAGAGAGCGAGTCCTGGCATTCTGAGATTTGGAGAAGGGCCTTGATATATGACATCAATTGAATTAAAGAATTCCTTGAAAATGGAAAATCCAGCTGAAAACTAAAAAATGTTATCTGTTCAGCCCAATACCAAATGCTCAGTTTTGTAAATGATACATCTACCCTGTCTTCCTCACCTTCTGGCCAAGTGATAGCCAGTGCTATTTTCCCATCTCCATCATTTTTTTAAAATTTCCAAATACATATTGTGTTGAAGGAATCTGCTCTCACTTCTCCAGTTCTATGGGTGTTCTGACTCCAAGACAGTATCTGTCCGAGAGGAAGAAACCAATCAAACAAAAAAACTATAGTTGGAGTTATCCACAAACTTTTTATTCTCACCTTGGAATCAGTATATCAAATGTGCCTATTGATTGATTCCTTTCTGATTGACCTTTAAAAAAAGTTTTTCCTCTTTAAAAGACATCTATTTCAGATTCATGAATAATCTAGAAATGAATGCAAAAACAACAACAATTATATCCTTGATGTACTTCAAATCAAAAGTCTAGGGCATTAAGCTTTTCTTGGGCTAAAAACACTCAACTAAGCCTGGCAAGCCAATTTATTTAAAAACAGAAACAAAAAACAAATGTGATTTGGCATAAGTGATATTAAACTAGATATATCTTTCAATGTAGCACAGTTGGCATTTTGCCATTACCTGTTATAGAGAAACCTGCGAGGTGAAAACCAAAGTCTTTGGACCTGTAAGTAAGAATGCAATACTTATTGAGGCTTTTATTAAGAAATTACTACAAAACGGAGGGTTTTACAAATTTCTCAGACAGCGTAACAATGTCTCAAAACTTCATTTGCATCACTTGATTCTCTTTTTTGTTGAAAACTGGGTCAGTAGGGCCTGAGAAACTATTTTTTTCAGATCTCAACCAATGAATTCTTCTTTATAAATCGCTGCTCTTAACATGATAGTAGTTCTGAATTCATCATAAAAAAACCTTTTTACAGAGAGCCTCTTAGAACAGATCTCCAGAAGAAGGCTTACAATGAGTGGCAGAGAAGTCTTTTGTTATCTGATGTAATTCTTTGCAAAGGAGGATTGGGAACCGAGTGGCTGTTTAAAAATGTCTTGCTCAGGCTGAGAAGAAGAAAGGGTCAAGTTTGCAATCAAACAGTTATTGCCGAGATGTGTGACTGTCACTGGCTAGGCTAATGTGGTATGCAGCTGTTTGTTATGTGAGTAAAAGAATGTTTGAATCAGTGAACATGTGAAAATGACTCCGCTGAACCAGAAAATGTATTTGTTCTCTAGCTCTCCAGACTGCTGAGAACTAAGCTTAAGATCAACTGCTAAAACTAGGACCTTTGACAAATTGAGAGGTCATATTTTCTAACAGAAAATGGACAGAACTAGACGACACCCAGATTGCTTCCCTGTCCCTTTCTTTTTGTTTTTATCATTTTTTTTGTTTATTTGACTTCCCAATAATTCCACACAAAAGTGGATGTCATTCCTGCCTCCTCAGGCAATACAAAGGAAAACTATTGGGAAGCAGGAAAGTCAGAAGTACACTTTTCCCTCCCTGACATGTAGAAAACAGTACATATGTTTTTGTCTGATGCTGGTTGTGGTTGCCTGATTGCATGAAAACCCCCTGATGGAATTAATCTCTGCATCATTCTCCTAAAAACATATCAAAGCAGGCGTCCCAGCCTATCTTATTTCTGGCTCGAAAAAAAAGAAAAAGAAAAAGAAAAAGTTTGTATTCTTCAGATTTTGCTTCGGAAATAGCACACAGAATAATTAAAACTTAATGTAGTAAGAAACGATACTGTTCATTATATCCAACAGGGTAGTTACCTTCTGCATTTTCCCATAATTTTGGTGTGGGGATAATTGAAGTCTTGATGGTGGGAAGGGGGTAATTGAATGCATTGACCCTCCAGTTCATTAAATAAAGTAGGCCAAGTTACATGATCAATGGAAATCAGGGGAGGCAAAGAAGAAATAAAATATTGTTAACCTTCATTACTTCTTGTTTAGTATTTAGAGGTGGGCAAGAATCATTTGACCAGCTGGCTTGAAACCCTTGTGATACCTCTTTTTGTTTGTGGAATTTTCCTTAACAATGAGTTTCAGACCACATTTGGGCCCAAAGGACAGAACAAATCAGAAGCTTTTGTACAGGACATCAGTGCATATATATAAGCTAGATAGTGATAGGATAGTTTTTTTCTTTCTTTCTTGCCTTTTTTCCTTCTTCCCTCTTTTTTCTCTCCCCTCCCCCAGTTAGTTTTGTGATAGCCATCGCCTGCTCCAAGCAAACAAAACAGGCCAAAAAAAAATTAAGTCTGAGGATTAAGATCTTCATTTTTTTTTGCTTGTGCATTCCAATTGTTCTTAAAATATTTGGCAATGTCAATTAGTAACTGAGCAGAGTTAGCTGATGAACACAATTTTCCAGTAGACTGAGCACCCTATTGTTGTCGAGCTAACAGCAGATTTCTGAGGTCATTATCATTCGCTGGTAGCTTGGCCCAGCTGCTTCATGCTGCAAAAGCCAAACTTTATACTGGAGCTGGGGGATGGCGTGCAGCAACAGGGGGCTAGGGAGGGAGAAGCGGGAAGTTGGCTGGAAAGCTGAAGAAAGTCATTATCGGCATCAGAAACAGAAAGTAAAAGTTTCTTGTGCATTCCAGGAAAACTTGCTTACTCCTGGCCCTCCCAAGCCCTTTTCCACCTGGAGGCCTGGATGCATCTTCTTGACAAGGGTCGGAAGGCACTACTAGCCTAAACAACGGGGATAAAAATAAGAAAAGTGAGATAGTCCTTGCTTTCTAGGAGCTCGATCTAATTGGGGTAGACAACACATAAAAGAAAGCCCAGTTGCCAGACAGATGGAAGGGCCCAGAAATCCTAAAGGGCATAGCAGCAGGGCGGATGGCAAAGTCCAGGGATTTTAGGTTTCATCAGTAGGTCAGATGGCAGTGCCAGGGGTCTGCGAAGCATAGAGATAGGGTAGATAATAAGGCCTAGAAGAACTTAAGGAACAATTACAAAGCAGATGGTAAGGGTGATATTTCATCTCATTGGAAAGAACAGACTTGGTGACTCCCATTTCCCAGGCTTTGTGAGCCATCAAGTAGCCTGCATGTTTTGGGACTAAGGAGAGCCATGGAAAAGGCAAAGAAAGAAGGTGGGGAAGGGAAGGAAAGGCTCCCAGAGTTGACTTTCCTGTTCACCTGGCCATTCCAAAGAGGGAAAAAAACAACAACAACAAAAAAAAAACAACAACTTTTTTTTTTCCTTTTTTGGTTGGGGAAGGGACATTCTACTTTTTAAAGTTTTCTTACTTTACCTGCAATTTCATTGATACAGAAGAAATTCCCTCTTTCAGGGCAGATGAACACTTACTCTGAAACTAATAGTCTTAAGGAGTTGCCTTGGGGCAGGTTAAGTGACTTGCTCTGGGTTACAGAGCCAACATGTGTAGAGACAAGAGTTGAGCTCCCATCTTCCTGAATCAGATGTTAGCTTTCTATCCATGGCTGTCTCTAGTTTTTACCCACCTATCTCCAAGTCTATAATCCTTTGATCATGAACACATCTCTATGTCTGCTTAATAGTTAAAATGGTAATCTTGGGGATTAGAAACAGTGAATACTGTTTAGATTGGCAAAATATCCTTTCGAGAAGATAAACAGAAATTTATAATAAAAACAATATTTAATGTAGAAGGGTCCCCTCCATCCTTCACACACCCCCCCCCTTTTATTTTTTTCCCCTCCTTATTTGGGCTCTGGTTCAGTGTGATGAGAAGTTGTACTTTTTAAAGCTCAGCTGTTATAACTGAGCACCATATGCACCTTCAAACCCTGATATGGAATATTGTACATGCTGCTCCTTGTTTGTAGGAGGTTTACAGAAGCTTGAGTTGTGTGTATTAAAGCTGTGTACATCTAGACATTTGCAAAAGCATTTCCAGAAGAGCTGCTGTGGGTGCAGACCTCTGCTAATAACCTGGCAGGGGCTCAGCATTAGATTCTCAGAGAATTCTGGCCAGTGCCAAGGCCTAAGGAAAGGTCAGAGGTCAAAGTGGAGGGACCTGTCCCTTTTCTCCCCTACATCCATTGTGGGCTTCTTCCAGGCCAGCCAACTTAAACTATTTTGAGTTTGAAGTCATTCTCAGATTCCTTCCTTTTGGGTTCTTCCCTCTGTCCCTTCTTCCCTCCTTCACTTCCTCCCTTCCTCCCTCCCTCTTTCTTCCTTCCTTCCTTCCTTCCTTCCTTCTTCCGTCCTTCCTTCCTTCCTTCCTTC
>NC_058131.1:306860978-306915978 GCF_016433145.1 Gracilinanus agilis
GAGAGAGAGAGACAATAAGAGAGAGAGAGAGAGAGGAAAAAAGAGAGAAGAGAAGAGAGAAGGGGGAGAGAGAGAGAAAGAGAGAGAGAGAGAGAGAGAGAGAGAGAGAGAGAGAGAGAGAGAGAGAGAGAGAGAGAGAGAGAGAAAGAAAGGACGGTTGTGAGCATTTTTCTTTTGCACCTAAATCATTAATGTTAGCAGAATCATTGTCAATATTGGAGACATTTATAATGTTAAGGTGGAGAAACACCTGCAGAGACTCAAAAGTTGAATATAGATAAACTTCCTAAATTAGAGATGATCAGACTTGAGACTTTGCCATTTGGGCCCTCTGGGCCTTCTTCCTTTCCCTTCTTGATAATCTACCTTCTTTTCCTGAATAGTGTCCTCTGTTGGCATCTGGCTAGCTCATTCCTCTACCCTTGTAGACTGAGGGTTGGCAGCTCTCAGTGAATGCAACTCAGCCAGAAGGTCCTGCAGATGGGGAGAGGAAAAAGGGCCCTTGGAAGTGTCCATCCTCCAAAAAGACTGCCCAAGTCAATGTGGGGCTTTCTGATCTCTTGTGGGAAGGGATCACTAGAGCCAGGAGAAACGACCGGGTCTTCCATCTTTTCCTGGCAGGAACTGGGGTATGGCAACATTTACTTAAGCTGTAGAATCTGGCACAGCCATTGTCAGGCGCCATCTGGAAAACTATGCTCTGAACAGTGCAGAACCTATGAAAAGAAACTTTGGGGGTCTGATATTTGAGCTTGTTGTTGGTGAAAAGCTAAAAATCTCCAGAAATATAACCAGATCTGAGTCCTTTGGAGGTAGAGTATTGAGAGGTAGTCTTGTTCAGCCTTCATGGGGCAAATCTATGGCCACTATTACTCCCATTCATAGAATTCTTTATGAGCCAAACTTGGTCCTCCTTGTTTCCAAGCCTGCCAATTCTTACTATTCACTGGGGACTTAATTTTTGCCTGTATATCTCACTCTGCCATTATTATCGCCTTATTTGACCCCTCTAATAACAGGTCTTATTAATGTTAATGTGAGAAATGAATATTGTTCCATTCAAATGTGCTGAAGAGGCAGGATGCAAAGTCCAGAACTCTACCCTGTAACACATGCAGTGCCAAACTAAGCACAGAGATTTGCTTGCCATCCTTTCCATGATCCTTGTCATCATAAAGCTTGCAAAGTCCCCAAACAATGCATGTCTGAACAATATATATTACTACCTGATGGGTGGGCTGGTGCCAGAAGGGTGTTAGATGTAAAGGGCTGCAGTCCGGAAAGACTTAATCTCCCTCCTGTGATTTTTTTTTCATTCCCATGGGGAAATATCCTGGACTTGGTTCCTCGTGCTATGAAGCTTTTTGTTTTTGAGCCTTGCAGTGTTATGGCACATATGCCATGTGTCTGAGAGAAGGAGAAAGCATCAACCAAGCTGGCTCATTGCCTAGAAAGTCCATAACCAGAAAGGGGACAGCCCCAAATAATAAGAACAAAAGAACATGAAAACTGCTAAAATGGGTCAGACCTATGGCCCAGCAAATTCACTAGCCTGTCTTGGATGAGGGAGCCAAGAAATTAATGTGGAACAATATAGTTTATATGGGAAAGTTTAAAGGGGCTGAGACTTCGACTCAAGTTTGAGATCTTGGCTTTGCTACTTACTACTTGTATATCCTTAGGTAAATTCTTTCCTTTTCTGGGCCTCAGTATGCTCTTCTTTAAAATGAAGGGTTTGGGTTAAACAATTGCTGAGGTTTTTTTCTGCTCTCTGCTCCTAAATCCATCTCAAAATAGTAGCATTGGGCCATGATCACCTTCATAGGTCACATTTCTATTGTACTTTTCAAATTACATGGTATTTCCCTCTCAATGACTCTCTTGGGTAAGTAGCATGAATATTATTCTCCCCTTTTTACATATGAAGAGATTGAGGCTCAGAAAGTTGAAATGATTTATTCGAGGTCCCATGTGGCAGAGTCAGGACTTACAAAGGCTTATATATTGAGTTGGAAGTAAGCTTAGAAGTCATTCAACCCCTTCATTTTACAGAAGTCCAGAGAAGAAAATTGATTTATTCAAGTTTATATACCTCATGAACTGGTTTAGCAGACTCCTCCTCTAGTATTTTTCCTCTTACACAATGTAGTTTCTCTTGTGTTTTCCTTCATAAACTCTTGTGGATCTGTCATCCATGAATTTATTTAGACCTTTGGGAAAACTATATTTTTTGGCTGGTATTACTTCTTGGGCTAACACATTTCCTAAGTTTACTGCCTGTTGTGTAAAGTAACACTTTGGGGATTAGGATTTCAGGCAATGTTTCCTTTCATTTGTCCTAAACTAACCCCAAGAGTGCTGCATGTCATAAAATATGTTGTCTGTTTCTGCTCAGCCATTGGGATTTCTTGTCTCTGTGATGTAGGGTATCCTGAAGGCCTTAATTCAATGGTGCCCATCCCTGGATTTATGAAATCCAAAATTGTCTCCATTGATCTCAAGAGCTACCTTAGTACACGGGAAAGAACACCAGGATGTCTAGGACCTAGTCTCTGCTCTGCTACTGACTAGTTACATGGCCTTGGAAAAATCACTTGGTCTCTTTGGCTTAGTTTTCTCATTTATACAATATGAATGATAAAATATTTCCTGCTAATAGCTTAGGGTGCAAGGAAAATCAAATAAGATTATAAATCAATCAATCGGCAAGCATTTCTTAAATGCCTGCCATGTGCCAGATACTCTGCTAGGCTGTGTGAATACATATAAAAATAAGCAAACAATACCTACCCTAAGGAAGCTTACCTTTTATTGGAGGAGAACATCTATACATAACTAAGGATATATAGGATTAATAAAAATAAATATATGGTCATTAAATACTTTCATAAGGGAAATCACTAATTATCAATAAATGTGAGAACTTAAAAATTAGAAAGCTCTACATACCCATAAAGTATCATTATTATTATCATCTCAAGAATAGTTTGCCATTCTCAAAAAAGAAATGTCCAACTTATACTAATAATGTCAATTCAAATTCATTAGAGTGACTATATTTGGTGGAGGGAGAAAGGGGAACTCGTGAAAATAGGCAGGAATCAAGTATCAGATCACTGAAAATGTTGGAGCTTTAATGCTTTGAGGGAAGGAAAACAAGAAGAAAGGAAGGAAGGAAGAAAGGAAGGAAGGAAGGAAGGAAGGAAGGAAGGAAGGAAAAAGAAGGAAAAATCATCATCACGACATGATTATTATTGCAGTTATTTATACTTTACAAATTATTTAGTATTTCCCTCTCAAGGAATCTGTTTATCACATGCCAGGTATTTTTCAGTCTCTGTATGTTACAAATACAATAACATAGGATCTTCTTTGCTCTCAAAAAAGCTCACATTCTTAAAGCAATGACAATATTTTAAGGCAGTAGTCCCCACGCAAGAGAGTTTAGCTAGAGGATTCATCAGAGTGATAAATGAGAACCTTAGGGCAAATGAATATCAGTCTTTTAAGGAGCTATGATAATATTGATTTGATTACTGTTCTCAATGCAAGGTGTAAAGAGCAGGTGGTGGTAGGGCATTTGGCAAGGTGTTGGGGTCACATGGATGCGAAGCATGTTTTGGAGCTGGCTAGATAGAGCATATAAGGTAAGATTTTATTCACTCTTAAATTTGGACAGTTCAGCCCCTGGAGGAAGAATTCCCAAATTGAGTGGATTAGCCCATCCAGGAAGGGAAACAGAGTCTTGGAGTTTTGAACTGGAGGGTGTTCTGGGTAGATAGAAGCAGATAATGGTAAGAAAGATATTGAAATAATACAGAGCAAATGGGCGTTAAGAGGTTTCACCTTGCATTAATGTTAGTATTGCTTATTCTTATTATTTATTAACTTTAATTATTAATGAAATTATTTATTAACTGAGACAAACAGATTCTCAAGAGTTTGAAAAATGATAGCTCATCTAGTTCTCTGGCTTCTCTATGAGAGATGCAATGTTAACTGTAGCCTAAACTCAAATTCATGAAAGAATATGAACTTTCAAAAGCTCAGGCAACATTTGTGTTTACCTGTGTAGTCAAGCAGTGCCCAGTTAACTAGGCAGCCTCGGGAACTTTCCACACAAAGCCAAGAGTATGAGATTGTCCCACTGTCTTTCTGGGAAATATGAGAGAAGATACAGAGTACCAATTTCTAATTGAGTCCAGTCTTTTTGCTTAATTTCTCCAGACCCTAGTTTTCTCCTCTTTAAAATGAGGGAATTTAGACTACATCATATTAAACCTTCTAGTCAAGGCTTATTTGGTCTGAAAATCTGTTCCTTTTACCTTTAAACCTTTTTTATGTAATTTTACTAAATTTTAAAAGAGAAACAAGAAAAATATAATTAGAAATCCTATATTAACATGAAATTGGCATATATGAAATTGATCATTGTTCTGATATCACAGGCATCAAGGAAATCAGCTCCTGATGCTATCTGATTGAGAAATCTGACTCCTTGGGAAGAAGGAGGGTGAGATCATCATCCTTTCTTCTCCTTTACTTATTTACTTAGATTTTATCCAATAAGAGAGGGAGTGGGTAGTTTTTTTTTTTTTGTTTGTTTGTTTTCTGGTTGTGCTGCTAAAATACTCTAAACTGGACCAAAATGCCCAAATCCCTAATGCTTGTTTGAAGTCTAGAAGACAGAATGTATTTTTCATTGAATGCAATGCCAGGTACTCAAGGAGAGAAATAAGACTTCAGAAACACTTCTAGGTCTCCAGCATGAGCAGTGCTGAGACTATGTCGTCATTATATGCTGATTCTGATACTTACAGTGACTATGTTTCTCCTTCAAAACGTAAGATGCTTCAATGCACACATTACTTGGCTAGCAGTGAGTTGCTTTTCTAACATACAGGTTAAAGGAAAATGGGCAAACTAAATAGGAGTCAACAGGGAGATTTGGCTGCCAAAAATGCTAATGGGTGCTTAAGCTGCTTTCAGAGATAATAATAATATTAATAGCAATAATAATAGGTAGCATTTATATGGGCAGCTAGGTGGTTCAGTGGATAGAGTACTGGGCCTGAAGCCAGGAAAACTCATCTTCCTGAGTCCAAATTTGGCTTCAGACACTAGCTATATGACCTTGGGCAAGTCACTTAACCCTGTTTGCCTCAATTTCCTCATCAATAAAATGAGCTGGAGAAGGAAATGGCAAACTACTGCAATATCTTTTCTAAGAAAACCCCAAATAGAGTCATGGAGAATAAGGCAAAACTAAAATGATCGAACAAAAATAAAAACAAGGATAACAATATCAGGTACCTTTTAGGTTTTTGGGGAGCATTTAGTACAGCAGAACTACTTGTAATAGGTACTTATTAAGTATTTGTTTCCTTCCTTCAAGAAAAGCTCTGGTGACTATTTGTCAGGGATGTTGCTAAGAGGATTCCCATTCAGATAAGGATTGGACTAAATGACCTCTCAGGCCCTTCCCAATTCCCAAGTGATATGGGGGTTATGCTTGGAAAAAGCAATTCTTCTGATGTTGAGGGGGCAGAAAGTTAATATATATTTGCAATCAATTTTATTTCAATTTAATTCAGTAAGTATTTATTAAAAACTGTGCTAAAGGCTTGAGATACAAAGACAAAAATTTAGTTTCCTTCCTTCAAAGAACTTAGATTTTTTTGGAGAGAAATAAGTATGGATGAATAAATGCAAAATGAGACAAAGTTAATTGTGAGTTATAGGTTATGGGGAATGCTCAAAGCTGAGGCAATCAGAAAAATCTTTTGTAGGATGGGGTACTTGAGCTAAACCTTTAAGGAGGCCACATACTTAACTAATACTGGTTAAGTAACTTATTTAGTCTTGCAGGATCTGAGCCATTTTTTAAAAGTTCATTTATTTAATTAATTAAAAATATTTTTCCATATTTACATGAATCGTGTTCTTTCCCTCCCCTCCTCCTCTCCCCCCTCCTATAGCCAATGAGCAATGCCACTGGGTTTTATAAGTATCATTGATCAAGACCTATTCCATATTATTAATATTTGTAATAAAGTGATCATTTAGAGTCTACATCCCCAATCATATCCCCATCAAACCATGTGATCAAGCAGTTGTTTTTCTTCTGTGTTTTGACTCCCACAGTTCTTTCTCTGGATGTGGATAGCGTTCTAATTCTCATAAGTCCCTCAGAATTGTCATGGATCATTGTATTGCTGCTAGTAGAGAAGTCCTTTACATTCGATTAAACCACAGTGATCAGTCTCTGTGTACAATGTTCTTCTGGATCTGCTCCTTTCACTCTGCATCAATTCCTGGAGGTCTTTCCAATTCACATGGAATTCCTCCAGTTTGTTACTCCTTTTAGCACAATAGTATTCCATCACCAATAGGTATCATAATTTGTTCAGCCCCCAATCGAAGGGCATCCCCACATTTTCCAATTTTTTGCCACCACAAAGAGCATGGCTATAAATATTTTTGTGTAAGTTCTTTTCCTTATTATCTCTTTGGGGTATAAACCCAACAATGGTATGGATGGATCAAAGGGCAGGCAATCTTTTAACGCACTTTGGTGAGCCATTATTTATACACTGATAAAATAAAATATAGAATTGGGAGGCAACATAGGTTCTGACTATTTGAATTGCTACTTTACCTGTGTATTATTTAAATATAATCCTATTTTCAAGTCAATTAAGTCTGGAAAAAGTTGCTAGAGGAAAGCTTGGTTTGCCACACAGAGCTTTCTTCTGAGTGTTCTTATCCCCAAAACACAGTAATAGAGAGTATCCAGCCACTTGAAGCTTTGTGGGGAGAAGACAAAGGACATATTTGTAATCCTCAAGTTTTACATACCATGTGACATGTTTTTGGGAGGAGTGAAAAGCAAAGATCAGACTGTCTTCTTCTCCAGGAAGCCCAGCACCAGAGAAAGGATAGGCCCAAGTCATCAAAGTAGGAGGATGTTTTGTTTGTATTACTGGCACCTAATACTGCCTGGCACATCTTGGCACTTAATAAATACTTAATTATTGATTAATTAGATCAAATCCAATAACTGACTAGAGAATCAAGAAATTTGTTGTGGGAAATAACATGGTTCTTCTCCCCTACAATATCAGCCTGTAATCCATGAATGAAAAAAAAAAAAAGGTAAAAGACAAAGCAAGTTGTGCCACTAAGATGTCCTAAATAATGAAGGAAGAATGATGAAAATGTACTTTAGAACATCTCAGATTACATTACTCAGTTTTAACCCTTTACTTTCATTGCATGTAAAACATTATTGTAAATTGAGGATGTCTATGGCTTTTGAAAGATTCTCATTTGTCCATTTATCACAAACCAATTCTGCAGCCTTGGAAGTTATTGATGCTTAGGACCATGTTTCAGTGTTGAAGGAGACTCTAGGTGTTAACAAACTGGAATCATGAATGAAATGAATGAACTGATGAAAACATTTTAAAATGTTTGCTATGTGCCAATCACAATGTTAAGTGCTATGGAAACAAATATAAAAATGAGGCAGACCCTTCCCTTAAGGAACTTATACATTCTGATAGGAAAGGCAGTCCATATGGGGATGGGAAGTAGGCAGGGAGGGAAAGCCTGGCTCGGGACGAGATGAAAACTCACTTATCAGAACCCAGCATCCCAGGAATGAGAGTGGGAAGACAAATACAAATATCTCCATTTATATTTAATCTTATACATTAATGGAACTATGATCTTTTCAGTGTAGGCACTTCCCCAAATAGTAAAGATCAGAGATCATTCACACTTTCTCATTCTGTGTGACTTATCCATGGTCCCTATTCCAGATCTGCCCAAAGGGCTAGTGCAGGCATGTGCTAGTAAAATGTTTTTGTTTGTTTATTTTTTAAAACTCTTACCTTCCAATTTGGAGTCAATACTGTGTATTGGCTCCAAGGCAAAAGAGTGGTAAGGGTAGGAAATGAGGGTCAAGTGACTTGCCCAGGGTCACATGGCTGGGAAGTGTCCAAGGTCATATTTGAACCTAGGACCTTCTGTCTCTAGGTCTGGCTCTCAATCCACTGAGCTATCCAGCTTCTCCCCTGGTAAATGTTTAATACCTGACTCTCTTGGAAACTGTTTGCAGAACATATTATTAGTGTAATCTGCATGATTAACATTTTTGCTACCACTTTCTTAAGTCTAGAAATCAACAAATCAATAAATCAAGGCCCAACTTGTAGCATTTGCTGATTGCTGATAATTTAACAGTCAGTTCTTGTGATCTGGTTATGATGGGATGCTCCTGTTAGCAGGCACCTTCTCTTTCGATCTTTTGATATTATGTTGATAGCAATGGAACACAAAGACTGTCCATCTATTCTCCTTTGATTCCATTATATCAGTTCAGTTTAATTAAACATCCTCTTTGCTTAGTCACTGTGCTTAATTCCCTTGAGGATAGTTCCCTGGAGTGTTCAAAGACAAAAATACAACAGCCTCTGCCCTCAGGAAGTTTACATTCTACTATGGGTTGAGGTGGTTGTGGAGGAACCCAATTCCTACAAAGACAAGTAAATCCAAAATATTTGCAAAGAAACTTCTACTAAAGGGAAGGGAAAGAATTCTAACACCTTATGGAAACCAAGAAAGACTTCATGTAGGAGGTGGTTTATGAATTGATCTTTTAGGGATATTGACATGACTGACCCACCTCCATTTTTAGACATACATTCTGTTGATGCTCCCTTCACCATCTTCACCAGTAAATATGAGAAAGCCTGTTTGCAGGCCCCTCCTGTATCTTTCTGTTGCCCTACAGGTGACCCCAGACTTATTTTTTCAGAGATTTCTGGAATTGTATAATTTATAGCCGAGTAGCATGATCTGAAGAATGTTGACGTTGAAAACTCATATTAAAATGAATTAAAACATCAAGATCCTGTTACTGAATCACAGGCAGATTTATCTTTTCATGTGTAAGAGAACAGATAGGGCCAGACACAACTAACTTCAGAAATAAATTCATGCCATCAGAAGTCCAACAGGTTGTTTTTATCTCTAAACAAAAGCTTTACCTTTGTCAGGAAATTTATGGCAGGATCTGAATTTCCAACAGAACATGAAACTTAAAACTAAGGTTTAGGGGCCATCGGTTATCTCTTACTTGGCAATGTGGTACAATGAAATGAATGCTGCATCTCAAGTTAGAAAATATTTAAATTCTAGTTGCAGTATGCACTAACTGGGCAACTGCCAGAAAGCCATTGAACCTTTGTGAGCTTAATTTCCTATTCTGTAAAGGTGATTTTCATTCTTGATTATCTATTTCACAGGGCTTCATAAGGAAAATATTTCATAAACTCTTTAAATTTCAATAGAAATGGGAATTGTTGTTATTAAGAGCTCATGAGACATAATGTAAAGATCCTTGGCCTTGGGGTCAGAAAACCTAAGTCCCAGTTCCAACTCTTGGCTCTAACTAGCTGTGTAACAATAGGAAGCTCAATTTCCCTCTCTGTGTATCAGTTTTCTTATTTTTCAGTAAGAAATAATAATACTTAGAAGGTTGTTACAAAATGTACTTTATAAATTTAAATTTCTATATCAGTGTTAATCACCATTATTGTTATTATTCCTGTATATTGTGGAGTGGATTCAGTATTGGACTTGGAGTCAGGAAGACTTGAGTTCAAATTCTGCTTCAGACACTTATTAGTTGTATGATTTTTAACAAGCTACTTAACCTCTCTGTGCCTTTCAGTTTTCTTATCTGTAAAATGAATGAGATTGAAGTTAATGGTCCCTAAGAATCCCTTCCAATGAAGAGAATCCTATGACTGTCCAACCATAGTCTACACTGTGTCAAAGTTACCAGTGAAAAATGAAAAATAAATCAGTCAGTCAGCCAGTTGTTCTGTCTATACAAAGACAATCAGTCTCACTGATCTTTTCCCTAAGCCAGCTGGTGGTTTGACTGAATGGATTGGTCTGTTCAATTAAAATGGTAAAACTAATCATTCATAAATATACTCAGAATCAAAATATGCCAAAGTTGAAAGGTAACTCAGAAGTTACCTAGAGCAACTTGTACCTGAATGTTAATCCCCTCTATTTTATTTTTGACAAGTGGTCAGCTAAGGGGGCATTCAGGTGGCTCAATGGATAGACAGCCTGGCCTGAAGTCAGAGGTTCTGGGTTCAAGTCTGCCTTCAGACACTTCCTAGCTGTGTGACCCTGGACAAGTTACTTAACTCCAAATTATTTAGCCCTTACTGCTCACTCTTCTGACCTTGGAACCAAAAATTAGTATTGATTCTAAGACTGGAAGAGAAAGTTTTAAAAAATAGTAGTCAAACGCCAGATTTTTGATGATAGCTATCATATCTCCCCACTATCCCATCTCAGACATTTCCAGTTTCTTCTGCTGTTTCACTGTTTTTGTCAGGAAAGATGCTTGTTCTCCAATCTTGTCTCCCATTCTCTATACACTCTGTAGTTTATCAATGCTTTTCTTAAAATGAGACCCCCATGTGGTACTGATCAGGGCACAAGACCATCTGACCATCACCTCCATTGTTCTGGGCATTTCACCTCTATTAATAAAACCCCAAATCCCATTAGCTTTTTTTTTTTTTTGGCTGTCATGACACACAGTTGATTCATTTGGAGCTTTCTGCCCACCACCAAAGACTAAGCAACACAGGAATGACTGAATGAATTAAGAAGAGTAACCAATTCATAATCCCTGTGCCTTAATATAGGTCTCATTAGTGGCTTACTCCCTTTTCATCTGCTCTACCACATCCTCTTTGGGTGAGATAATCTAGCAACTCCCTGTGTCAATGCCACCAATTTAGTTGAATACCATGCTTATTTGGAAATGAAACTAGATCCTCTGGAGATTTCTTAGTTCTGTCATTGCATCTGCCATGCCAAGAAGCATTTAATGCAAATTTAGAGGTATCCAGAAACACTCTCATTAGCACTACTTAGCTCTTAATACCTTAGTACAGAAAGTCTTCTAGGGATATTATCATTGAGATTATAAGAAGTGGTCACATTCTTTTCTACCTAAGACATTTCTGCTTCTTCCATTTTTCCTGTGTTTGTCTAATCCTAGTGCCATAGAGGCCCATCTTATTCTAGAGAGCAGAGCCAATGTACTCCATTTCAATAAGTCACCCAGATTTTACTGAATACTCACTGTGTTCCCACTTAGATTCTAGGTACTTTGGGGGAGATAAGAGAAAATATAGTTTTTGCTCTTGAGCTAACAGGCTATTTGGGAAGAAAGGACTTAAATAATAGGAACTGACTAAAAAATAAAGAGCTATCCCCAGTTCTAGAGTCCAGTCTAGCTCTCCACTTTCAAGGGTTCCTCTGAGTCTTGATTTCTTGTCTCTGGATCTTATTCACTCTGAATCTCCTTTATCAGATACTCTGACAACCTCCCTGCTCATTTTGCCTGATTGACTGATGCTCTCTGAGCCACCTCACAATGGTATGGCCTCAACTCTGCTAATGCTTGTCTGCCACAGTATATTTTTAATATGTAGTTTATACAATAAGTCCCTTCAGAATGCAGAGAAGGGCTTGAGAAATTGAAAAAGAAATCTTTTATTTACTTCTTCTAAGTTTTGGTCAATACAAAGCTCTGTGGCAAGGGGATTATCATCCCTAAACTTTGATATAAATAGGCAAATGAATGATAGGCTCTATTTGGAAGCTAGGGATATGAGTTAAATTGAAACTTTATTGAAAGTTTGATGTGGAAAAGTAGGGATACAAATACATTGTTGGTGGAACTGTAAATTGATCTTACCATTTTGGAGGGCAATTTGGAATTATGCCCAGAGAGCTATAAAACTGTGTATTCCCTTAGACCCAGCAAAACTATTGCTTGTAAATAACTTGTGAATGTTCACCTCCAGAGAATGAACTGAAAAATGGAAATACACAAGACATAATCTATATATACATACCTTTTTGATGGATGTGCCTTTTATAGTATGAGGAGGGGAGAGAGGGATTGAGATATCTAGAAATAAATTCTATTAATAAAATAGATAAATAAAATTATTGAAAGTTTATATCTTTCTTACTTCTAATAGGAATTAAACATAGTGAAAGATTTAATGATCAATAGGAATTGAGACTATTAAAAGGAAGTAGTAGATATTCTCAGGCACTCAGTAGAGAAGATTAGTGAACTGGGAAAATGCATTTGAGTCTAATCTTTTTGGCAGCTAGGGTAAAAAAAGGGAAGCGCTTTGGGTTATATGGTTTTTGTTTCTTGACAAAAGAAAAGCTTATATATTTATTTGTAGAAATAGATCATTCCTGGTGAACTTAAGTCAAAGGTGTATTTGTTATGTGGACCCTTATGTAAAGGACATGGGGTGATAGAGAAAGGCAAATTCCTTCAGCCATAGTTTTACCAAAGATAAAAGAAGGCTGTTTGGGTACACAAATTCCCTTAACCCAATGTAATTTCCTCTTAATCTTCTATGATTCCTTCTCCCATTTTCATTGGTGAAGTCTTTCTCTGAAGCTTCCTCCTCAAGTAGTATTTGTGTTTACTTTACTCCTGGCTAGTCAATGTTCATTTCCTACTTGCCTTTAGATATACTCTAGATTGATTCATAACTTACTTGTTTATGACAGCCTATGAAACATAGCAGAAAACATTTAAATGATAAAAAGAAAGGAAGTACAGAAGAAAGAAAGAAAGAAAGAAAGGAAGGAAGGAAGGAAGGAAGGAAGGAAGGAAGGAAGGAAGGAAGGAAGGAAGGAAGGAAGGAAGGAAGAAAGGAAGAAAGGAAGAAATCTATTCATTAGGCCACTGGTTTTCCTAGCTTGAGTTCAACTTTAGCAGGAGATTAGGCCAAAGATAATACCAGCCTTAAGTAGTAGAGACCTTACTTAACATGAATTTTAAGTTCTGCCAAGTAGAAAATGCAGTGTTCCAAAAACTTTCATTTCATTGGGACTGTTCACAGGAGAGGTCCATAGGAAAGAAAGCAAATAAAAAGGAGGGTTCTCACAATTGGAATATACAGACTGTTATTCTAGTTTACAGAGCAGTAAATGGAGGAGACATAGCTCTTCAGTGTGTGCCTTTTTGGATGGACAGCAAGGGGCTCTAAGATTATGACAGTGAGGAGAAATAACATAACTCAAAGGCTGGGGTGGAAAAAAGATAAGTTTCTCTACCACAATGAATCTTAATTTTTTTCTTTATAAATTGAAGGAGAACGACTAGATGATGTCTAAGGTCTTTGCCAACTTTAACATTCCCTAATACTATAAGGCTTTCAAAATTGAGCTCAGATATTCTCCTTTCACCAGTACTGACTGCAGTCCCCTACCTAAACTTTATCATCTCTTCCTACCTATTTGTGCTGTGAGAAATGGAGGCAGATTTGTAGTAGGAAAAATCAAAGAAGGTTGGTCAGGAGGTCATAAACATCCCCTTGAAAGTAGGGTAGTGGGGTTAAAACCCAACAAGGGATGAAGAGGAATGGTGGTGATCTTCCTGTCTTCTTCTTTTTGCTCTTCTTTCCCACTCCTATTGCCCATCTCTGCATTAGTTAGAAATAACTCCAAGAGGAAGAAGTTCCCTCCCCCAATCCAGTAGCTTTTCAGAGTTGCTTAGAGCACCAAATGATGGACTTGCTCATGTGGCCAACATACAGCAAAGGCAAGATCTTGAACTCAGTTCTTACTATATTCTTAGGTTCTCTATCTGTAACACTCTGGGTCTCTGCCACTTATGAATATTTTGGCCACTCCTTGCTTATACTCAATCCTATGCTGTCCGCATTCTATTTCTCTATTGGTACCTAAAGAGATTCCTCCTCTCCCTCCAAAGGACAGTCTGTAAATCTCACAGTTTTCTGTGAAACTTCATCTGTTCCTTCTCATCATTAGGTATCCTATAAAGAGAATCTGCTGAACAGAGAGACAACCAAAGCATAGGCAGAAACCGCAGGGCAGCTAAAGTGCTCTGCCCAAAGGGCTCCCTGTTTTAACTCACACTTATAGAAAAAAAAACAGAGTTTGATGTGGAGAAGGAAGAAGATTCTAACATTGAGATGTGGATATCCTGACAAGCAGGAGTTTTTGTCTTGCAAATTTAACTTACAGCTAGTTCACAAAAAGTACCATTCATTTTTCTTTTTGAAAAGGTGTGTGTGTGTGTGTGTGTGTGTGTGTGTGTGTGTGTGTGTGTGTTTTGGGGGGGAGTCCCCCACAGATAGATAAAGAGGAAAAGAGAAAATAAGTCTCTAATCCTCCTCCCTGGTCAGCATCATCCTCAGAGGTGTAAATTAGAAGGGCAGATGTATAATCTGGGAAGCTTTCCAGATCAGTGATTGGTGATTTCTTTGTTGTTTTGCCTCAGAGCACCAATGGTTGAACTAAGTAGGCACTTAACACTGGCTGAATGAAGCATAGTTTTTTGGGCTGTCACTCTTTTCTTGGCCCTTCTGATGATGTACTCTAAAGACAGACTAGAGGGAGGAAGGGAGCTCCACATGATCAGAATCGCCTCATGAAGGAGGGACGAATGGATTCAGTTTCCTGTTTGACCAGCAGCATCCAACAGTGCTGTGTGTGTGTGTGTGTGTGTGTGTGTGTGTGTGTGTGTGTATGTGTGTGCACGCGCATGCTTACGTGCATAGGTGTATATGTGCTCAGGTATAGGTAAGTAATATCGATATAGTAATTAGAGGTTGAGTGGAAATTGGTTCCAGTGTTTGTATTGTTGGGATAGTTACTGGGTGTATAGGAGCCTTTCATTTGTTATACCACCCGTTTAGAACTCTGGGCTGTTGTAATATATTTGTGGGGAGCTTTGTCCTTCTTAATATTATAAAGAAAAAGAAGAAAAAACTTCCCATACTAGAGCAGATGAGACACTGGGCCAGTTCAAACTGGCTCATGAAAGCCAATTGTTAAATTTTCAGTGTGAACATCTATACTTTGTAAACTAGCGAATATTACAAATCAGGCCTGGATTTATTATTTTTGTGATTTTCTAGATTTCAAAAGTGATGGAGAAAACATCGATGTAGATTAAATTTTAAAGTGTATCATTTGTACTTTTTCTTTTTTTCTTTTTCTGAGAACTGCTTGTTAAATATTTACTAATATACCACTGGTCATAAGTAAAATTTCAAGAGAGATTTTAACTTTTGAAGACACAATTTGGCCTTAGGTCCTTTGACTCCAAGTTCAGTGATGTTCATATTGTACCATGATGCCAGTCTCTACTCATGTGGTGATTTGAAGGAAGTCAAAAGTGCCTTCTGTTTAAAAATATTTGCCCTCTCCTAGAGATTCATTCTTTTGGTTTAATCAAAATTCACTTTATCTTGATGGCATCTTTCAGTTTTATTTCTAAATATATACTTCTCTCCTTACCTACCCAGAAAATTATCCATTATAGCAAAAAAGAAAAAGAAAAAAATCAGCTCCATAAGCCAACTTACAAATCAATTCTATATGACAAAATATGCAGTATTCAAAACCCAGTCCCAATCTTTGCAAAGAATGGAAAGGGTGCATTTTCTCCACTCTTTTCAAGAGCCAATCTTGGTTATTATAATTGGAGTGCTCTATTATTTTTCTAGTTCTCATCAGTTAATATTAATTTTCTCAGGCCTCTCTGAATTCTTTACATTCATAATTTTTTCATACAATAAATCCCTCAGTCAATTAATATCTACTTTTTACTTATTTGCTATTCTAAAATTTATACTACAAATATTTTGGTGTAAATGATACCTTTCCTTTTATCATTGACAGTTTAAAAATCTATACTTTGCAAAGGGATCTTTGGTTCAAAAAGTATGGCTATTTTTATGCTTTTGAAAATCATAAATCCAAATTGCTTTCTAGAATGGCTAGACCAATCAACAGTTTCACTAATAGTGTACTAGTGTGCTCATCTTTCTATAACCCTGCCAGCGTTACTTAGTGCCATCATTTTTATCTTTTCCATGATGAGCTTAAGATGGGTTTAAGGTGAAACCAATTATTCTGATTTGCATTTTTCTTTTTACTAATAATTTGGAGTAAATTTTAAAATGATTTATTAAGAGTTTGTGATTATTCTTTTGAGGACTCTTCATCATTTAGTCACCTTTAAGTGGAGGATTCTTAGTTTTATATGTTTGTGTTAGTTTCCTATATACTTTGTATATCATTCTTATTGGAAATATTTAATGTAGAAATTTCATCCCATTTGATGTTTTTCCTGCTTTTCTGAGCTTCAATGATTTCACTTATACCATTAGTTTTTCACTTGTATGCATTTGAGTTTAGAATTTTAGGATTAAAAATCTAGACATCAAAGGAATGACTAAGACCATCTAGTTACAAGTCTTTCATTTACAACTGAGGAAACAGTGAACTCAGAAGATTGACTTGTCCAAACTTACATATTTAGTGTCATAGGTGGGTTTGAAACCAAACCCTTTGCAGTCAGAACTAGAATGTTGTATATTTTTTAGTTGCTTATATCCCTTGTTTGTTTTAGAATCCAGTCTCTCTTGCTATATTTGAAGCAGGCGCCTGATTTCATTATCTTGCAAAGCTTTCATAGTATGACCTTTTGTATTTAAGTGGTATATATGTCCTAAGTTTGCTATGGCTTATGGCACAATATCTTAGTATAAACCTAATTTCTGTCAAAACACATTTCAGTTTTCCCAGAAGTATTTTTAATCAAATGAATATTTCTTCCTCAAGTAATTTATCTTCCCTGATTTATCAAACACTGGTGTTAAATTTTATTGTTTCCAATTTTCCTTTGTTTAATCTGTTCCATTGATCTATTTTTCTATGTTTTAACCAATTAATAAATATTTCTGATAGTTGCTGCTAATAGAACTCGAGATCAAGAAATTCTATTTTCCTTTCCCCCTCATTATTTTCCTTGAAAATATCTAGCTCAATAAAGCATTCCCTTTGGTAGAAGTATTTTGATTATTACAAAACTAAATCTGCAAATTAATTTAGGTAGCATCAGAATATTTATTACATTGACATGCCCTAATCATGAACAATGTATATCACTCCAATTATTTAAGTTAATCTTTTAATAGGCCCTTAGGAAGACTTCTCAGAGAAGGATAAAGTCTTCCTCATTTTTTTTCAAAAAACTATCAAGGAACTACATTTTTAGTCATGTACACAGGCCATAAGACCTTAGCAAGTAGATTGATTCTTCAAAGATTTACTTTTCCTAGACATTGTGACTATGTGCATTATTATTTCATTGTCATTGATCCTTACAGGGCAGGGCAACTAGACCTCACTGCATGAGTTAATATTCAGAAGAGAGGGGGCAGCTAGGTATCTCAGCAGATTGAGAATCAGGCCTAGAGACAGGAGGTCCTAGGTTCAAATCCGGCCTCAGATACTTCCCAGCTGTGTGACCCTGGGCAAGTCACTTGACCCCTGTTGCCTACCCTTACCACTCTTCCACCTATGAGCCAATTCACAGAAGTTAAGGGTTAAAAAATATATATTCAGAAGAGAATGGTGGCATTTAACATTCTGACTCTCTGGTTTCTTGGTGAGGTTTGTTGTTTAAATACAGAACAGAGAATTCCTTCCTTAGAGTCTTTGTTTTACACCCTGGCCATCACTAGGAGATACGACCTAAGAGAGAAATTCATGCTTCTAGAACAGACTGGATAAAATGGCCTACCAGTTCTGAAATATTGGAATTCTTTGTTCGGTAGGAGTTCTGTTTAAATCAAATGGAGTTAGAACTGATTAATTTAGTAGGGCTACAAGTCATTCACTTCATTTTTATTCAATAGTAATTTATTAAATGTCTACTAAATGCAAAGGGCTATTTTCAGTGGCTGGGGATGCAAAGAAAAAAACATTATAGTCCATATACCTCTGGAATTTATAATCTATAAATATAAATGGTATGCTAAAAAGAAGCAAGACTAATATTAAGGGAGAAGTAATTATATTGTAAAGAAGGAATGGACACCTATAAACCTAAAAGCTTGACTATATTCAATAAAGATAGAGAGAAATGGAAGCAATATTGATTGTTCATTACAGTCCTGTCCAACTCCTCAGGACCCCATGCTTTATTTATTTTTTTGTTTTTGTTTTTATTTTTTTTTGTCAGAGATACTGGAGTAGTCTGTCATTTCTTTCTCCAACTCATTTTTAAAATGAGGAAACTGAGGCAAACAGAATTAAGTGACTTGCCCAGCTAATAAATGCCTGAGGCTAGAATTGAACTCAGGTCTTCCTGACTCCAGGCTCTGTACTCTATCCACTGTGTCACCTAGCTGCCCAGAAATATTACTCTGGGAATATAATTCATCTATAGTTGTGTGACTACATTGTGATTGTCTCTGAAATACAACCATAGCATGTGCTGAGTTCATTTGGAGGTGAAGAGCTGACTTGTTAAAGTTAATGCCCAGGTTGGGATCAAACAGCTCTTCTTGATCACCTCTTTTGGGAAGTGAACATGGTGTTTCTTTACTTTTCACAAATCTCAATCCATCTTCTACCAGCCACTTCATAAAGCTGGGGAATAGCTTTTAAAGGAGAAAAATATCAGAGAAAGAACAGTGTAGCAGGTCAGTGGCAGCCATGAATTTGATGAAAGGTTTTTTTGGAAATCATTAAAGAGCAATGAGTCTGCATTTCAGCTCCAGATACTTATTCTCAAAGCTGGTGCCTCTAGATGATTTGAGGATATTTTCTTTTCTTGGTTAATATTTCAAGCAGTGTCATTTACCTGATAGTAAGCCTTGGTGGGACAGCTACAGAAAGTTCCTGGTGACCTTTAGGGAGAGTATATGTGAAGGAAAGAGGTCATGACCAAAGAGGAGGGGGGAAAGGACCCATGATTAAAAGACCCAATAAATGTATATAATCCAGTGGAATTGCTTGTCAGCTCCGCGAGGGGGATGGGAAGAGGGGAGGGAGAGAACATGAATAATGTAACCATGGAAAAACATTCAAAACTAATTAATTAATTAATTTTTAAAAAAGACCCAGATTCGTCCTGGCACTGGCTACGTCTTTTTCCTTGAGTGCCTTCCATACAGCAAGGGCCCATTTAACACTCAGAGACACCCTTCACTGGACTTATTCTTCCAAACAGTCAGCTTCAGTGTGTTTCATAGTCCAGGTCACACATGGCAGGCGGATTCCATATGCATCATGATGGAAGTTGTGTATGTGTGTATGTTTGTGTCTAAAATAACTTTTCCCAAGCAGTTCTAGGGCTTATTGGGTTTGTCACTGTGTGGGAGCCAAGGGAACCTTCACTTCACTGCCACTCCTCAACAAATCCAGGGGCAATGATTATGTGTTTTGGGTTTGGGATTTGGCATAGCGAAAAGATTATTTCTGTGCTCAAGCATTAATGTAAGTTCCCAGAACAGACAGAACACAGCCCTCATCTTGTCCTTTGGCAGAGGTTAACCTCCTTAGAGGCCAGGGTGGTAACATTTATGCTTTGGGTGTGTTGGGGATTCTGTCTGTTTATAATTGAGTCAGGCTGCTCTTCTTTTATGATATTTTTCTTGGTCCTTCAAAAGCAAGTTAAATCAACAAGTCTTTATTAAGCACCTGTTGTAGGCCTAGGCCTGTGCCCAGCCTAGGGGAGTATATAGGGAAAAAATGTCACATTCTCCAGCCTCGGGGAGCTGACTATAATAAAGTTGATGAAATAAGATATATACATGAAACAAGTGGGGGGGGGACCCTCAATATAGCATATAATAGGCTATTATATGTTGGGAAATTTTTCTGTACCTTAAGTGCTCGGAGAAAGGAGAGATAAATGTAGTTTAGTTGTCAGGTCAGATTTTGTGGAAGATATGGAATTATCTGGAAAATAGGTGATATAGTCGTGGAGACTTGATACCCAATATGAAATTTTCTTTCCATTAAATTTTCCCTTGCATCATAGATCTGGCACTGTAAATACAAATACAAGCAAGAAGAAAGACAGTCCTTGTCCTGGAGAATGTCCTTTACATTCTAAGGAAGAAGATAGCATGTAAAAGGAAGTTGAAAAGCAGAGAATAGGAAGAGGGGAGAGAAAGAAGTCCAAAGAGTCAGAAGGAATGAAGGATCAGGTGAAACTAGATGTCCTCGGAGGTCCCTTCTAACCCTAGATCTATGTATGACCCTATTGGAAAGATGATTGATGTTTGATCTCTAACACACCAAATAGCGAGCTTTGTGAACAGGCTAGGTAAGAAATGAAGGAAAGGTAGCTTCCTGATTAGATTTTTTAAAAGATCAACTGTTCATCTTATCCTCTGAGCTTTAATGCAAGTATCTGAGTATCTAAAAATGGGATGGCAGAATGATTCTAAGCTTGGAGAACTTTCTAAATAGCAGGTTTAGAGGCATAGCTGCTATCCCTGTAAGACTGTCCCCAAATCTTTGATGGTCATCTTTTTTTTAAAGTTTATTTATTTAATTAATTTAGAATATTTTTCCATGATTACATGATTCATGTTCTTTCCCTCCCCTCCTCCCACTTCCCTCCCATAGCCAATGAGCAATCCCACTGAGTTTTACATGTGTCATTGATTAAGACCTATTTCCATATTATTAATAATTGTACCAAGGTGATTGCTTAGAGTCTACATCCCCATTGACCCATGTAATCAAGCCATTGTTTTTCTTCTGTGTTTCTGCTCCCACAGTTCTTTCTCTGGTTGTGGATAGCGTTCTGTCTCATAAGTCCCTCAGAAATGTTTTGGATCATTGCATTGCTGCTAGTAGAGAAGTCCATTACATTTGATTGTTCCACAGTGTATCAGTCTCTGTGTACAATGTTCTCCTGGTTCTGCTCCTTTTGCTCTTCATCAATTCCTGGAGGTCATTCCAATTCACTTGGAATTCCTCCAGTTCATTATTCCTTTTAGTTCAATAGTATCCCATCAGATGGCCATCATTGTTTTTATTTTTTTATTTTTAAACCCTTAACTTCTGTGTATTGACTTATAGGTGGAAGAGTGGTAAGGTAGGCAATGGGGGTCAAGTGACTTGCCCAGGGTCACACAGCTGGGAAGTGTCTGAGGTCGGATTCGAACCTAGGACCTCCAGTCTCTAGGCCTGGCTCTCAATCCACTGAGCTACCCAGCTGCCCCATTTTTTTTTTTGGCCATCATTTTTTAAAGATAGAATCAACTATGTCTTGAGCCAATATCTCTTTATTCAATGAGTAAAAACTCCATATATGAAAATGGATTCACTGAGAGAAAGTTTATGACTAGCTATGAGTCTTTGGCTATATCAAAACCCTATCTTTCTATTTGTTAATTGGCTAAAACAAAAGCAACCCTGCTTGTCACAGGAGGAAAGCCACAAATAAACACATATGATATGTATTTATTTTTCAATATCAGAGATTGATACCTCTTGACTGATGGTGTAGGTCTAGAAAAAGATTACAGTTTTTAATTAGCCAATTAGAAGCATTGGTATATATGTCCATTCCAATTCCTGATATTCTTTTTTTACTATTATACCCAAAGAGGCAGAATCAATCCATATTTGGAGTGTCAACTTCCAGCCCCAGTCTTACCTTCAAATACTATATTGAAAACTCAGTGTTTCTTTTAAAAACACGTTAGTCCATCTGAATTGGACATCAGAGAAGGAAGTAAGTCACCCATAAAATAGGCTATGAAATGGAAAATATAAGGCAGCTGTTTGCTGCTACTTTCTTCTTTCCTCCCTGTCTTCCTTCTTTCTTGTTCCCTATTTCCCTCTTTTTGTTTCGTTTCTTTTTGTTTCCTTCTTTCCTTCCTTCCTCCCTTCTTCTATCTTCCTCTGTCTTTCTTTCTCCAGAAACACAATCTTTTAGAGAGAAGTGACCACTAAAATTAACAGCATCCAGGAGGCTCCTGGGGAAAGAAATTAAAAGAAGGAAACAACAACAAAAAGCTTCCAACAACAAATGATATAAAATGAAATTAGTATTTTGAAAAAAAAAGTTTCCATTTCAGATTACCACCTACTGTCTTCTCCTAGGTGAGTAGTTAGCCTAGAAGAACCAGTGAGAGGAGAACAAGCGAATGTATAAGAGAGGTGACATACCTTCAAATTGCTCTTTTCTTCAACCACCTGAAATGGTGACTTCCTCAACTGTATGCCCCAAATCAAGCATCTTCAATAAATTTGGATAGAGTTATCTCTTCGAAGGTTCTAACTGACAGCTCAATTCATACTCCTACTTGTTTTTTCTACAGGAAAAGAAAAACCAAAAAGACTGAATAAGGCTTAGTGGTAAAAGGCAAATTCTTAGAATTTGCTTAGGGTTTTAAAGGTTGCTTAGTTTTTTAAAAAAACTTGGGGTTTTAAAGCCAGCTCTGGAGGAGAACTTCCAGAGAAATACATGTGCCTGACTTGAATGGAGCCAGTGCAGCTGACGTGTCTGCTGGGAACTTGGAAGAAATAAATAGGGGCATCTAGAGTTCTGTCTTGGCAGGTCCTCCTGGATGGAGATAGAATGGATAGGGAAATTGGGGGCACTTAGGCGAAAACAGAGGCAACTCCATAATAAAAATATTTGCCTGCATTCATCCTGACTTGAAATTTCTTTCCTTCTGTAGAGTAATACTTCCTCCCCAAAAGACCTTTGAAAAATTTGGTTACAAAATGCAAAATGAGTCATTTATTCTAGGCAAAATTTAGGAGTACTGTTATGATGACACCTGTATAAGATATTGTTAACTCCCATCGCTATTTTCTCATATTGAGTGAGGAAGATTCTTTGCTTCTAATCTCAGGTGCATACCTGTGGAAGACTTAGATTCCTTTAAGCAGTATCAAAGTGATGATAACCGTGTACAGCTGCAAACTGTCTTTTCCTTGTTGTTATTCACCCAGCTGTTTAGAAAAGGAGAGAGTATTTCTAATCAGCCATATGGTGTGGAGTTTTATTTGCCATGGTAAGTTAAAATGTACATTATTGGTCAGCATCTTGAATGCAAATTTTGACATAGCTTTCCAGGAGTACCTGATGAAAAGAACAACAGAGAATCAGATCTATTTAATTACATTACTTTGTCGGCTTGTAACATTGCTAGCCATAAATACTTGCTGGTATCACACTGCTACGCCTGCCAGTAGATACTGCTGCACGACTTTGGTAGCTGAAAAAAGATTATGTAAACATGGTGTATGATCTAGAAATTGAGTAATGAAGTTTAGTACTTGTTGCAAAAAAATTAATAAGTGTCAGGTTTATCTGTGATAGAAGATTCCTTCCGTGTTGGAAACCCATGATTCTGCTGTAGTCAGGCATGTACCGGTGCCAGCTCAAACCATCTCAACAGAATCGATTGTTAAATTTTCAGTGTGAGCATATGCACTTTGGGACTTGGCAAATGCTCCAAATCATGGTTTGATTTATTTTTTGTTGTTGGTTGTTTAGACTTAAGAAACTGAAAGAAATAAATGTTAATAGAGATTAAACTTAAGAGTATATCCTGCATACATATTTTTTTTCTGAAGAGCTGGTTGTTAAACATTTACCAGACTATAGTGACATAATATAGAAATGTGATATGGGACACATTTATCTTTTAGGAAGACTCATCCTTTAGCTATGTAACCCAATGAGCACATTTAAGTTGATGTTTCCTATTTGACAAATGTACAGTTGTCCCATTGCACCCACCCCTGACTGCACATTCATTCTCCATATTTTATCCTTCCTTCATGGCCTAGATAAAATTCCATTTTCTTCAGGAAGCTCCCCCTAATGACCCCAGTGCAGTGTGATTTCACTCTCCTCTGAGCCCCCAATGATCTGTACCTCTTGCATTGGCACATTTTATATAGTGTCCTCAATTTTTCTTCTCCTGCTTAATGAAAATATTATCTCCTTGGAGTCAGGGATTAGGTTTTCTGTGCTTATTTAATATACTGTATTGCGTGGTCTCATAGAGACCTGGGTATTAATAGTAAATATTTGTTGAATGAAACATCTTGTTAAAAAAATGAATGAATGATAAACCCAAGGATAGTCTTTCTCATTCTGAATTAAAGCATTGTACATCCTCAGCATGTTTTGTTGGGGCATTATCTCAGATCTAATACTTCCAAATGCTCAATGGAACTATTAAATTATATTTTTACTATTGGGAATAGAGAGTAATGTTTTCCCTGACCTGATGGAATTCTTTGCTAGGGATTGGGAGTATGGCATAAGATCCTTCTTGCTTTGTGAGTGTCAAGAGGCCCTATATACAGGATGCATAGACTGATTTTGATAAGCTGAAGAGTACCAATAACCAAGAAGAGAAGAGCTGTTATCTGTTGGAATGGGCTCCTTTTCTAAATTTCTACAGATGGTTAATCTTTAAACACAGATTAGGGGATTTGAGTCCCTAGATCCATGAGTTGCTTAGCTCAAAAATTTTTTTTCTTGTTAATTTCTGGCTAGAGTTAAGGGTTCCTGCTGGGAAATGTTGGGAGATAAGCCTGGAAAGGTAAGTTGGGGCCATATTGCAGAGGGAGCCCCGAATGCCAGACACAGGAATTTGGACTTTATCCTAATGGAGAGTTACTGAAAATGTGTAACCTTGAACCAATTCCTTAACTTCTCAGGGCCTCAGTTTCTTCATCTGTAAATTGAGGGGGTTGGATTATATGATCTTTAAGGTTCAGGCTTTAAACCCTGTGGACTGCTATGACAGTTTTTAAAATAGGAAGATTTGCCTGCTAGTTGTATTCAGAAAGAATTCTAATGAGTGGACCATTGTTACTCAGATTGCCTCCCTTCCCCATAATTGTCCTATATTCATTCATTCATCCACTGTGCTTTTATCTTCAGTACTTCAAAGAAGCAGTGATCTTGCCCATGTGGGTACCCATCCAACTATACATCTAGCATACTGACTCTACCTTCTTATTCTTGTACCTCCTTATCTTTAAAAGAAAACATTTATCTTACATGATAATAACAATCAGAGCTCATATACAATATGTAGAATTGACAAAGTACTCACAAGTATCTATTTCCTGGTTTGGTCCACAAAACAGCACTCAGAAGGTCAATAGCACAAGCACCCTTGCCTCCATTTTACCTAGAAGGAGACTGAAGCTCAGAGAGAGGTTTAGTGGATTTCTTATAGCTTGCAAGTTGGTCAGGGAGCTTTTAACCCCATCTTTCTGACTCCAGGGCTAGTACACTGCCTGAATTGTGCTTTGCTTCTAGATTCTAGATCATCTTCCTTCCAGATTCTCCTGGAAGAATAATTCATTCTCTTCAGTATCTGTGTTGCTTACAAAAAATAGATACAACCATAACTTAAAAAAAAGAAAAAAAAAACACACCAAAAAACCTTAAAACACCACCCCCTAGAGAAGACCTTTCCTCATTCCCTACAATTCTTAGCATTTCTCCCTTTGACATTCCTTTGTATATATTTTCTATTTATTTGTTTATGTTCTTATTGTTTACCATGAGGAGAATATAAGCTCCTTGAGGGCAAGAACTTTTTTTATCCTTGGCACCTAGCATAGTCCCTGCTATGGGACTAATAAGTACCTGTTGAGGAAGCATGATACAATGGAAAGACTGATGAATTTAAGTCAGGGGATCTAGGTTTTAATCTTGACTGTGCTTTTAATATTTGCATGGTTTAATTTTTCTAAGGCTCAATTTCTTTATATATAAAATGAGGGAGTTGGAATAGATGACCTCTAAGATCCCTTCTTGAAAGCAGCTATGGTAGCTCAGTGAATAGAGTACTGGGACTAGAGGCAGCAAGATCTGTGTTCAAATCTAGCCTGAGATACTTACTATGTGACCCTGGGTAAGTCATTTGACCTCTTTTTTTGCTATAATCCACCAGAGAAGGAAATGGCAAACTACTCCAGCATCTCTACCAAGTAAACCCCAAGGACAGGATAGTCCATGGGGTCTTGAAGAGTCAGACCTGACTAAATGACTGAAGACCAATAACAATAAGGTCCCTTCTAGCTCTAAAACTTCAGGAATTCTTAATCTGGGGTCTATGAACAATTAAAAAAAGATAACTATAGATTTATTTAATTAGATTTCTTTATGATTCTATGTATTTTATTTTACACATCTAAAAACATTCTGAGAAGGGGTCCATAGCCTTCACCATACTACTAAAGGGTTAAAAAATGTTAAGACCTTTAAATCTACTATCCTTGGGTTCTTATGAACTGAATTAAATTGAACTGAGTTGAATTGAATTGAATTGAATTTTTCAAGGAGAGACAGATTGCCAATATTCCAGTTCCTATTGAATCTAGGGCCCTGCATAGAAGATTAGTCATCAGGGGGTCAAGCCATGGTTATATTGCTAATGAAAGCTATCTTGCAATGTCCTGAAAGTAATGTATTCAAGTAGTTAGGATTTTCTCTAACTGCTAACATTGATTACTATTAATTAAAGTTGATATTTACAATCAGAGAATATGAGAGCAGATCATTTTTATTAATCACCATCCTGGATTCATCATTACTTATCATTATCAAAACATTTTAGTAGAATGGACTATAGCAGCTCTCCCAAAATGGGCATGGTAGAGGTGGGGCACTTATTATCCTCTGCTGCCAAGAAGAGACCATCCAAAGGTTTAAAATCTACAGAGCAAAAACTCACAGAAAGGCATGCTCTCAAATATTCCAGAAGATGGGTAAGAAGGAGAGACTTTCCCTTGAGGGAAAAGAATTTAAGAGACTGTAAAAATCAAAGTAATGGTTGCAAACTTCAGAAATAGGGAAAAAAATGGTCATAGCAACAGATACATTGCTTCCTGTCATCTGTAATATAAGAAAATTTTCAGCAGATCCCAAAACATCACTCTTATTATTTTTTTTTGTGGGGGGGTACGTATCATGGCATACCGCAAAGAGCATCATACTAGGAAACCAGAGACTTGGGCATCAATCTCTCTGAGCCTTGATCTCCTCTTCTGTAAATTGGGAATAATCATAATTGTCCCACTGCCAGCACTTTTCACAGAGCTTTTGATAATCAAATGAGAAAATGACTAAGAAGTGCTTTGTTAAGTATAATTTGACATAGAAATATATTGCTTTTAATGAAGACAGACATTCGAACTTCAATAAAGAAAGATGTTCTAACATCCTAGTTCGTGTACTCTTTAAGGAAGAGTCAGATATTTCTTGTCACTTACACCCCTTGTCGGAAGCATTAGAAAAGCCACCTGGAGAGGAATGATCATAGATTTGGAGGTGGAAAAGATTAAGGGCCGTCTATTTCAACAGCTTCACTTTACAGATGAGGAAACTGAGGCCAAAAGAGTTAAATGACTTGTTTAAGGTAGCACAGGGCAAAATCAAGACTTGAACCTAAGCCCTCTAGTTCCAAATCCAACACCCTTTTCACGGTCTCACCCTGGGGTCTTCTTGTCATTTATCGTTACATTTTTCCTGGCTCTGAATACCCAAAGAAGGAAAAAAAAGAGTGTCTACAGTAGAAAGGATGCAAAGTTGAGAGTCCAAGGACCATAATTTGATTCCTGGTTCCACTTCTTCCATTAGATTATTCTTGGACAAGTCACAACCCCCATAGACCTCAATTTCCTCATCTATAAAGTGAGGGAATTCACCTCTGAGGTTCTTTCCAACACTAGTTCTGAGATTTTTATAATAGCCTTTAACTTCTCTAGGCTGGAGTAAGTTTCCTACTTTAAATTTATGATGCTTACAAGGAATCTGAGAGGCAACAGTGTGGAATATAATAATATCAAATAGAAATAGAAATAGTACATAAGGATCTCTGTGGCTACATATCAAATTAGTTTTAAAATGTAATATTATCAATTTTTTAATGTATTTTATTTATTTTGTTAAATATTTCCCAATTACATTTTTTAACCTTTAACTTCTGTGTATTGGCTCCTAGGTGGAAGAGTGGTAAGGGTGGGCAATGGGGGTCAAGTGACTTGCCCGGGGTCACACAGCTGAGAAATGTGTGAGGCCGGCTTTGAACCTAGGACCTCCTGTCTCTAGGCCTGACTCTCTCCCAATTACATTTTAATCTGCTTCAAGCCACACTCATGAATATTGTGGGCTGCTTGGGCTATGTTTTTGACACTTCTGGCACAGAGGATAGAGAGCAAGCTTTAAAGGAGTTAGGAAGAACAGGGTTCAAATTCTTACCTTTGACTGTGCTGCCTAGGTGTCCCTGGCCAAAGCCCTTAATATTCAGCTGTCTCAAGAAAGTCTTGAAGATCACAAGTTCCAAAATAGTTGTTAATGACCTACATTGGAAGAGGGAGTTTTTCTTTCCTTTATTTTTTTTTTAAACTCTCACCTTCTGTCTTAGAATTGATACTAATTATCTAAGTATCATTTCTGAGGCAGAAAAGTCATAAAGGCCAAGCAATTGAGATTAAGTGACTTGCCCAGGGTCACACAGCAAGGGGTTTCATCCACGTTGTTTTCCATACCAATGAAATTATTAGTCCAACTCTCTGTGGCATACCTTCTACCACAGTACCCTTCCCACCCACCCCCAAATAAAATAGAATAAAAAAAGAACAACCTCCCATTTTTATTCCTTCTGTGACCTAGATAAAATTACAGATCCTTTGTCTTCTACTCACCTCTTTTACCTGTAGCTCATAGAGACCTCTTCTATATATCCTCAGCCACAGCTGTAATTTCCCCTGCTTTCCTACAGGCATGGTTACAGTTCATAGTGGACTTTATTTAGTGTCTCTTTTATGAATGATCTGTCAATCAATAAACATTTATTAAGCTAAGCTTGTATTATGTGCCAGGCACTATGGCAGGCATTATGGCATGTCTTCTACAGGAGCCATTTTCTTGGCAGTGAAAGTTGGTTCTTTTAGATTCTAATTTCTAGATCCATCTTTGCCACCTCAAATGACAAAATTAGAACTTGGGGACACATAGGTCCCCCATTTTGAAATAGTAGAAATGGACATAATGAGCAATAATTTAACTGATCTGCTGATAGTGCATAAAGATCTGCTATCTAGAAGATATTACCAAGTTGTGATTATGTACTTCCTGGAGTCCAGGGAGAATCTGTTTCTCAGTAATAATAATGATATGAATGATAATGATACTTCTGATAGATGATACAGACCAAACTCTCCGGTGTGATGTGTGCTATGTTTTTAAGTTCCTTTGCCCTCCTGGCTGCCCTTCTCTAAACATACTGAATCTTGTCAATGTCCTTTCTAAAAGGCAGCACCCAGAATTGAACACAATATTCCAGGTGTGGTCTGATGAGGTAAGAGGACAAAAGGACTGCCATTCCTCCCCATTCCAGACACTATCAAGAACAACAACAATAATTGTAAATTATATAAACTTACATTATTATATTTTATAATAATGTCATATATAATTTATTCATGACATCACTTATACAATAACAATAGCATTTCTATACAGCTTACTGTGCTAAGCACTTAATGCATTTGATCCTCATAACATGGATCTCATTTGATCCTCATAACAACCCTAGGAAATAGGTGCTATTATTATCCCCATTTTACAAGTGAGGAGACTAAAGAAGACAGAGAGACTTGTCCAGCTAGTAAGTATTTGAAGATAGATTTGAACTCAAGTCTTCTTGCCCATTGTTCTATCTATTTTCCACCTCGTTGCCTAAGATTGACATAGAGTTCTGTCTATCAGGCCACACCATTCATTCATTTTGAATTTGTAGCTCTAGAAAATAGCTAGTTTTTATTTTCCTTTCTTAATCAGATATTATTCATTTTATTCTTTGTTCATACAAAGACTCTCAGGTGATGGCCACTGTACCTGCCTAAGCCCACTTTTCTATGGTCAGTGAATTTCTGATGTCACGAATTATAAGCTGAGAGCTAGAAAAGACCTAGGGAGACTTGGGGTATACACTGCTTTTCAACATATGGGGTAGGGATCAAGCACCTATAGGCCTTGGAAATGGCATGAAAGATAGCTTTAGCAAAGTAAAAATAGAATATTTTACAAATCGGTGTGTCACTCTTGCTCAGGGGCTATGTTATTCTCTGTATCATTCAATTTTGGCATATGTACTTGCAAAGTAATCACCATTCAAGTCTTCTTCACATAAATTTTTGTTTAGCCATACCGTCCTGTCTTGTTCTCATGGAATCTATTTCTAAAGCTATGTACAACAGTTTTCATTTATCCTATTCCTATTAAATTCATCCCAATATTCTAGTCGGTTAAGATCCCTTTGGACTCTAAGCAGGTAACTTTTCTAGATTCCCTCTCATGGTCAAAATCATTGAAATGAGAATAGAAAATGTTAAAATGAATTCAAACACTTTTATCCAAAGTAAAATGAACTCTACTGCACATAAAATTTTTTTAAATGCCAGTCTCAATGGATATGATAACTGTACTCTTGTTTCATTTGAATTGAACCTCCCTTTCTCAAAATGCTAAATATACAACCAGAAAGCAAGGATTTTGCGAATGTGTTTTATTTCAGTTTTGAAAATGGAGGGAGAGGAGAATAGGTGAGGATGGGGATAGAATTGCCATTCTGGGATAGACTGATCTTTGTTCACTTGGGGGTATAAACTTCTTAAAATCATTGAGCTTTCTTCCTCCCCTCCTCCAAACACATACACCTAGAGTTGTGGCAGACTTAGTTTTGCCCACCTGTCAAATAAGATTTCCTCTGCTCTTCCCCATGGGGAAAATATCTGTGGTAGAATATAATAGCCTTAAATTCTAACTCATCTGTGGAATAGGAAGACTGTGAAATGTAATGGTGATCCAAGATAGTTGTCACAGGCTATTATAAATAATAGCCTGAGACCCTTAGTACCAGGAGCTGGTTTATGTTACCAAATAACCAGGTCAGGGATTAGATTCTTCTTTTCAAGAGGTAAGGCACTGTCTCCTTTCTATGAGGACAAAAAAATAATAAAAAACAAAACAAAAAATCAAAGACTCTAAAATTATGCAACTGAACCCGTGTAACCCACAATTTGCAATTTTTGAGAACAAAGATGGTAAATATGGGTAAACCTGGCTTTATGAATAAACCTGACTCCATGCCATTCAGATTTCAGCCTATCTCATGTTAGAGAAAAGAGGATAGATTAGTCTTTTTATTTTTAACCAATTCATCACTATAAAAGGGAGCTATGTTAGGAGACTATTGTTTGGGAAGGCTACTCTTTCTCTTTTCTTTTTTTTTCTATCCAATTTTTTAAAAAAAAAATTTGTTTTTTCATTCTGACTTTATCATGCCACAAAAAGAAAGTGTTCCCTCGTACAAATAAGACAGAAAAAAAGGGAATATATGTGAACCCATGAATTTCTATTACATAGAATTAACTCTTTTTTAAAAAAAGTTTAGAATAAATTTAACATATTACTTTCAAAACTATCCTGCTGATCCAGATTTTCTGCTATGATTTTAAAACAATGCTCAAATGACTCTCTTTTTTTGGTTTTTCCTTCTTTTTTCCTTCCTTCCTTTTTTCCTTCCTTCCTTCCTTCCTTCTTTCCTAGAACACTATTGCTAGCTTCCTAGCTAACTCTTGGCAATTTAAAAAAAAAAACTACACAAATCATTGTAGTAAATAAACATAAAACTTTACAAAATAAAACTCTATGTTTGCCATGTCCATAAATATGTCTTATTCTTCACAGAGATTCCATCATACCTTTATCTGGAGGTAAGAAGAATACCCTCTAGAATCATCTTTTTTTCTTCTTCTTCTTTTAAAAAAGGAAAATTTTGTTTCATTCATTCTTTCAGCCAGCCAGCATTTTTTAAATATGTATTTTTATGGTTGTTGTCAAGTATGCAGAAACAAAATCAAAATGATGTTTGTCCTAACAAGACTTAAATTCTACTATTCATCCTGATAAAGAACATTCTATATATCCCTATGGCCTGATATTTAGCCTAAACTTCCTGTTAAAGCAATATTCTTTATTCTTCTTTGTCAAGTCTATATGCCAGGTACTGTGCTAAGCACTGAGTATACACAAAAAGGTAATTGTGGTCCCTTCTCTCAAGGAACTCATAATCTAATGCAGAAGACAACACATAAATAGCTAGGTGAGGAAAGATGCATGCAAATTGTAATGTAAATTCAGTGTTTAGTATTAGGAGAGAAAGCACTAGCAACTAGAGGGACTGGGAAAAGTCTCCTGGAAAAAATGGGATTTGAGCTGAGGTCTATAGGAAGTCAGGGAAATTAAGAAGCAGAGCTGAGGAGGGAGAACATTCCAGGCATAGAGGAAAGATAGTCAGGGCAAAATGATTGAGAAAGGAGATGGAATATCATGTGCAAGGATCAGCAAGTAACCAGTATAGCTGGGTCAGAGAGCATATACAACATAGTAAAGTATAAGAAGACTGTAAGGGTAGGAAGAGACCAGGTCATAAAGAATATTAAATGCTGAATGAAAGGACTTCATATCTGATCCTGAAGGAAATTGAATGCCAATGGAATTTATTTAGTATGGGGTTTAATATGGTCAAACTTACATTTTTGGAAGATCATATGATTAGTAGCTATTTGGAGGATGGATGAAAGTAAGGAGAACTTGAGGTAGGAAGCCCAATGTGTCAATGTCTTTCTCAAGGAGTTTTATTAAGAAGAAGAGGTAAAGTGTAGGATAATAGCTACCAAGAATCATAGGCTCAAGTGATCTGTTTTGAAGGATGGGGGAGAAATGGGCACATTTGTAGTTTGTTTTTTTCTAACATTAGGGAGTTGTGTTTGTAAGCAGTGAGGGTAAAGTCATTAGAATCAAGGGTACATATAAAAGGAATAACATGGATAAGCAGATCACCTCTTCATATGTGACAAGAGTGAAAAAGGGGATAATGGGCTACAATGTCTGAGTGAGCTCTTAGAAATTGGTTTTGATTTTTTTCTCAGTGAAATATTTGTCAAAACACTCAACCAAGAAGATGAAGGGAGAGGAAGTGCTGTGAAAGGCTTGAGGAGAGACAAGATGGTTTAGATAACCCAATGTGGAAATTGAGATATCAATGTGACTAAATAGGAGTAGAATAATTGCCTTGCTGCAGTGAAGACCCAGCCCAGATCAGAAAACACAAGTTTGTAGAGCACCCAATAGACTTAGTTTTGTGATTTCCTTCACAATCTAGATCTAGAGCTAGAAGGGATCACAGAGACTATGAGGTCAAATCCCTAGTTTCCAAAAGAAGAAACCAAGACCCAGAAATACTGCCCAGGGTAACACAAGTAGTCAGCCAGTGAGAAGGTGTTTAAATCCAGATCCAAGCTTTTCTTGATTTAGTCAGTTATACTGTTCTGCCCTCTGCTTTTCTATTAGGCTGAAAATGTACAGCTTTCCCCCTGTTTGTTTATACATCATAGCCTCTAGATTTTTTACTCTGTGAAACTGTTCTGTGCCATACTCACATTTTTCTTGGAGGGCTATACCATCATTGGAATTTGAAGGGTAGCTTCTTTTTAGTTTCTTCAGTTAAGATTTTGTAGATGAGAGAAATGTCTCTTCACCAGAATTCAATTTGTGGGTGGATGAGTGGGTAGTAATGTAAATCTTTCCACTTTGTTGTAAAGATTAATTAATTTGTTTGTAAAGTGCTATGAGGTTTGTAAAGAGAAAGGTCAAACTATTGTTGGTTTTATTCAATTGTTCCAAATTAAAGTCATCTTCCAACTTTTTTTCTTTAAATTGTGCTACCTCATTAGCAAAAATCAAAGGGCAGATTAAAAAAAAGTTAGCTTTATGAAACAGAGTAAAGTGTTAGTGGAAATAAAATTGAGGGAGAAAGTAGAAAGGAAGGAATTTCTTGGCCCTTGATAATAAAAAGTAAGGGTCATAAAAACATGGAGTGTCCTTTCTCAGTTTTCTATTTTCTCCAGTGCTTATGTCAGTTATGCACATGATAGATACTTAATGAACATTCATTGATTCAATGATTAATTTTCAAAGAACAGGGGTTCTTAATATGAAGCCCACAGATTCCTAACAAGACTGTGGATGGATATCAGGTAGTCTTTGAAATTGTATGGGGAAAAAATACATCCTTATTCACTATGGCTGGTTTCCTTTGTAATATTCTGTATTTTATGTATTTAAAAACCATTATTAAAGGATCCATGGGGACATGGGGGGGGGAATGAGCATTTATTAAACACCTACTATTTGCCAGGTATTGTGCTAATTACTTTACAAATATTATCCCCTTTGATTTTCACAAGAACCCTATGAGATAGATGCTATTATTATCCTCATTTTACATTTGAGAAAATGAAGTTGGCATACTTTTAAGAGACTTGCCCAGGGCTTCACAACTAGTCAATATTTGAGGCTACATTTGAACTCAGGTCTTACTGATTCCATATCCAGGTTCTGTGTGCTATCAAGCCTCTTAGCTGTCACAACTTTACCAATTGCAAAAGGAATGTAACAATAAAGGAAATATATGCTTCTTGAGGACAGGAGAAGTTTTCATTTCTGTCTGCATATCCCCAGTGCCTAGGTTTAGCACATGGTAGATACCTTGTTGTTGTCATTCATTCATTTTTCAGTCATGTCTGACTCTTCATGACCCTATTTAGCATATTCCTGGCAAAGATACTAGAAATGGCTGGCCATTTCCTTCTCCACATCATTTTATAGTTGAGGAAACTGTGGTAAACAAAGTTAAGTGACTTATCCAGGGTTACAAAGCTAGCAAATGTCTGAGGTCCAATTTGAACTTGGAGTCTTCCTAATTCCAGAACTGGTACTCTGTATACTTATTAAGTAGATTCTCATTAATTTTTATGTGACTTCTTGTTAATTGATACCTATTATCCAAAGATATATCTGTATTAGAGTTTGACAAAATCCATGTATCCTCCTGTGTTCCAAATCCACACACACCTCAAATAGTTCCTTCATGCATTTCAGGATGGTTGACGTTAAACCTATAGTTTATTTTTTTAAAGAAATCAGATCTGAAGAGACAAGTGTAGATCAGTCCCCACTGCAGTAATAAAACTTTCTTTACCACAATGACAAGTCCATCCTGTCCCCTTCTTTCCACCCTTCTCACCCCTAGATAATTCTTACCTAACTTAGATAGTCTAGCAATTAGAACTTTGGCATACAATCTTACTTCTTCGACTTCTATAATTGGTGGACTCTAATTATATGAATCAATTTCAATTTCTATAAATCAGATGATTTAGAGAGAAAGCCGTTCAATTTCCTTTTCAATTGCATGGTTTCAGCAGCAATAAAACTCTCAGGTTAAAATATTGGGATGCAGCCTGCTTCAAAAATATATTCCATCTCACTTATGGCAAGCACTAGGAGCTTGGGCTGCCCTTAGCCTGCCTGCCAATTGGAGGTGGTATTGAGCATCCTTTCAACTCCTTTGTCTCCACTCAGTTATCTCTCTCTCTCTCTCTCTCTCTCTCTCTCTCTCTCTCTCTCTCTCACACACACACACACACACACACACACACACACACACACGCACACGCACACGCACACACTCAGGGTTAATGTTACTAGGCCTATTTGACCTGTAGCAGACAAATCTAGTTTGGGCACAAATACAATGGTGTAGCACTGTTCAACAGGCCAGTTTGGTGCTTGCATTTCTTATTAACCCCATATCTGGATTTATTGTGACAATGGCCACTGAAGGTTTTGCAGAGATATGCATCTCAGAAACTTGGATTAGAGCCTCCACTGGACTTCCAAATAAGGCCTTCTTCAAAAAAGGGAAGTTTGCTTTTTGTTTCAATATGGCACCATTCTTGAATTCAACTTCAAACTATGACTGGGACGTGGGTAAAGTTTGATATTCCTTATACCCCCCCTTAACAGCTTCTCCATGTATCATATCTGTGATAAACTAATCTGTGGGGGCATCTCAGTATTAATGATTGTTTTAAATCTAAAAAAAATGATAATACTTTTTATCTGAGAACCTCTGAAGATTCTGGCCAATGTTGACTTCTATAAACACCTTTAAGAAGCAGGTAAGTTTCATTGTCTCTCTTCTTGAAAGGGGACGAGATGAAGCAGAGAGAGGGGAAGCAGAGAGGAGAGAAGGTCAAGTGAGGATGTACAATATGTACACAGAGTCAGAGCAGAGCTAAGAAGAGAATTCTGCTCTGAGAGTGCTCAACTCTCCCATCATACTCTTTCCCCACTTTAGAGAAGATAAGTGGCTAGGGTTCATGTTTGTTGCTAATGTGGTTTTTAGCAAGATGTCTCCTTTTTGTCAGAGATCGGCTTATTGCTTTTATAGTACTCTTAAATTCAGCTTATATTGAATTATTATTGTTCTTCATTTTATACATTACTTCCAGTTCCAGCAGCATTAGAGTCTCATTAAATGCTCAGGCTGCTAACTGAGGTTTCTTGACAAATATATCATGGAAAGTTAGGGCTGCACACTTCTCACTAGGGTATTAGCAGAGACCACACCCATTATGCAATGGACTGGGCTTGTGTTTTAGGCTTCATAGAACCATATAAAGATCAAGTTCTGATTAGGCACTTAAGGAAAGAGAAAGAAACGCTATCATTTAGGTAGTCCCCTAGATCCTGGATAGGACAGGGTCTGTGATTAAGAGTGCACTCAATTAAATAGTAGCTGAGACACAGGAGTAAAATTGTATTAAAAATAGGTCATAAGTAGATCATTATTCTGGAGCTGAAAGGTCCTTCAGAGGTCATGTAGTCCAAGGCTCTTATTTTAATGCTGAAAAAAGGCGAGGGGTCTGGGAAGTTAGTGACTTGCTCAAGGTCATACAGGTAGTGCATGTTGAAGTGGAATTTGAATCTAGGTCTTCAAACTTAGACTCAATTTTTTCCTCCTCCACTGCCTCCTTAATCATGTGTTATTAATTATTATTTTATATATGTATAGCATCTTATCAGCTAAACTTTAACCTCTTTAAGGCATATTCTTAGCACAATATTACTACATTGTGGGCACTCAGTAAAGGCTTTTTGGTTGCCAGAATATGGATTTGAAATTATATATACAGTGATAGTCATATTTTAAATTACTTATACTTAAATATGTTGTTAATTTTTGAATTCCATACTAATTGGGTTTCAGGATTTTAAGTCTCTTAATCTCTTAAAAAAGAAGTAATTTTTCTTAAAAAACACATTTTAAATTTTGGAGTCTATAAACTGTAGATCAATGAGTGGGCTTAACTTGAATTCCTGACAAAATTCTGAAATGTTTCAAAATTTCATTTTTAAATAGATTTTTATTTTTAAATTAACAAGCATTTATTTTCTCTCCTCACCCTCTAATTTAAACGAAAAAAGCAAGAAAAACAAAAGTCTTATAACAAATATATGTAGTCAGCAAAACAAATTCCAATATTATCTGTGTCTAAAAATATACATCTCATTCTTCATTTTGAATCTATAACTTTTCTGTCAGATGAGTAGAATCCTCTAGAAAAGGAAGTGTTAGTTATAAAAGGCTGAATGGCTTCATCCAAGAATATACTGTTCCAAGCTAACCTTATTTCCCTTTTTGATAGGGTTAATTGGATAGCTAAATCAGGAGAAAAATGTAGATATGGTTTACCAATGTTTTTAGCAACATTACTTAAATCCTCATATGGCTTATGTTGGAGGTCCTGGTTGAAAGGCTATCCATATGCCAGAGTGATTAGACTTGTGCTGCCTAGCTTCTGAGGGTAGAACCTAGGAATAGTGTGTGAAAGTTGCAAAAAGATGAATTTAGGTTTGTGGTAAGGAAAAACTTCCAAATATCTAGTGGCTGTTGTGAAGTCATATCTTACTCTTCATGACCCCTTTTGGGGTTTTCTTGGCGAACCACTGGAGGGGTTTGCCATTTCCTTCTCTAGCTCATTTTATAGGTGAGGAAACGGAGGCAAACAGGGTGAAGTGACTTGCCCAGCCAGATCTGAACTCAGGAAGATGAGGCACTCTATCCACTGTGCCACTTAGCTAGCTGCCCCAATAGCTAGAACTATCCCAAAGTGGAATGAGCTGCCTCCCCAGGTCCTGGGATATCTCTCTCTCTCTCTCTCTCTCTCTCTCTCTCTCTCTCTCTCTCTCTCTCTATTTCAAGAAAGATTGAGTGACATTTTGATTACATTGTAGAGAAGATTGTACAAAAATCGCTTGAACTAGATTTCATTGAAATATCTTCAAAAGCTGAAATTCTGGGTTTTGTGAATTCAGGCATTTATTGCCTACCAGAAGCTCCTACTGTGGACAACATATTTCACCACCATCTCCCTCCGCCTGCTCAACATGGGATTCTCAATCAGTGGCCAGGTAAACTACATTTTAAAACTGAGTTAACCAGGTACTTGAGTTACTTGAATGATTTTTGAAGTTACTCTGTAGAGTTTCTCTTTCAGTCATACCAAGAATCTTTAGTTTCTCTCCTTCAGTCTTTAGTTTCTCTCCTTCTTTAGTTTCTCTCCTTCAGTCATACCAAGAATGGTACAACTAGAGATGACAGAGTTTGTGACAAATGTAAGCAGATCTAGTGGTGGATGATGACTTTTTTGACCTATTCTGTATTCTAAAAGTGGATTTGAGTTAAAGCATTCCCTTCCCAGGATGATCTAGAATCTTTTGTTTTCTAACAATTTGCTAGNTTTTTTTTTCTTTCCTATCAAATTGATTTAACATTTGAAAGAAGGAGAGAGAGGAAATGGAGTAGCATAGAGGGGAAAACACCCACAAGCAACCCACCAACTAAGAGTCACATAGATTGTACTAGTTATGTCACACTATGTGGTGTTCTTCAGATCCCCAGTTCTGTCTCAGGAAGGACATATTCCACCGAAAGTGCTCTCTGCCTCGTTTTTGCAAAATCCTGTTAGCCGCAGTTCAACTTTATTCCTGTAGCAGCCTTGTATTCTGCCCCCTCACTTTGGCTTCAGTTGATCACATCAGATTAAGTGCTGGGACCCAACATTTAATGTCCTTTTGTCTGAGCCCACCTTTCTTTGGTTCGCTCACCAAGTGGATATATGAGTGAGGAGGGCCTGGTGATTGGGGGAGAGATTGGGGGGGCAGCTTGGATCATGAAAGGCACACCGTATATTAATTAAGCAGAAAGTGCTCTCTGCACCTTATCTGCATAAAGAAAGATAAAACCCATGTAAATAATATGTGTGTTTTCTGTAATGAATGTCCCCCTTCTCTCTCTGCATTTCTGCATAGTATTAGAAATCGCGTTTTTATTATATGAGACATTGGAAGCAGGCCAACAAGTTTTTCTTTTAACTTGATATTTTGGGCTCTGATCTTTGTTAAAACTACAATGGCATGTATCTAGTACAGTCAGAGGTCATTTCTATAGCTACTACCATTTCCTATCATTTCTGGGGAATGTTTGTTTTCAAAACAAAGAATTGGGGGAAAGCTTAGGTATCATGTATCAGAACATATTTCAAGCTGAAATTAAGAACGCTCAAACCTCCCTTTTAAAGGTCAGATATTATTTATTATTATTATAAAAATGATCTGTGATTTATGAATTTAACTTCTCATAAACCTTCTTTGTAACAGAATATGCAGTCAGAAGCTTAACATTACATTGTTTTCTTTTGACAACGTATCCACGAGACCACTGCAGCTGTTCCTTTACTCACAATAGCAGATTAATTAACACAATCATATGCTGTTGGCTCTTACTCAATGAGTGGGTCTGCAGTGGGATAGATAGGTAAATCCTTTAAATGTGTAGGAGATAAAGGATATACTATGGTAGTTTCATAACTAGCCAGTTTTGCTTCTGACTAGTCAGCCCTATCAGCAATGGTTCACCGACCACAGAAGCTGTGAGCTTAAATTTCAAAGTCAGCCACACCTATATCAGAGCAATAATGTCCAAATCATTGCAAGGCTCAAATATGGAAAAGCAGAGGACCGCTCAGAAATCAGCAGCTTTGGTTAAAATAGCCGTCAGTCTGCCGCCAGCGTTTTGAGCCTGCAGGATTTTTTTTTTTAAGTTCAATCATTGCTTTCCTTAAATATCTCCCTCTTGCTATTACTCACTTTCCTCTCCCCACCCCTCCTCACCATCTTTCTCCCCTCCACCCTCCTCTTTTGCCTGTTGTGTACTGTGAATAATCTTGGCTTTTTTGGCTTGCTAGACTTCAGTTTTTAGTAGTGGAAGAATTTTTCTTCCATTTCTGTATGTGTTAATGAAAATGTGAGCAACTAAATCTCTTTTCCCTAAACAGTCCCCAACCTCGGGGAAGTATTTATTGGCAACCTGAGCTGATATTTTAGAGGCCGTCAAAACCTTTGTTATAGACAATGTAAGACTTTACTTTAGAAACAAGACGTGTCCCCATGCAGAACGAGGTAAGCAGGCAGCGAGCTTAATAGAATTTCCTTTAGACTTTTTCCTAATGTCCATTACAGATGCAACAGTAATTTACTTTTTGTTGTTTTAGTTAGCACAGGAATTGAAAATGTGACAAGCTTTGCTGGATTAAAAGGCTCATTTTATAGACACATGGACCTGGAGACAGGAGAAAAGCAAATCTGTAATTTGGAACCTTTTAGAACATCCAGGTGATAGGAATTCCAACTCTTTGACACAGCTCATTGTATAAACAATGGAACCGAGGGGGTTTTGTTTGGTTTTGTTTTTAAAACATCTCTGTCCTTTAGGAATGGATCAACCATGTAGTCATGTCTGCTTAATTAAACCTGAATTCTTTGGGAAAAAAAAAAAGGCATATAAAATGCAGAGTACTTTTCAGATCGTTTTGATGACTAGTTCTCCAGAACGGTGTCCTAGCTAAATTCCCCTTCTAAGTTCAATGAAATGCTCTCAGATGAAATCTTCATTTCCTGTCCAGAACATTAGACAGGACTGATGTGTTAAAGATGCAAGGTTTTCTCCCAGAAATGGATCCATTATAATGTTAGCTCAAGTTACTCTGTGATCCCTACTGTCTCCTGGAGAGTTTGTAAACCTTCCTGAGGCCCACAGACATAACTGTCTGTGAAAGAAAAGAAAGAAGTTATCAGGTGGTGGTAGTAGTGGAAGCGTGTGTGTAATTATGTGTGTGTGTGTGTGTATGCACGTGTGTGTTTCTCCAAAGCTTAATAGATCTTTTTTGAAATTTAAAATTCTCCCTATCTTTAAAAAAAAAAAAAGAGAGAGAGAGAAGAAGAAGCCTGGAATATCTGAGTAGGTTTTTATTGTGGGTGTATGTGTTGGAAAATATAGCTCTTATAGAGTACTTAAGGGGAGATCAGACTATTTGAATCTGAATTTGGAACATGGTATTTATGATTATTTATTTATTCTTTTTGGTAAAGCTTATTGAGGCAGCTAGTTGGCATAGTAATAGAGTGCTGGACCTGGAGTAAGGAATAGTTGGGTTCAAATCCAGCTTCATTCACTTACTAGCTATGTGATTCTGGACAAATCACTTAACTTTTGCTTGCCTCACTTTCCTCATCTGCAAAATATCATCTGCCATGCATAGCTGTTTTGAAGATCAAATGACACAATATCTATAAAGTGCTTTGCAAGCCTTAAAATGTTTTGATGTTGATAATGATTAGAGCAATGCCAATGAGTTTCTAAGGTAGAGGAAGACATCAGACACTAGAAAACCACTGGTCTAGATTTAACAAGAGGAATAATTACTGAATTATTGCCAAGGGTGAGAGTCAGTGTTTTTCTCAAAGTTTCCAAATTATATCATCGTTATCATCATATTAATACCGTACATTTCTAAGGCATTTTTGCATAATATCCCATTTGATTCTCAGAACAGCTTACTGAGGAATCATAAGACTGCAGTTCTCATTTTAGAAAGGAGGAAGCTAAGAGAAAAGTACCTTTTAATTTTAATATTTTTAAAGTATTTTTAAGGCTTCTTGAGAAGGCAATATAGAAACTGTTGGATTGTAACTGTGAGTTTCATTAGCCTATATTTATACACCATATACGAGAAAGACACTGCAGACTGATAGTTTAAGAGACATAACTAGAATGGAACAACTGGAGCTTTGTGCCAGGGTCTCAAATTTTAGAAAGGTACCAAAAACAGTACCCAGTGGAATATATTCTCTTCTTGGTGGTTATATGTCAGATAAATGCCTCCTTAGCATGGGAGGAACCTTCCTTTCTTCTCATAAAATGACCTCTCAAGCAGCAACCTTTCAATTTTTACAAAGGCATTTGTCTCAAAGTCTCTAACTCCTCCTCATCTGGACACCTCCCCTCACCTAGGGTCTTGCATACTTAGGTCTGAGATATCTCTCAGGTTCTTTCCCTGTCCCCTACTCAACTGAAATTTTTTTCCCCTAAATTGAGGATACTTTTGTGGCTATTTCCCCAAGTGCTAGATTGGCCAGCTATGGGATGGGTTCGATTTTTTCCTTAAATTCTGTTTCCTTAAGTGGGAGTGGGTTCAATGGACATATTCACAATGGCAACCATTTATGGAACAGAAGGTTTGGGAGAGAGGTGCAGTGAATCAGAGCAAAGCCAACTCTCACAGCCTTTGAAGGGCTCCTTTGAGACCAAGTAAGACTTCTATACAACTTCATGAAGCACATCAGAATGGACTCTGTTCACTGTAATCATTAGGGGAATTCACAGTCTGAAACCCTTTGGCCAGCAAAGAGGTAGTGGAGTTTGCTCTAAAAAGTAATGGCCCAGGGCTGTAGATTCTGGAGCCTCCCCTCTCCCTTCCTCACCATGCATTCTAAGGAAAATATTTAACCATTCCAAGTCTTGATTTTTCCAGCTAATATTTAATCCATTTCAATTTGATAGAGTTTGGTGTTAGTGAGACAGATATCCTCTTTTCTGAACTCAGTGTCATATGCATCAATCGATCAATCAATCAGTATTTATTAATCTCATATTTATTAAGCATTTGCCAGGTACATTAATGCAGAGGTTAAAATGTAAAAAGGGAAATGATTACTGCCCTTGAGGAGTTTATATTCTGTTCATGGAGAGAACATGCACATAAATTTTATATATATATATGTACATATAAATATATATATATATATACACACACACACACATATATATTTATATATATATATTTATATTATGTTAACTGTGTCCCTAAAACATGGCAATATTGGAAACAGGATTCAAACCCAGTCATTTCTGATTCCAATTCTAGCACTTTGTCCACACTGATAATAAAGGGCTTTGTTACTTGGAGATTTCTCATAAATATGGACACTATTATGTATATTTCTCTTCTTTTTCTCTTTTATTCTTGTCTTACTTTCTTTTAAACTCTGAATTCTCGCTTTCAGCCTCATTATTCAACGGAAACTGCTCTCTCCAAAGTTATCAATGATCTCTTAATTGCTAAACCTAATGGCCTTTTCTCTATCTTCACTGTTCTTAATCTTTCTGAAGCCTTTGACACTCAATCACTTTCTTCTTCTTTTCTGGTTTTCCTCCTACCTGTTTGACCACTCCTCAGTCTCCTTTGCTGTATCTTCATCCAGGTCATGTCCACTAACTGTGGTCCCTCGTCTCTACTCACTCTATACACCTTGAGTGGTGATCTCATTAGTTGCCAAGGAATCAATTATCTTTAGGCAGATGATTCCCAGATCTATTTATTCAACCTGAATCTCTCTCCTGACCTTCAGCCTCTCATCTCCAACTGCTTATTAGCATCTCAAATTAGATATTCTATATATATGTATATATATATACACACACACACGCATATATATAACTTAAACTCAACGTGTTAAAAACTGATTTCATTATATTTCTCCCCAGACCCTCACCTCTTCTCATCTTCCTCATTATTACTGAAAGCACCACCATCTTCCTAGTCCAGTGATGGGCAAACTACAGCCCACAGGCCAGATGCGGCCCCCTGAAATGTTCTATCTGGCAGAGTGACACTATTCCTAATCTGACGAATACAATGAGTAGGATACAATATAATGAGACTTTGAAAGAGTTGCCTTACAAACAGACTGATAGATAAGCATTTCCTTTCCTTTGGCCCCCTCTTTAAAAAGTTTGCCCATCACTATCTAGTCAGCTAGGCCGGCAATCTTTCTAAAGCACAAATCTAACCATGTCACCTCCCTAACCCCAGACAATCAATTCCAGTGGCTCCCAATTGCCTCCAGGATCAAATATAAAATATTTTATTTGGCTTATAAAGCCCTCTATAATCTGGCCTCTTATATTTTCAATCCACTTACACCTTACGTTGCTTGTGCTTCACTGGAATCTAGCCACACCTGCCTTCCTGTTATTGTTCCTTTAACATGAGGTGAGCCATCTTCCAACTCTGGGCATTTTCAGAGGCTGTCCCTCCTGCTTGGAAATCTCTCATTGTGTCTGCCTCAATTTCCTGGCTTCCTTTAAGTTTTAGCTAAAGCCCCACTTTCTGCAAGAAGCCTTTTGCAATCCTCCTTAATACTAGGGTTTCTTTCTATTGATTATCTCCTATTTACCTTCTATATATCTTTTTTTATACAGAGTTGTTTGTATATTGTCTTCCCCATTATCAGACCATGAGTTCCTTAAGATCAAGTACTTCCTTTTGACTTTTTCTCTATCTGTTCCCTTAACACAGTGCCTAGCATATAGTAGAAGCTTAATGAATTCTGACTGATTGTTTGATTGCACAGACTGTTCCTTATTTCTGGAATCCTTTCTTCTCTCACATCTGTCTCTTGGAATTTTTGGATCTCTAAGTGCTCAAGTGCTACCTCCTTCCTGAGGCCTTTCCTAATCCTGTTAGTCCTTTGGTCTAGGAAGTTACTTTGTATTTACACATGTGTGTATTTTTTGTCTTTTCCTACCCACCCCAAACCATCCCTTAGTTTAGAATATAAACTCTTTGAAGGTAATCTCGATTTGCTTTTGATTTCTGTCGCCTCAGTACCCTACCTGCACTGAGAAGTCTTTTAATAAATACAAAAAATAAGTATAAAACAAATTTATTACAATTTCTTCCCCACCAAATTATAATATGGATTGAACTCTACCATTTGCACAGGACTTAAAATTTTTTCCTGACACTTTTTCAGCTTCACAGATTTGTTCTCTTTCCTACATCCCTAATTGTAAGAGGCAATTTGTTTCCTTTAGAATGTCAACTCTTGGAAGACAGGAATTTTCCAATGAATCTTTGATGTTCTTTATGCATTCACTCAGTTTTTTCAATTATGAACGCCTTTAAAAGCTACTACCATTATGATATCTAATTTTATAAATAGGTGATTTTAACAGTGAGTTTTTCTTCATGGTCAGTGAAAGGACCACTGTAAAATGGCCAAGATTTGAATCCAAGACTAAGTCATTTATCAGTTCAGTTTCTATCTGTTCTGTGAATAGACTATGCCAGTTCCCAGTCAGAGATCCAAAAGTTTATGAGGCAATAAATTCACATTAGGCTGTACTAAGGGCCAAATGAATGCACTTGGTAGCTCCTAAATTTTATATAGGGAACTCTGAATATGTATCCTTTAAGGTGAGCATGTATAACCCCTATCCAAGAGTTGAATATAGCATAGCACAAAGCAACCAGAAGGACTGTTATTAGGGAAGATGGTGGATTTGTTCATGTACTAAGTATTAAAGTTGATAAGGAACAGGAAAACATTGGGATGGGGACAGGTGACCCCAGATTAGATAATGAATGGTCCCCTATTCAAGGACACAGTAGTTTAGGAGAACTTTCGACTAAGGTCTTCTCCAATGCTGAGATTCTGATCACCACTTTGGGAACTGTTTAGATTAAAATTAAAAGTCAATACATATATATTAAGCAGCTAGTGTGTATGCAAGGCTCTGTGTGATAGATTCTGAGAATCCAAAGATAAAAAAGTCATTCATTAGTATTAACTAACAATTAATAAACTCAAGAGGGTGTTAATCATGGAGCAAGAGATGGGAAGGATTTCAGAGGTCATCTAGTCTGACTCCGGGAAACAGCATGTTACAGTGGAAGGAGCACTGGATTTGGAGTCAGAAGACTTGCATTCAAATACTAACTTTGTCTTTTAGTATCTGTGTGAACTTAGGCAAGTCAATTCATTTTTTTTGGGCCTCAGTTGCTTCATCTCTAAAATTAAGGCATTATACTAGATGCCCTCTAAGGTCTCTTCCAACACTAAATCTGCAGTCTCATGATTTCCTTCAATTTAAATAGGGGGAAATTGGGAGGTCTAAAGATGAAATAATTTGCCCTACAACACAAAAGTAGTAAATTGCATAGGTGCAATCCTTGCCCTGAAAGATCTTACAGTCTTTTTGTGGAGAGAGGGTAGATTGCATATGAAAGTGTGATGCAAATAGACTTTAGTAGAGTCCAACAAGAGATCCAAGTTGTTTTGAAAAAAAAAATTGGGAAGGGAGAGATAACTTTAGGTAGAGGGAGTAGAGAAGGAAGGCTTCATGGAAGAGGGAGTATCTATGTTGAGATGTTGGTGGAAGATAAAAGACTTGAACAAGTTGAAATGAAGACAGGCTATTCTAGATATAAGGAATGATCTACATGAATACAAAGAGGTAGGACAGGGAAGAACCAGACTAAAAAATTCTCAGTATACTAATTCATTTTGGCTACAATGTATAATGTCTAAAATAGTATTAGGAAATAAAGTTAGAGGGGTAAACAGGAACAAGATTGTAGAAAGCCTTGAATGTTAATCTAACTCATTTACAATAATATTAATGATATCATTATGTCTAATGTTTATGTAAATTTGTTGAATTTTTCTTAAGGACTAACAAAAACATTTGAGTGTTTTTGAACAGTGAAATAATAGATTTATACATATTTATTAGAAAGGATCAAATTTGTATTTGTATGTTTGATTGTGGTATGGGGAGAATTAAGATAAGGGGATCAGTTAGGAGATATAATAGTTCAAATGATACATGATAAGACCATAAAAGCAGATGGTCACTTGAGTGAAGAGAAAATGATACATAAGAAAGCTGCCATTTATATAGAATGCAGAAGACTTGCAATAGATTGGATACTGAAGAAGAGTATGAGTGGGGAGAAAAAGTTAATAACTCAAGGTTTTGATCCTTAATACTGTAAGGATACTGGTCCCTAAAACAGAAAAAGCAAATGTGAGGAAAGGTAGATTTGGGAAGGAAGGAGGTGAGTTCTTTTTTGAGCATTTTGAGATTTTGTCTTAGAGGAAATTCTTTTAAAGTTATGACCATTTGACAACCCTTCCAACTCTAAGATACTCTGATTCTTTGATCTAGGTGGAGGTGTCCTACAGACAGTTGAGGCTGAACATCTGGGACCAAAGGATGGGTATTTTGGATGGGTGTACAGGCTAAAGAGTCATATACCCAGAGTCATGGGAGATTATTTGATCATTAAAGGAATGTGAATAGAAAAGAAGATCAAAGAATGAACCTTGTGTAATATTTACCCCCTGAACACAAGTCAAGGATGAATATGAACCAATGAAAAGACTGAGGACAGATAAGAGGAAAACCAGTAAAGCCCATTGTCACAGAAACGAAGAAGGGCATATCACTTAAAAGGGGTGGTTAAAAGTATCACACACAACATAAATGTTAAAGCAGATGAGTACTAAGAAAATATCATCTCATTTGGCAACTAAGGGGTCATTTGTGACTATGAGGAAATCAGTTTCTGTAGGGTGGTAAAAGCTAGACTGCAAGGGCTAAAGTAGAAGAGGTAAATGGTCACCTGCTCTTTCTGGGAGTGTAGCATGAAGGGAAGATCTAAGATAATTATTTGTAAAGAGGTGGTCAAGGGAACGTTTATACATATATGTGTTTATGTAGATTTTTTTTGTGTGTGTTCCTTCAGTAGAATGTAGGCTCCCAAGAGTCAAAGACCATTTTTGTCATTATATCCTTAAGACTTAATAGTGTCTAATAGTTGGTAGATACATAAGAAATGTTTGTTAAATTAGGTAAATAAACGAAAGTATAGGTGATATGTAAATATGTTGTAGAAGAAACCAGTAGATATGAAAAAAATTGGATCTAGATATGTAGATAGATAGATATGTAGATAGAGAGAGAGAGAGAGAGAGAGAAAGGTGGGGGAAGAAAATAAAAATTCACACAGAGGATAGATACAGGGCACAGGTGAACAGTTCAGTATGTTGGATTCAGTAGTTACGGGAGGTGAGTGTGAGAACTCCTGTGGATCCCTGTAAGTTAGAGTGAAGATAGAAATTATGGGAATGGAGGAGGTTGATATAATGGAAAATGGGATGCCATGGTGTTAGGAGTCATCATCTTGAATTATAGAGTCACCAAGAAATATAATAGGGGTTGGAATAGAGAGGAAGGCTGTGAACTTCTCCTTGGTCCCTGAAGAAGGTAGAGAAAGACCTGGAGGTCTATAGTTGATATTGACAAGGATTCTGACAGGGCAATAGAATAAAATCAGAGATACAGAACTAAAAGCATCTTTAGAGTTCACCTAGTTCAGTTCCCTCACTTTATTTTTATTATTATTATTATTTTTTAACTCTTACCTTCTGTCTTAGAATCAATACTGTGTATTGGTTCTAAGGCAGAAGAGTGTTAAGGGCTAGGCAATGAGGATTAAGTGACTTGCCCAGGGTCACACAGTTGGGAAGTGTCTGAGGTCAGATTTGAACCTAGGATCTCCCATCTCTAGGCCTGGATCTCAAGCTACTGAGCCGCCCAGCTGCCCCCACACTTCCCTCATTTTAGAGGTGAGGAACCTGAGGCCCAGGGAATTGTCTTACTCAAGGTCATGCAAGTAGTAAATATTAGAGCTAATATCAAAGCTAACTTTTCTGACTCTAAACCCAAAACTTTCTTTACTGCTTAACAGAAGGTAGGAAACTCAACAAGATTGCAATTTTATTGCAGTTTAAGTACATTCATAATATTGTCAAGGCACAGAGATGCAATGATCCAGGACAATTCTGAGGGACTTATGATAAAGAGCACTATCCACATCCAGAGAAAGAACTGTGGGAGTAGAAACACAGAAGAAAAATATGTCCTTGATCACATGGGTTGATGGGGATACAATCAGGGATGAGGACTCTAAATGATCAATCTAATGCAAATATTAATAATATAGAAATAGGTCTTGATCAATGATACATGTAAAACCCACTGGAATTGCTCATTGGCTACAGGAACGGGGTTAGAGGAGGGGAGGGAAAGAACATGAATCATGTAACTATGTAAAAATATTCTAAATCAATTAATTAGTTAATTAAATTTTAAAAATACAATTTAATTTAAAAAATAAACAATTCTCTTTGAAAAAATAATATTGCTGGGGCAGAGCAGTAGTTGTTCTGTACTTGGAAGCTGGTCAGAGTTTTTTGTACCTCACCATCAAGGCCATATGTAGAAGCCCATGGCTCAAGGAGATGTAGGTTGGCTAGCCTTTATTCTGCCAGTTCTTAAGGAGCCTTAGAACTGGATCTTGCAGTAATAGGTGCTTAGTATATATCTATCAGATTGTACAGTGTAAGAACACTAAATTGGGAATTAGAATCCTTTGGTTTGATTTCAGCCCTTGCTTTATGATGTCCATTATTAATTAGTCCATAAGAAAACTTAAACAAATTTACATTACTATAAAACATAATAAACTCTGTGACCTTAGGCAAGTCACTTAACCACTTTGGGTTTCTCTTTGGTTATTTGGGAAATTTGAAGACTGGGTAAACTTTAAGGAACTCTCAAGCTCTAAATATGTGATCCCATGATCTTGTGAAGGTGATAACTCTCCTTACTCCAGGCTAACTCTCCTAAATGCCGAATATGGAGATTCTGCAGATGACCCATACTAGAACATAAGCTTTTCAATAACAATTAGAGATCAGTTTGTATATCTGTGTGATGCACACCCCACTTTGTCTGTTTAAGAGAAACTATGAGTGGTTGAGTCATCAGTGATGCCCTTGAATAGCAAATTGTTAAGAGTTCCACAATGGTAATGATTCCTCTGTCAGTGACCTTTATGGTGCATTTACATTTTATCACCACATGCATAAGCTACCCCATAGACTTCCCATTGGCTCTGTCATTCCATCCTCACAATAACTCAGCATGCAGGAGAACACATCCAGCCTTAGTGTTAAAGTTGCAACATCTGATACATCTCACTCTGCTCTTACCTTGTAATCTGTATCACCAGAGGAAATTTCACTGAAATCCCATTTTATATCCTTTTAGAAAATTGGACTATACCTGAATCTGCATTTTTATCCTTCGTTTTAGGAGATCTGTAAAATCAAGGCTACCACAATTAGGTGTTGAAGCACATTGCTCCACCTAGCTGTGTCTCTGATTCTGATTCCTGTTAAAATATTTTTATAGAAAGGTAGGTAGGTCTGGGGTCTAGAACCACTATAATCCATGTTAAAGGAGTGATTATTTAGAACAGGATTATTTCCTCTTTGGAAAGATTCACTGTATGTATGGAGCCTTAGAGCTGGAGATTATATTAGAGACTATCTAAGGCTAACTCATTCACTTTACAGATGGAGAAACTGAGGCTCAGAGAGTCAAATTAAGTGACTTACCCAAGATCACAGATTTTTGGCAGAGCTAGGACTAAAACCTAGATCCTAGGCCACTCAGCCCAGTGCTCTACCTGTCGCATCACATCAATATACCTATGGATGTGTGTGTGCATGTACAGTATATTAAAGAGAAAGTCAATATGTAAAAGTTTTGTAGTCAAGGAATTAATTCAATAATTATCACATAAAGACTTACTGAAAATTCAGGTCTATGTTTTCTGCTGTGCGTATTTTAAAATGCTACTATATCCCCCCACCCCTAAATGTGCATTTATGCACGTTTCAGGTTTTTACCTGTAATGCATTTCCCTTCAACTTAGTTCAATTTGTTTCTTTCTAGACAGCAGCAGCATCCTCCTCTGCCCCCTGAATGTCAGAAAATAGAATAAGAACAGTGTTTTGTTTGCTTTAAGGAACTAGGGAAAGGAGTAAAATGGGAGCAGAAGGACTATTTATATCCAGTTTATCCCATTCAGTTAAGATGCCATTTTGATCTTTGGGATCTTTAAATTATTGTGCGATGCCTCCAAAGACAACTAGACACTTGTTGCTTATACTAGATATGTTTATGTCTTTTCATCCACATTCTTACTAAATTTGTCCACCAAAGGGCATAGCATCATCCATGTATATGTCATTGAGTTACCTAAGAACATGGAAGGCTTTTAAAAAATCACATATTAAATATCAATTATACTTTAAAGCCAACTCTTTGCCCACAGTAATACATTTTAACATTTGTAATGAGTCAACAGAAAACTGTCATGAATATGCAAAATTCATTCTGCATCTTGTCCAGCACTCAGCAAAGGAAAGTAGGTAATGCCTACAAATTCTCTAATTGCCAACATGCCAGGATCCTTTAAAAAAACAAAACAAACAAAAAAAAACCCCTTACCTTCCATCTTAGAACCGATACTAAGTATTGGTTCTAAGTCAGAAGACTGGAGAATGGTAAGGGCTAGGGAATTAGGGTTAAGTGACTTGCCCAGGGTCACACAGCTAGGAAGTGTCTGGGGCCACATTCGAACCCAGGACCTCCTGCCTTCAGGTCTGGCTCTCAATCCACTGAGCCACTAAGCTTCCCCCAGAATCTCTGTTTGTTTTAAACACTAACTTGGAGGTGTATTATTTCATATTCCAACATCCAGTTATCATGTTTTGCCTTGTACTTAGAGTTTATATATAGTTGTTTTTTCTTTACTCTCTGTGACCAGCTCATTTATGACAACTAGAGTTTTAAATGAAGGAATTCTCTGGCATTTGGGGAATGGTTCTCTAGCTATTCCATTCTTTAAAGATGTATACCTCTTCATTCAGCATGAAAAGCAGGAAACAATTTCTGTTCAGTTCAATATCCTGAGTATTTGCTGAGCACCTACTTACTACAAAGCACTGTCCTAGGTACTGAGGGGGAAACAAAGATGAATATCCTTCATAAAGTCCCTACCCTCAAGGAGGTCACTCTCTAACAAGGGAGATCAAACATGACCATAAATAACTAGAATCCAAATTAGAATATGATCTGTGCATTTGACAGGGTTAGAAAAAAGAGCTCAGAGATGGTTGCAGAATGTTGATTCTGCCGGAGGCCCACCCTGGGGCTGATTCAAAGGCATTTGAGGAGAAAAGCCTCTTGGTCTCCTATCACACCAGAGCCTTGGGAACCCTGAAGGCAAGCTGGGGTTCAGTCCTGAGTCTTTCACAAGTCAGTGCTCCTGGGACCAGGGGAAACATCCAACTTTTGTGTTTTCATCAGAAAAGATTTATGTTTTTCTTATACTAATACACAATTAGAATATTTTAAACCATTGTGAGCAGTTTCCTTCCTGGGCTCAGCTTTGAGTTGACATCATGACTTTAGGGAAAATTTATCTATGGCCTAGGCAAGTAGGTTAACTGAAAAGACAGTACAAGGCCTCGTACATAGTAGGTCCTTAACAACAACAAAAATCAGCATGACCTCCACAACAGTTAGCACTGCTGTAGCCCTTAAAGTTTTGCAAAGTATTTTATGTGTTATCCCATTTGGTCCTCATAACAACTCATTGAAGTAGGTGGCATTATTATCCCCATTTACAGATAAAAAAATTGAGTCTGATAGAAATGAAATGGATGGTCCAAATTCATTTAACTATTAAGTGTCTGAGGTAGGATTTGAACTCAGGTCTTCATAATTTCAAGTCTAGTGCTCTATCCACTGTGCTACAAAGTTGTCTCTGGTAATATTAATAGACATTTAATTTCATTGAAGTTATCATCTTTTAAATTATCATAGAATATCAGAGTTGCAAAGGATCTTTTACCTTACCAGGAATTCCCTCTATAACATCTCTGATGATTGGTCCTCCATTTTCTACAAGAAGACCTTCAGAATGGCAGAACAGACTCTCTTACAAGGCAACCTATTCTGCTATTAGACAGCTCTAATTGTAGATATTTATCTTCCTATTGAAATTGAACCTTCTCTCTGCAACTTAAGTGTCAATCACTTTGCTCTGGTCCATGAGAATGAGTAACAGAAGTTTAGTCATTCTTTCCCATGATAATTCTTTCCCTTCAAATACTAAAGAGAACTAGTTTATCCCTCTCCTAAATGTTTTCTTCTCCATCGGCCTAAACATCCCTAATTTCTTCTCTTGTTCCTTCTCTGGCATAATTTCAAAGCCTTTCATCAACCTAGTGCCTCTCCTTTGGAGTAGAATGCATCATTTCCCTTGTGAAAAAAGCAACTGGAACTAGAATCTGTGTTCCAGAGATGGAAGGACCCATTAGACTGTGAGCTCCTTGAGGGTAGGGGCTGTCTTTTAACTTTCTTTGTGTCCCCAGAACTGAACACACAGCCTGGCACATAATAAACACTTAAGAAATGTTTAATGCTAAGCATAGTATCTTGCATATATTGAGTCTTTAGTAAATGTGGAGTGGATGGATATAAACATTTTCTAACCTAGAGATCTTCACTGGACTTCAATTGCATATTATATGAGGAGCAGAAGAAGCAGAATATGAAATTGAGTAGATACTTCAAAAATTTCCTGTGGAAAAAGGGGAACAGGTAATAAATTGCCAATAAAGGTTTAACAACCAGCTTTCAGTTTTAAAAAGTATGTAGTTTAATCTACCTCATTAACATTTTTTCATAACTTTCTAAACTCTAGAGTCTAGAGTTCCCAAACTTTTTTGGCCTACCACCCCCTTTCCAGAAAAACATATTACTTAGCCCCCTGGCAATTAATTAAAAAAATTTAATAGCAATTAATAGGAAAGATAAATGCACCTGTGGCCATCACCGCTCTTCTGGATTGCTGCAGCACCCACCAGGGGGCGGTAGTGTCCACTTTGGGAATCACTGCTCTAGACAATCAATAAAACAACAAGTCAAATTCTGATTTGTGGTCTTTGCCAATATTTGCCAATAATTGCTTACACTGAAAATTTAACAATGAGGTCTAAGCCTTTGAAAGTCTCAGCTGACTCTAGATCACACAAACACACAAATATACATACATATACATATTTCTGTGTATATATATCTATATGTGTGTATATATCTACATACATACATATGTGTGTAAATATTGGAATAAGCTACCTTGTTGTAAATGAAGAAAAATGGATTTAGATTATTTTGCTGATTAAGGAAGTTTTCTTTTAAAAAGCAGTATATCCAGTCAACTTAAGGTGGCAAGGCAAATCAGTGAGAGGAATGATTTTTCTACATGTGTATTAACCATTTCTCCACCCTCAGGGTAGTGTCTCATTTCTGTGTCTCTAGTAAAGGTCACTAGATGGCTTGACTCTTCCAGTGACTCTCTCAGCCTTTTTTTTTGACATTGACAAGATCTATAGTGTTTGAAATTCTGTGGATCTGTTTCATGGGAAGGAAGATGGAACGCTAAATGGAGTTTGCCAAAGTAAGCTTATTTAAGTTGGCTGCAGTTTGGTAGAGGATTTAGGAGGAAGTTTTGCTAGGCTATTGGAATCAATTCCATGCACACATACATACATACAGAGGCCAAGGCCTCATTCTATTTAGGTAAGGTGTAGAATGCAATGGCATGGATAAGTGAGTTATGGTAACAAGCTGACTATAGTCAGTTGAGTTGATATTATGACATGGCCCAACTCAAGGGCTAGGGTGATTTTTTAAAAAGTATAATAATCATGGCCCCATTTTTTCTTTTTGTTCCTATTTATTTTGTATTTATCTTGTTTTTACGAAGTTGTTCATATAGTATCTCCCTCATCAGACCATGAAAGCTAGGACATTTTTTAAAATTTCATTGTGGGGCAGGTAGATAGCTTGGTATATTGACATCTAGGGCTGTAGATGGGAGGTCCTGGGTCCAATTTTGGACTAAAATACTTCCTCGCTGTGCGACCTGGAACAAATCACTTAGTCCCAATTGCCTAGACCTTACCACTCTTCTGGCTTGGAACTAATACTTAGTATTGATTCTAAGA
>NC_058131.1:306920978-306938841 GCF_016433145.1 Gracilinanus agilis
TAGAATTGGGAAAGAGATGTAGAGCTATATTTGTTAGCATCTATATCCCAAGTTAGTTTGAAAGTTGGGGCCCACATTTTTGGCAGAAATATCTGCTCTTTTGATAACTATTATCTGTGGTCAACTTATTTTGGAGAGAGGAAGGCCTCAAGGGATACAACACTCAGATAGTGGTTGATTTGTGTCTCCTCTTAGAAGAGCAGCTATATCTAGCTTCATTGTTTTCCACAGAAGGTACTTTAGGCAGAAATACAAGTCCTCACAAAGAATGAATTTTCAGTTTTTTAACATCTCCATCCATTTGGCTTTCTAGCATAAAATAAAATAGAATAAATGTATACTCTATGGATTGTTCTTAGGTTGCGGGGAATGCATGGGTTCCTTCTCCTGTGGGGGAAGCTTACCCATTTCAGTGCATCTTAGTATACCAGGTATTGTTTTCTACCTGCTTCAGAATGATACTTGCCTTCTAAAGGGCATTGTTTGCCTTTGAAGCTGAGCAGATTGCACCAAATGGCATATGCTTTCCAAGCAATTTCCCTAAGGAGAAGAGCCCCAGACCCTAGACACACCCCTTCTCCTTTCCTCCATGGATTACTCATTTGAAGCAGTTTGTCATCATTGGCATAGATGGTTAGGGAGAGTTTATTTAATTTGCCCTTACTTCCCTCTTCCAAAAAAAATCCATTTTCCACAAACCTTCCTTTAATCTCATAAATATAAAAGGGTCATATGCTAGTTTTACCCACTCTCTTTATGATTTGTTTTCTGATAACGATTTTATTTTAGTGATATCTGGCAAACAGAACCAGTAGGTCCCAAGTTCTATAAAGGAAATACTATGAATAAACCCAGAAATCCTACATTCCCTTGTGTGAAAGAATGGTCATTGTTAGAAGGCATGAAGAACTTTACTCAAAGCTGGCAGGTCCTCTGAGCTGATGTTTATAACCACAGAGTATTCCCACTCTTTAATCCTGTGGTACCATTGTTAGTAGCCTGATTATTTCTGTCTGTTTATTTTCTATATTGAGTTCAGGTTTCTAGCCTGAAATGCAATAACCTCCACAGTCTGATGCCACACTATCTTGTCCACCTCATCCCCAAGACTGCTTCAACCAGGAGATCCTTCATCCTGAACCTACATGCTGATTCCAGCTCCCATGACTAGTTAAGGGAATCATGCCACAAAGAGATCATACCTGGATTCTAGGGAAGTATTTGTTCGCGAGTCTCATGATATCTTTGTAGACAAGATCAAGAAATGTGGATCCCAAACTGGTTGAATGATTGGACTTCAAAAGCATTCGTTAATGAATCCATGTCATCCCCAGCAGGGTTGTCTCAATGTGAGTGCCCTGGAGACTTATCCCCAGCCTAGTGCTGTCCAATCTTTTTGTCAGTGACTTGGATGAAGGGCTAGATGACATGCTTATTAAATTTGCAGATGACATAAAGGGATGGCTAATACATTAAATGAGAGAGTCTGGATCCAAAATTATCTTGCCTGACTAGAATGATGGCCATAATTTAATAAAAATAAAACTTAATAGTGATTAAATGTAAAGGCTTATACTTGGGTTCAAAAAATCAACTGCATACGTACAGTATAAAAGTGTATGGGAATAAGCATTTTTTAAGGACCTACTATATGCCAGGTATTATGATAAGTGCTTAACAAATATCTCATTTGTTCTTCACAACTGTGAGAGGAAATAGGTGCTATTATTATATCTATTTTATCACTATTAAGTATCTGAGGACTGATTTGAACTCAGTTCTTCCAAGCCCAGTGCTTCATCTACTGTGCCATCTAGATGCCTCCTTGACTTAACACTTCACATGAAAAAAGTTTTTAGGGCTTTAGTAAAAGTTGGGATGACATCAATTCATTAAGGAATGCTCTTGAAGTCCAATCATTCAACCAGTATGGGATTCAACCATAATATGCATTTCTTACCTATTTACCTATATGTGTACATGAAGTTTGCCCTACAAAAATATAAACTCTTAAGGTAAGGTACGGTTTCATTTTATATTTCTCCAGCTAATACTTAGCACAGTGCCTGGGGCCAAGTGAGTACTTTAATAAATTCCTGTTGATTTATTAATATTTATCAGAAGGAAAACATGGGAACTAAAACAGTCTGACCTTAGACATACATTTATAGTGTCCTAAAGTCCTGATGCCCAGCATGATGGGGATTGTTTTTTATATGCCCTGGTCATATCTGTCATATTCCTTTCAATCCTACCCTACCTTTTTAGGAAGTATAACTTTCAGGAAAGCTCAGACAATATCTTTGATTTGGCATAAGGGTCAACTGGAGAATCTGGAGATGTTTAGCTTAAAAAATAAAGATCTGGCAGGAATCTGAGAGCCAGCTTCAAGCTTTTGGCTGATTGGCATATGAAGAAAGATTAGATTTATTGTTCATGGCCTCCAATAGTAGAACTGTGGATGATGGAAAAGACTGAATTGAGATTGAAAAGAGGCAGTTTTAACCAGATGGAAAGGAAGAACTTCCTAACAATCTGAGTAATCCCAAAACAGAAAATGCTGCCTTGGGATGGCCACTTTTATTCTACTTACAAACACATTGTCTTTTCTGCAAGACTTTAAGGTTCTTTTAGGCAAGGAGCATGTCTTGTATTTCTCTTGCATCCCCATTGCACCCAGAAAAAGAGTGAGTGAGTGTGGACGTATAAACAAAACAAGGCTAAGTATATAATATTCCACATATAGTGTATATATCCATAGAGAGATACATGTGTATGTAAATATATATACATATATGTATATATGTAAATACATGTATATAACTGAACTGGTTACTTCATTATTATAGAGCTGTGTTGGCAAAGCTGTGGCACAGGTGCCAGGCTAGCACGGAGGGAGCTCCATTCCCCTCTTCCCAGCACACAAGAACATTTTTTGCATTCCCTACCCCTCTGTCCAGCCACCCAATGTGAGCACTTCCTCCCTCTACTCTCTGGGGTAATGCAGGGGCTCACAAGCAGTTTGAGGGTGCACTTTGGACATGCAATCTCAAAAATGTTTGCCAATGCTGGTATAGAGAAAGCCTATTGAGAAAATTTCTTCTATCAAAACACAACAACATTTAATAGCATTGAATTGTGGACAGAGACTAATTCAACTGAATAGGAGAGAGTGCACATAAAATAGAAAGCTGACCTTGGAATCAGGAAGGCCTGAGTTCAAGTCCTGCCACTGACACATGCTGGCTTTGCCTCCCTTGATAAATAATTTAACTTCTTAGTACCCCCAAGCAACCAAGAGTATAAGTTTCTATTTTAAAAAAATCACTGATTTTCTATTTTAGTACCAATTCTAAGGCAGAAGGACAAAGGCTAGTCCATGGGGATTAAGTGACGTGCCCAAAGTCATACCACTAGGAAGCATCTGAGATGAACTTTAAACCCAGGTCATATGGACTCCAGGCCTGGCATCTATCCAATGTGCTACCTAGTTGCCCTTATTAAGATTTTATGTTACAGACCAGATGCCAATTGCATTCGTAGAGAGAGTTTCCTTACTGAGAATTCCCTGTACCCATGAAATCACAGGTTGGGTTAGCACACATACACACCCCCCAAAACATAACATAACTATGTGTCCATTACCATTTCTGGGCACCATGAAAGTCATAGAAGGAAAAGACATGACCATTGTTCTCTGGGAATTCATAAACCAGTCTAAAACTAACAGAGAGAACAGTAAAAAATACTATTTCAATGTTTTTCTAAATTTTAGGATTATAAGAATAATAAATAAAGGAAAGATAAGTGGCATAGTGAATAGAATTCTTGGCCTGGAATCAGGAAGACTCATTTTCCTGAGATCAAATCTGGACTTAGACACTTCCTAGCTGTGTGACTCTGGATAGGTCACTTACCCCTGTTTAATGCAGTTTCCTCACATGTAAAGTGAGCTGGAGAAGAAAATGGCAAACCACCTAAGTGGTTCTGCCATGAAAACCCCAAATGGGATCCCAAAGGGGTCAGACATGACTGAAAAACAACCAAATAACAGCAAAGAATAATACAAGTTCTGGGAAAAAGAAAACATTGGTAGTCACATTGGTAGCTTCCTGGAAGAGGTGGCACATGATCTTGGTCTTGAAGAATGGGTAGAATATGTAGGCCAGAAAAGCAAGGCAAGGCATAGAAGTGGTAATGAGTGTTGTCTGTGTCCAAGGGGGACAGAAGATGACCACCTAAGTCACAGGTGAGATTCTTCTTGGGAACTCAGTCAGTTTTCCTTCAATATTTTAAAAGATCCTTGTTTATCATCTGTGGGAGCATTCCCCCACTGAAGCTGAGTTGCTGTCCTTTAATACTTTAAGTAATTCATTAATCATCAACAAATGTTTTGTTAAGTCCCCATGGCTACTAGAAATAATTCCTGGCATTTATGGAAAGCTTTAAAAGTTACTAGTCACCCTGCTAACTAGCATTATATTTCATTTAAGCCCCCAATCTGTTTTATGAGATAGTCATTATAGTTAATATCATCCCAATTTTATATGACTTCAGAGAGATAAGAATTTGTCCCTGGGCACAGAGACAATAAATATCACAGGTGGGATTTGAAAATAAATTTGAACTCAAAGCTCATTTATTCTATATGCAGTCTGGTTCAAGGCACAGGAAATTTTTCCTTCTTGCTCTTTCTCTCTGTAACAATTGAACACTGTATCGCCTTTTAAAAATAATAATAATAATCACAGTAATAATAATAGCATTTAGATAGCACTTTAAGATTCGCAAAACACTTTACAAATATTATCTTATGTGATTCTTTCAATAATCCTGGGAGATAGGTGCTATTATTTCCCCCATTTTACAGATGAGGAAATTGAAGATGACAGTTTGTTAAGTGACTTGCTCTGGGTCACATAGTTAGAAAGTGCCTACGACTGAGTTTGAAGGTAAATTCCACTCTTGGGCCAGTTCTCCATTCACCTAACTCAAGTTGCATTTGAAGTTCATTATTCAATCTTTCCTACTTGAGGCTGATAAATTTCCTTTGTGCTGATAAATGTTTAACAACCAGCTCACCAAACAAAAAAAATGTAAGCAATACATTTTAAAGTTTAATCAGCATTCTTCACATTTTCTCCATCTCATTCTTAGTCTAAACAATCAATAAAACAATATATCAATCCCTGATTTATATAGTGTTTTCCAATTTCCAAGATGTAAATGATTACTCTGAAAATTTAACAGTGAATTCTCAAAAGGGTTGAATTTGACTCCAGCAGCACCCTTCCTCTCAGCTGAAGGTGTGGTCCCTGGTTTTATGGCCTCTGGATGTACTTTGTATCCTTGGGAGAAATCAAAGCATATTTGCTGCCATTGTGATATGTTTCTCTCTAATCTTTTTCTGAAACCTGCACAATGCCCTGTTCCTTGTTGCTTTCTTGTGAAATACATAAATCTTGTGATTTTGCCTATGTGGGAGCTTTTGCTGATAACAGATCTGAACCATCTATGATTTAGTTAGTAGATGAATCCTACTTGCCAAAACTACATACAGCTTAAGTGACCAAGTTCAGGATCATACAGCTGTGTTAGAGGCTACATTTGAACCTTGATTTTTCTGAATCAATTCAAATTCCACCTTGTACATGAAGGCTTTCCTGATCCCACTCTACATTCAAATGGTATCACTTCCTCCCCTCCCCCTTCCCCATTTTTTTGCATAAACATCTTCCCAAATTGTCTCCCCTTTGGCAACTAGAATGGTTTAGTTTCTTTCTGTCTTCAGCACAGTGCCTAGCACATAGTAGGGGTTTTAATAAATGCTTATCTTTGGTTAATTTTGATGCAGAAGTTCAACATCTTATTTACTCCCAAATGCTGGCCGGAGTATGAAATAATAGACCTAGAATAATAGACAAAGGTTAAGCTTTAAGCTCTATGACTTTTTTGTTTCGTTGGTTTTTTAATAAAGGTTAGTGATTTAGGAAGGCAAAGTTCCGGATCTTTTTATTAGCTTCTATGGTAACTAACCAAGTCACTTCAAAATATCTTCAAAAAAGCCTTCTGTAGCGAAGTAGAAATTGAGAGAAGTGAATGGGCTCTAGAAGCATTTTTTAGTCCTAGGATTTCAAGTTCTGGGCACCTGTGTGCTGAGTGGCCCAAAGACTCATTCAGCAATCTTAAAGAACTTAAAAAAACAAAACAAAACAGGAAACCAACTTGTGGAAAGGAAAATATGCAATGGAAAACGGTCCAATTAAGAAAAGGGATGCTAAGAAGTTGTTGTCTATATGCATAAAAGACTGAATGAGAAAGAATCTTCTTAACTCTAAATAGCAGAGATTTAGATTAGCCATTGGAAACAACTTTCTGAACTTCAGAGGGAAAAATATAGTAAAGGTAACTAAGCATGGACTTCCTCAAAGAAATATAATAAGAAAAAATGAGTATAGAGGTTCACTAGTGAATGAGGGCAAGGGGCTGGACAGAAAGACTTTTCCTCTCCAGCCTATTCCATTATTAAATGAGATGATGGCTAAGGAAAATCCCTGGTACTCTCTAATTTTGTTATACGGTCGTTTTTCAGTTGTGTCCGACTCTTCATGACCTCATTTAAGGTTTTCTTGGCAAAGACTCTGGTGTAATTTAGGGATAAGTGACTTGCTCAGGGGTCACATAGCTAGAAAAGAGCAGATTTGAACTTAAGTCTTCCTAACTCCAGGTCCGACGCTCTACCCACTGTGCCATCTGGCTGCTCCAGTAACTTCTAAAGTTCTCTATAAACCCACAATGTTATTATCCTTATTACTGTTATTTTGAGGGGAGAAAAGTCAAGCTCTGGAATTCTGCCCTTGCATCACATTTCATTTTATCGCTTTGTTAGGCAATCAGCCAATAAACATCCATTAAGCCCTTCTATGTGTAAAGAAAGGCGAAATGACAGGCCTTGTCCTCTAGGAGCTGACAGTCTGGTATGGGAGAAAATAGGCAAATAACTATGTCCAAATACTCCTAGCTTTGAACTAGAAAGCCATAAGCAAGCTGAGGAACACATCATTTTATATGGCCTGCTTAAATGCACATTGCACGTTTCTCCTTGCCCTACTACTACCATCCAGAGAGGTGAATTAGAAGAGGATACCTTAGTGTGGTCCGCTGGCCTGAATGTGTGGAGATTCAGTGTCCTTACAGAGTATTAAAGGCAAAGAGAAATGTTTAATGCAAAACTCTTTCTTTGGCTTAATTTATTATAATGTATGTGGCTCAAATGTAGATCACACTGCTGTTTTGGATCACAGTTTTGATTCCAAAAATTGCAATCATGATAGGTGGATTATATTCGTGCTTTAACATACAGATGAGGAGAAGCATTGCTATGCAATTCCCCCCTAAGGAGAAGTAGGAGGATAAGGGGCAGGAATTTTGAATAACCTTGCAACATTTAGTTGTCACTCTCAGTCATGGGATGGAAATTAGCATCTCAGGATTGTGTGTACTGTGTATGCAACATCACTTTGAATATTGGTGTGAAAGAGCTTCGGGAGAGGAGAAAACCCTTTCTAGCATTCAGAATAAAGCAATCCATGTCTAATGTAGCTAAGAAGTGTCACCCTGTACCTAAAAGTCTGACTCCTTTTCTGAAAAGGGATATGGAAGAAATGTGACACAGATGGGGAAATGAAGTGTTCTTCCTGTCCAAGGGTGACTCAATCCATACATATGGGAGTGGGGCAACCCCCAACAATGCATGGCTAGTCACACTTCTCTTTCAGACCTTCATGACTTCAACTAAAGATATTCAGAGAAACAAATGAAAACCTGGCACTTCAATTTAATAACCGTTTATTAGACGCTCATTATGTGTTAGACCTACAGCTCAACTCTTCTATCTGAGAATGATGCCTTGGGTTAGAGTCCACGATTGTTCCTATATTACAGCCTCTATCTCTAAAATTCATTTATCTGACCACAACCTGATGACCACAACTAGGTCATCAACACTACTCTAGCTTCATTTTCTTCTTGCCCTAAGCTTGCCTCTATGGTTAATCAGTTGGGTGCCACGTTCTCTTTTGCCCTAAAATCTCTTACTCCTTTAACCTACATTTGTCTCACCCTTTCCAGATCATAACTCTGTATTCCTCTCACTTTCTACCTTCTTTGATCTATGGCTGTATTGCTGAACCAAGGTAGGCATGGGTGGGAAAAATGAGGAGGTAGGAGAAGTCACACAATCATTTTGCCCGGATCCACTACAAATTTATATTATTTAATATCACTTGGATTAGCACTGCTGCATGCCAATCCTTATAATCTTTCCTGATCGAACTCTACAAGCTCTTTATGCTACTACTCTCCAACATCCCCCTCATCAAAAGACTTTGTTTCACTTTCCTTTAAAAAAAATTGAACTAATTCCTATTAAAACACTAGAAAGCATAGGTATAAAAGGGCCCTTCCTTAAAATAATAAGTAACATCTATCTAAAACCATAAGCAAGTATCATCTACAATGGGGATAAATTAGAAGCCTTCCTGGTAACATCAGGAGTGAAACAAGGATGCCCATTATCACCACAATTACTTAACATTGAACTGGAAATGTTAACTTTAGCAAGAAGAGAAGAAAAAGAAATGGAAGGAGTTAAAGTAGGAAAAAAGGAAACTATACTATCACTCTTTGCAGATGAAATGATGATATACTCAGAGAATCCACTAAAAAAAACTAGTTGAAATAATTAATTACTTTAGCAAAGTTGCAGGATTCAAACAAATCCACATAAATCATTAGCATTTTTATATATTTCTGACAAAGTCCAGCAACAAGAGTTAGAAAGAGAAATTCCATTTAAAATCACTCTAGATCATGGATGGGCAAACTTTTTAAAGAGGGGGCCAAAGGAAAGGAAATGCTCATTTGTCAGTCTGTTTCTAAGGCAACTCTTTCGAAGTGTCATTGTATTGTATCCTACTCATTGTATTTGACAGATTAGGAATAAAGCTGGGTAGCTGTATAGAACGTTTCAGGGGGCCTCATCTGGCCCGCAGGCATGGCGGTAGTTTTCCCATCACTGTTCTAGACAATATAAAATACTTGGGAATCTATTTGCCAAGACAAACACAGGAATTATATGAACACAATTACAGAACACTTGTCACACAAAAAAGTTAGATCTAAATAATCGGAAAAAACACTAATTGCTCATTGGTAAACTGAGCTAATATAATAAAAATGACAATCTTACCTTAATTAATTTACTTATTCAGTGCCATACCTATCAAACTACCAAAAAGCTATTTTATAAAACTAGAAAAAAAAAACAACAACAGAAATCATCTGGAAGAACAAAGGATCAAGAATATCAAGTGAACTAATGAAAAAAAATGTAAAGGATGGTGGCCTAATGCTACCAGATCTTTAACTGTATTATAAAGCAGTTATCATCAAAATAATCTGGAACTGACTGAGAATAGAAGGGTGGACCAAAGGAAAAGTGTAGGCTAGATAAATGACCTTTGCAGTCAAATGTTTGATAAACCCAAAGATCTCAGCTTTGGGGATAAGAACTCACTGTTTGACAAAAATTGCGGGGAAAATTGGAAAACAGTATGACAAAAATGAGGTATAGATCAATATCTCACAACCTATACCATGATAAGGTCACAATGGGCATATGATCTAGACATAAGGGGCAATATTATAAGTAAATTAGGGGAATATAGAATAGTTTATCTGTCAGGTCAATAGAGAAGGGAAGAATTTACAACTAAAGGAGAGAACATTACAAGATGCAAAATGAATAATTTTGATTATATTAAATTTAAAAGTTTTTGTACAAACTAAACCAATGCAACCAAGATTAGAAGGGAAACAAAAAACCTGGGAAACATTTTATAACAAATGTATCCATTAAATGTCTCATTTCTCAAATATATAAAGAACTAAATCAAATTTATCAGAATACAAGTCACTCCTCAATTGACAGATGATTAAAGAATATGAATAAACAGTTTTCAGATGAAGAAATCAAAGCTATCAATAATCATATTAAAAAAAAATGTTCCAAATCCCTCTTGATTAGAGAAAAGTAAGTTAAGACAACTCTGAGGTACCACCTCACATCTATTAGAGGATCAATATGACAGTAAAGGAAAATGATAAATGTTGGAGGGAATGTGACAAAATTGGGACACTAATACATTGCTGGTGTAGCTGTGAACAGATCCAACCATTCTGGAGGGCAATTTGGAACTGTTCAAAGGGCTATAAAAACAATGCATATCCTTTGATTCAGTAGTGCTAGGTCTGTATCCCAAACAGACAAAGGGGGGTAGGGAGGGAGGAATACCTACTTGTACAAAAATATTTATAGTTTCTCTTTTTTGTGGTGACAAAGAATTGGAAATTGAGGGGATGTTCATCAATTGGGGAATGGCTGAAAAAATTATGGTATATGATAGTGATGGAATACTATACTAAGGAATGATGAACAAGCTGATTTCAGAGAGCTGGGAAGTTCATGGACTGATGCAAAGTGAAATAAGCAGAACCAGGAAAACACTGTACACAGTAACAGCAATATTATGGAATGATCAACTGTGATAGACTTAACTATTCTCAGCAATACAAAGATCCAGGACAATTCTGAGGGACTTAGGACAAAAAAATGCTATCCACCTCCAGGGAAAATAATTGTTGGAGTCAGAATGCAGATGAAAGCATTTTTTCAATTGTTTATTTGAGTTTGTGTATTGGGGTTTTGATTTTAGAAGATTACTCACAAAAATGAACAATACTAAAAACATAATTTAATTTAAAAATTGAGAAAAATTACAAGGAACTTCCTTTTCTTCCTAATTCTTTTTTTAAATGTTTTATATTTTTATTTTCATTTTGAGTATTTCCCCATAGTTATATATTTCATGTTCTTTCCGTCTCCCCAAACCCCTTAACCCCCTTTAGCCAACACACAATTCCACTGGGTTTTACATGCATCATTGATCAAGACCTAATTCCATATTATTGATATTTGGACTAGAGTTATCATTTAGTGTCTTCATCCCCAATAATATCCCCATCAGCCCATGTGTTCAAGCAGCTGTTTTTCCTCTGTGTTTCTCCTCCCACAGTTCTTCCTCTGAAAAAGACTAGTTTTCTTTCTATAAGTCGCTCAGCCTTGCTCTTGATTCTTGCATTGCTGCTAGTAGAGAAGTCCATTATGTTCAATTGTACCACAGTGTATCAGTCTCTGTGTATTATGTTCTGCTCCTTTCACTCTGTATCAATTCCTGGAGGTCATTCCAGTTCACATGGAATTCCTCCAGTTCTTTATTCCTTTGAGCACAATAGTATTCCATCACCAAAAGATACCACAATTTGTTCAGCCATTCCCCAATAGAAGGACATTCTCTCATTTTCCAATTTTTAGCCACCACAAAGAGTGCAGCTATAAATATTTTTGTACAAGTTTTTTTTTCCTTATTATCTCTTTGGAGGTATAAACCAAGCAGTGCTATGGCTGGATCAAAAGGCAGATAGTCTTTTTTTTTTTTTTTAATATATTCTATTTTATTTTTAAACCCTTACCTTCTGTCTTGGAGTCAATACTGTGTATTGGCTCCAAGGTAGAAGAGTGGTAAGGAGAGGCAATGGGGGTCAAGTGACTTGCCCAGGGTCACACAGCTGGGAAGTGGCTGAGGCCAGATTTGAACCTAGGACCTCCCATCTCTAGGCCTGGCTCTCAATCCACTGAGCTACCCAGCTGCCCCCGGCAGATAGTCTTTTAAAGCCCTTTGGGCATAGTTCCAAATTGCCATCCAGAATGGTTGGATCAATTCACAACTCCACCAGCATTTCTTCCTAATTCTATCCATTATATAACTTTAATATCATCCTCTAGTCTTTCTTTTGCTCAAGTCTTTAAGTAAAGAAGTGACTTTTCCCCTTTCCAGGGTTCCCACTTGTCCCCTTAACTCCTCTTTTCATCTTCTCCAGGATTTGACCCCTTTGATGCATCCCCTCTATCTCTCTACCTTTCATTTATCATTCTCTCCTTTTCTACTGGCTCCTTTCTTACTACTGATAAACATCCTCAGATTTTTCTCTATCCTTAAAAACAAAACAAAACAAACAAAAAAAAAACTCTCTTACTCCTAATACATACTCAAACTGTCTAGATCTCACCTTCTTTCCACAGCCGAACTCCTAGTCAAACGAATAAACAAACAAAACCCCAAATATTTCCACTGCTACCTCTGTTCTCTAATCTTCCCTCACTTCTTAGCTCCTTCAATCTTTGCCACTAAATGAAATAGTTCTTTCTAAGCTCACTAATGATCTCTTTATTGATAAATCTTATGACCTTTTCTCAGTTCTCATCATTCTTGATGTCTCTGAAGTGTTTGTCATTGTTGACTACTTCTTTCTCCTGGATATTTTCTCTTACCTGAGTTTTAATGGCATTGCTTTCTCCTATATATATATATATGTAAATATATACAAGGGGTAAAGTATTGACTTTGCAGCCAGTGGACTCAAGTTTGAATTCTGCATCTCCATTTACTGCCTCTGTAAGCTTAGACATTTAACCTCTCTAGGTGACAGTTTCTTCATAAGTAAAAGGACTAGAAAATCTCTAAGATCTTTTTAAAGCTTTAAATCTGGGATATTTTAGTCTTTCTATTTTTCTGATTATTTCTCTTCAGTCCCCTTTGCAGAATCATCATCTCCTTCTTTCTTCCTTATATGAGTGCATTCAGGGACTCTCCCCTTCTCCCCCTCAGCTGGGTGGCACAGTGGATAAAACACTGATTTGGGAATCAGTAAAATTCACCTTTCTGAGTTCAAATCTGGTCCCACACACTAACTGTTTGACCGTGGACAAATCACTTAAACCTGTTTGCCTCAATTTCCCCATCTGTAAAATGACCTGGAGAAGTAAGTAACAAACTACTTCAGTCTTTGCCAAGAAAACTACAAATGGGGTCATGAAGAGTCAGACATGACTGAACAACAACAACAATTTTCTCTCAGTGATCTCATCAGTTCCTATGCATTTATATCTTCTCTATTTAGAGGACTCCCATATTCAACTCTAATTTGTAAAGCAGGCATAGTAATTTCATAGTACCTACCTCTTCAAGTTGTTGTCAGGCCCATATCAGCTAAAATAAAGTATTTTGGAAACTAAAGTGCTTTAAAAATGACATTTTAGGAGGACTTGATTTCAAATCCAGTCTTAGACACTTAAAAGTGTAAATATTGTAACCTTGTGGGAAAGTAGCTTTTATTTCTGTCTGCCTCAGTTCCCTTATTTGTACAATGGAGATAATAATAGCAGCTACTTTCAGGGTTGCTGTGGGGATCAAATGAGACAATATTTATAAAAACTCTTTGCCAGTCTTAAAACACTATACAAATACTAGCTATTCATCTGCAAATAAAATTAGAAGAGGTGATTTATAAGATACTCTTCATCTCTAGCATTCATTGATTCTGTTAATTCTACCAAGTAACAAAGGGGAAGGATTTGTCATTGTTTAATAAATCCCAGAGTGTGAAAATGAACAGAACCCTTCTGAAACTTGAAGGAACCAAATTTTATTTGTAATTGTAAACTTATGAAACTCATTTCTCTGAGAGATTCTAAGGTCTGAAAAAGAAAAGTTTAATAGAAGCTTCATATAAAGTCATTAATGGCAGACTCATGCTGAGTTATGAAAAGAAAATAGAATTATTTGAATTCTGACTCTGATCTTAAAACACTTGTACCATTGAGAACAACTGGATCTTGAAAGTCTATCAAGGACCTGAGAATGATCACAGAATTAGAGAAGGGCAAATGTTATCCTGATATTCAGAAAAGAGGGGAAGAAAATGGCATCTGAAAGCTATAGGTCTGTAAGCTTCACTTCAATTCTTGAAAAATTCTATTTTAGAAAAGGTTGATTAGGCTTCATAAAGAATGCAGCACAGGAACTCTGCCCAAAGGGCTATAAAACTCTATATACCCTTTGATTTAGCAATACCTGGTTTGTATGCCAAGGAGATAAAAAAGGGGAAGGGGAATTTATTTATACGAAAATATTTATAGGAACTCTTTTTGTGATAGCAAAGAATTGGAAATTGAAGGCATGTCCGTTAATTAGGGAATGACTAGATAAATTGTGTTATAAGTTTGTAATGGAATACTATTGTTCTATAAGAAATGATGACCAGGAAGATTTCAGAAAAACCTGGAAAGACTTTCATGAACTAATGCAAAGTGAAGTAAGCAGAACCAGGAGAACATTATACACAGTAACAACAATATTGTACAATGATTAGTTATTCTCAGCATTACAAAGATTTAAGATAATTCTGAAGGGTGATGAAAAATGCTATCTACCTTCAGAGAAAGAAATTATGGAGTCTGAATACAGATTCAAACATTATTTTTTACATTATTTTTGTGGGAATTTTGGGGCTATGTTTTCTTCCATGACATGGCTAATATGGAAATGTCTTGCATGACTGAACATATATAATCTATATAAAGTTTGCTTTCTCAATCAGGAGAAAGGAGAAAGAGAGGAGAGAATCTGGAACTCCAAATTTATAAAAAGAATGTTAAAAATTGTTTTAACATGCAATTGGGGAAAAATAACCAAAATTATTAAAGAAAAAAAAGAAGGAACACAACACACTAAGATCATTTCTCTTTTTTGACATTTATATGATGCTAGTATATCAGAGAACACTGTAGAAAGTTTACTCAGATTTTAGCAAAGAAAATTTCTTCAATGACCAGACCCAAAGAATAGAAATTAGTTGTTCATTGTTAACTTGGAAGGGCTCCATCAGAGTGTCCCAGATAACTTTCCCTGGCCTGGTGCTTTTTAACATGTTTATTAATGTTAAAATACATTAATGGATAAATGTATATGTAGCATGCTTGTTAAACGTGTAGATGACACAAAACAGGGAAATGGTTAGTATACCAGATAGTCTAGAACTGTGATAGTGAACCTGTGGCATGTGTGCCAGAGAGGGCACACAGAGTACTCTCTGTGGGCACACATGCCTTTGTCCACAAGAGTTCATTACTAAAAAGGCAGATGGACTTGGGTGGAACTGCTCCTCTCCCCTTTTCCACCTCACCTGATGACAATTTTTCACATCCCCACCCCTCTGCCCAGCAACCAATGGGAGTTCACAGGGGGTAAGGCAGGCAACTCACAGATAGCTGAGCTGGAGGGGAGCAGAGAGCTAGGGCTTGGGCCATTCCCCTCCTCCTCTACACTTGCTGAGGATTTTCCTCACTTCACTCGCCCCTCCATCCAATAGTTTAATGGGAGTGCTTCCTCCCTCCCCTGTGTGGGGAAGGCAGGGCACTCAGTTGGGAAAGGCAGGACAAAGCACTTGGTCTTGGGGGAGGGGGCGGGGGCAGGGTACCATACACAGTCTCTAAAAGGTTGATCATCACTGGCCCATAACATTTGTGCTTACCTGGATGAACTGACATTTAGTAGTATAAGAATAAAGTTTATACTTCTGTTAAAAGGACCCAACTTCATACTTTCAAGGAATGGATGCATAGATAGACAACAGTTTACTTGCAAAAGATCTGGAAGTTTGCAGTGACTCTAAATGCAATATGAGGTAAGAGTGTGATAGGTAAGCCAAGAAATCTAGTTCAAGTTAAGGTTGCATTAAGAGGTGCATAGTGACTGGGATGAGGGAAGAAATTATCCTGCTGTATTCTCTCCCTAGTCAGACTTTCTCTAGAGTTTTGTGTTACTTTTTGGATGTTCTGTTTTAAGAAGATGAGTGTTTGGCGGAAGGCAGTGAAGGTGCCAAATATCCTTGAATTAATCTCATCTGAGGGTCAATTGAAGCAAGTGAAGATCTTTAGCCTTAAGAAGCCTTGATGATGGGAGGGGTAGATAGAGGACATGATAGCCACTTTTCAAATATTTGAAAAGCTACCATGAGGAAGAGGGATTAGACTTGGTCTCAGAATGTAGAATTAAAAATAATATTAGGGGAGTGAGAAGAGTTGCAAATAGACAAATTTAGACTTGAGATTAAGAAACTCTTCTTAACATCTAAAGGTTTCCAACAATGGATTGGAATTCCCTTTGGAGACATTAGATTAAGGAAAGGTTGCATGGCCATTTATTGTGTATGATGAGTGAATCTTATCCAGGGACAGATTAGACTAGATGGTCTTTGAGGTTACTTCTGATTCTGAGATACTGAGATTTTGTGATTCCTACAAGCCATTCTTTGGTGCCCCAATAAGTTGCAGATTTCTGGTCTGGAAGGATTTTAAGTTTAAACCAAGGGGGACATTCTGATATTCTTAGGGGCTTATATTCGTGGGTTGGGCCACTAATAGTTTCATCCCCAAGTATGGTGAAACACAGCATTCCCATAGAATATCCCTAGAAATTCAGAGTTTTTCTGGTTTCCACCTTCCAACAAGGTTACAATGTCTTTGAACAAGTATAGTAGCCATAATGTCTTTGAACAAGTATAGTAGCCATTTAAAGTATTTAATCATCTTTTGCTTTGGAGTAAAAACCAATATCCTCTTAAGGCTGTTACAGAAGGAGGGGAGGCAGCCTGAATTAAATGGTGAATTAAATTAAAAGACCCCTTTATTTCTTTACCAAGTTCAAAAGTACAAGCTACACAGAGGTCTCTTCCCTTTTATATCCTCTCTCTATCCTCCCCCATTTCCTTTTTACCTCCCTCCCCCTTTGCTGGTGAGTTTTTCTGGAGTCTGAGTTTCTTATTCACTATAAAATCACTTAAGTATTTAAAACCCACATAAAAAAAAATTCGAATGCACCCTGTTGGGTTTGTAGCATGCCAGATCCCTGAATGAGAATATCACTGTGAGACACCAGAATCTGAGGGAGGTGTGATATGCAGCTCCATGGAGTTTTGCAAAGATAGTCACTTCTACCGTTCTCTCTTGCATCAGGTATTACGTTGGATAGAACATCAGAAATTACAGGAATTTGACAGGACATGGTGGGCAGTAATATGTGCTTGATAACACTTCCTCTTACCAACTCACCCCCTTTAGTAGGCTGCAATTCCCCACCCACACATCTTCATTGGACTATTTGATGGGATTCAGTACTATGAAATAGTGTGACATCCTTGGAATAAAGGTTCTATAAAAATGCATGATAAAATATAGTTATAAGATAATATAGTTATAATGATTCTATATCCTTATAAGATAAGGCCTGGACCTGTGATTTTATAAGTACCAGGAACTCGCTGTTAAGATGACTCCTGCTAGCAATTCAGATTGCCATCTTTTCTAAAACTGAAAGTCTTAGGGACTGACTCAGAGCACTAAGAGACTGACTTCCTTAAGTCACCTAGAATGTATAAGTCAGAAGCTCTCTATCCTATCTGCCACCCTGCCACATAATAATAATAATAATAATAATAATAATAATAATAATAATAATAATAATAATAATAATAATAATAATAATAATAATAATAATAATCCCCACCCCTAGCAGTAATAAGAATTCAGTGGGCAGTTGTATTCCATGTAGCCATAAAAGCTAACTTCTCAACACTCAGATGTAGCACACTTTATACAAAAGATATAGCCTTTAAAAGTTAAGCATGAATCACATTTTGTCCATTTGAACTCCAGTTTCAAGATAATTTGTGCTATCTTCCCCATCATAATGCATGCCTCTTGAAGGCAGGGAGGGACTTTCTTGCTTATTTGTATTTGTATTTCTAGTTTTTCTAGCCTGGCACACTTTTTGTACTGTGATTCTCTCTCTCTCTCTCTCTCTCTCTCTCTCTCTCTCTCTCTCTCTCTCTCTCTCTCTCTCTC
>NC_058131.1:306941814-306951227 GCF_016433145.1 Gracilinanus agilis
TATCTATGTCTGTCTGTCTATCTATCTATCTATCTATCTATCTATCTATCTATCTAATTTATTCTAATAAATCTGGCTAATTAAGAAAACCCTATGGTGAATCACTTTGAAAACAAAGGCTTCATATATAATGTGAATCCATAATCCCCTAATTCCTACATGTTATTAATGTAATTTTATTACATAGATTATGAGATATTCTTGAAATGAGGCCTGCCTGTATGATAGCCAGGGACCATTCTAAGGCTAGAAGGGAAGACCCTTGTGGGAGAGGAGCTTTTTCTCCACCATTCGTATGGCACTTGGCATCTGGGGTACTGTCAAAGAATGTTAGCTGGACACGATGACACCCTGAGTCAGCAGGAAGTTCTTCTATCTAAATGCTGTCTCTCCTTTTCCTCCTGGGGAGCTTGCAATCATCTTTCTGAGCAAGCTGTTTCCTTGTTTCTGATCTAGATTTCTTTGGCATTATCTGTGGGATGTCCAGAGCTCAGAAGGCTCTCTTTCTTTCTCTTTTTTTTCAATTTGCCAACACTTTACATTTTCTTCTGTTTGTGATCAAAGGCAGAGTAAGTAGACTTGACTTTTATACTGAGAAATGACTGTTGCAGAAGATAGCCCTAATATTCACTGACAAGATGCACTGCAGGAGAGCTGAAGGGGTTGCTTATCAGTCATGTGGTTGGCTTCTCCAGATAGCCAGCAGAATTCAGGAAGATAACATGCAGGACTCCCACTAGTATGCTCAGAGCCAACCAAGTGGAGAGGCATGATGCTCTTTTGTAGGGGGAAATGATATGGATGAGAGAAGAGCCATGAAGCTACCCTTCAGGAGTCAGTTGGTAACAGTGAGGAGGGATATTTCTCATGGAAAGACACTCTCCATTCTGGCCTTCCTCAGCATCTTCTTTTTGCCCACTTCCAAATCCCCACCCCAAAACTTTCCCCAAAGTCACCATAGTTCATAGTGCTTTCTCACTATTTTTTTTTAATTCAGAATCTCATATTCCTAAGAGTCTTATGCTGGCCTCTGAATTGATCATTTGGGTCATTTCCATGTACACAATGCGTAAAAAAAAAATTCCATGTTTGGAGCTGATGAATACAGGTTCAAATCTCATTTTCTGTACAAGTCATTTAGGACAAGTCACTTAAGCTCTCTAGGACTCAATTCTCTCAGATGTAAAATTAGGGGGTGGTATCAAATGATTTCTAAAGTTCACTCCCTGGATAGAGTGCTGGGCCTATTAAGACTAGGCTTCCTGAGTTCAAATCTATCCTTAGACACTTACTAGCTATTCATATGACCCTGGGCAAGTCATGTAACCCTGTTTGGCTCAGTTTCCTCATATGTAAAATGATCTGGAGAAGGAAATAGCTAATCACTCTAGTATCTTTGCCTAGAAAACTCCAAATAGGGTCATAAAAAGCCAGGCATGTCTGAAAATTAAACAACAAAGACCCATTCCCACTCTAAATCTATTATCCTATGAGATAAAATATGTAAAGGACTTGCAACCTTAACTGTACAAATGTTAGCTATTATTAATTTATTATTATTATTATTATTATTATTATTATTATTATTAATCTTCCCCACTAAGACTTCTTTCCATCCACTACTTATGTATTTTGTGTGGCTGTATTCATATGCTTGTTGTCTCCCTGATTAGAATGTAAGCTCCTTAAAGGCAGATATTTTTTTTCTGCTTATATCTATATCCTCGGCACATAGCACAATGATTATCTCATACTGAATGCTGAATAAATGCTTATTGTGAGCTCTAGAAAATACAGCATCAGGAACCCTCCCCAAAAATACTTTAAGAAGGTTGTTCTAGTCATAGTTTCTCCTCAGATACATACACTCATTATAAAGAAAGGAAATAAGTATTGGTTGCGGTCTATTGTTATTCATCTTTGTATCCATATGCATATTTTAAAATTTCTTGGTAATGCCCATGCAATTAAATGTAATCTGAAAATGACTCCAAACCTCAGACTGCGGAACTTAGATGGAAAGAATCTCTAAGACTTTCAAAAAGTTTCAGAGAGACAGTGGATAAGGACCAATGTGTTTCTTATTTGCAAGGCCCATATTTAACATGCTTTTATTTTATTAAGAATGCCAGTCTCGGTACTATCTGAGGGAGAAAAAAATAATACAAGAAGAGTAGTATTGTAGGAATCTAGTCTCATGCTTGGCCTCTGAAATGGTAGTTAATATTCAACTCTTCATTGGGTAGAGATGATGGCCTATGAACTCTCCACCCCATAAGCTATTGATATTGGTCCAGCAAGGAAAACCTCAGGTCCCACCTTGGGTTTTGCATTGCCCACATGTACCCAAACAATGGTTGGCAGGATGACATCATCAGATCTGAGATAGGCCCAGAGTTTTTATTAGTTGTTTACAAGATCAATGTGCTATACAACACATGCATTCTTTGATTGATTTTTTGCTAAGGATTTTTTGTTGTTGTTTTTTTGATGCATCAGCTAAAGTATTGGGGGAGGTGACTTCCAGGGGTTGGATATTTTGTAAAAAAAAAAAATAAGTCTTGATCAAATTCATTTGTCATATAAAGATACTCGTATGAAAAAAGAAAAGGCTAGATAAGTCAGTGCAGCTCAGAAACAGCAGTAACTTAAGAGCTGACAATTGACACTTGTTTTCTGCCACTGTTTACTCTTCAATAAAAAATGCATATTTACCATAGCAACTGTATGATCACGTGGGCTCTCTGTCTTAGATGCTACCCTCTAAAACAGAGAATAGCTTCTTAAAGAAACAGGCACATTCCAATATGCATGAATTTCAGCTCCAGGATAAGTTGTTGTTGTTGTTTTTTTATAAAGAAACCCTCTTTCCGGGGATTTAATGCTAATAAACATGTCTTCTTTATAGAAATCATTTTGGCACTGTGTCTTAAATTTTAGGAATTCCATTTGAGAAATCAAAATAAAATTACTTTTTGAGGGACCTTTGATCATCTCTAGGATTTTCCTGTTGTTTCTCTATTTTATTACAGTTCTGAGACTATGTATACGCACAAGCACATATATATTTTGAAATAGCAGCTATTAGTGTGGCTTTGAAGGGGGTTGGCGTAAATTCTAATGACCTGCTGCTTCATCCGTGACTATGGATGTACAGCTCTGCAAGCTCCTTCTCATTATGCATCGGCCTTTCACTGTCTTACAGGAATCTTCTAGAGTTTTGTCTTCAGAGTTCGGGAGTGCATTTCTCCAAACTGGACTGCTCAGGAAGGTTACACATTTCTTTATTCTAGATCAAGGGGAGGTAGTTGCTACATTAGCACAGGGTCGGTCCAAGGGAAAAAAATCGTGAAGCAGAAAAGATTTGCATTAAAAGCATCATACGGTTTCTCTGCTTGAATCTCCTGATCTTTGGGGGGCTGGTGCCCCCATGCTGCCCCTCACTGCCCCTTCCTCATCCTGCAGTGCCTCAGACGTTAGTCTGAGAGATGTCCATTTGTGATCATCCCTTCCAGTTCTCCATCAAAACTCACCCGTCCTCTCTCCCATTTCCTGTAGGTAAGAGCAGTAGTCTCAAAAGTAGGAGATGGGAGCCTATCTATTTTAAGAGGGCTATGGCCTCACCTCAAGAATTTGATGATTGCATCCTTCTCTCTCTATAAGAGCTAATCATGGGGCTTGTGTCCAGCACACATAACTATACCTATTCTTATCCCCTAGTACTTCCCAACTCATTTGCTCTCCAAATTTCCCTTCTGAGCCTGTCTTTGGTACTTCTGAGCAGTGATAAGGGTACTCAGTAGCTTTGCAGGTGCTTTTGGGAAAATCCCCCATCTCTCACACCCTCTTCTTTAACATCCACATGTCTTTCCTGATATCACCTCATGACAGGTTCCTAGGGAAGTTTCTAAAGAGTCAGACTCAGTATCTCCTTTTTCATATTTGGAAAAGAGTGGTATAGGATGAATAGGCATAGGTGGATTATGATGGATCATAGATCTCACTAGGTTATCTTTAATTCCAAATTGTTCATCTTCCAGATGTTCCCATTACTGTTGAGGACACCGCCATCCTTTTAGTCACCCAAGTTCAGACCTTAGTGTCACTCCATTCACCCCACAAATTACCAAATCTTGTTTCTACTCCCACATACATCCATCTCTGATCTCTGCTCTCACAGTCACCATCTTTGTTCAGGTCCTCTTTTCAAAACAATGACAATGGCCTCATAATTGCTCTCACTGCCTTAATTCTTTCCCTACTTCTATCTGTCCTCTCCACAGCTTTCAAAGTCCTGCTACTCAACAAACTTCAGTTGTTTCCTATTAATAACAGAATCAAATCTTACTTCAACTTCATCTCACCTTTCAAAAGTGTCAGTTTTTGTATAAGTTTTATAACAGATATAACTATAATAGCATGTGTATAGAATTTTAAATAAGTAAATATACACATACTTGTGGCATATGCTTAGCAATTTTTGATGAAATGTATGTGACTAAAAAAATTTGGAGACCACTGTGCTGGAGAGCTGATCCATTCATATATACTAAGGTGTTAATGGCTGCTAATATCTGAATCTTTTCCCCTGGCAGAAATAATTTACATTTTTATAAGAACCTTTACTGTATCAGCTCTCTGTCTGCTGAGGCATCTAGCTGCCCCAACTATCTATATTTCTAGCACTTAACACATTACCTGACACAGGAAATATTTGTTGAGTGACTTCCTGAAAAGCTCTTTCTTTAAGGCAGCATTTTGTACCTTTTTGGTGAGGTATTTAAAAATGCTAGCAAGTGAATAGATGCCAAACACATTTGGTCATTTCTATCAAATATGAACTTGTGACTCAATGTCTAGGTAGAAGCAGTGAGGTTAGATCCCTTGGAAATGGCTAAATTCATTTTCCAAAATGTTACTATGTCCCTCTGTTCATTATCAATAAAGTTCTCAGAGCCCTCTTTGGAAGCATTTCAATGGAACTTTTTTAGATTTAGTGAAATTTTTTTTTTCTGTTCCCTGCATTATATTTCAGACTACCAATCTAACATTGACTTTGGATGGTATTGAGGAGTAATATAGTATATAAGTTAGAGAGTCTGGGAGTCAGGAAGACCTGAATTCAACTCTCACTTCTGGCATACACTATTTCCTAAGTTATTTAACCTCTCAATGCCCCCTAATGATTTTCCAAGATTGTAAACTAAGATTGTTGTGGATTGCATTGGCAAAGAGAGATGCTTCACTGAGAATTCTCTTCAAAATGAAATTGCAGATCTGTCCCCCATACCTCCCCACATACACAACTGTTCCCCCACACCCCAAAAAAAGAAAGGGAAAAAGTATTAATATTCACTTGACAATATGAGCAAGAAATATTTATTTCTGGAAATCCACATAAGATGATTTGGGAAGTTTTCTTTCCAGAGAACACAAGAAGAAAAAGAAAGTGAGAAAAGAAAAAGGAGAGAAAGAGAGAATCTCTTAAAAGAGTAAGACTACTAGGAAGTTAGCAGAACTTCTTTTGAATTAGCAAGCTCTTCCAAAGGCTGTCTTTGGAATGAATGAATGAATGAACAGAAAAGTATTTATTAATTGTTTTCTACTTCTTTGGTATCTGGGTGGTGTGTTAGAGAATACCAAATTGGCTTCTATTCCTGCTATGTGAACTTAGAAATTTTTGTGTTTGTTTCTCTTTTACTTATGTGAAACCAGGGGTTTAGAGTGAATGACCTCTGATGACTCTCTCTTCTAATGTTTCATGATACTCCACCTTGCACAATCATTCTATTGCAAGTTATCTGTCAAAAAGAGAATTCTAGGATCTTTCAGACTATACATCTTTCCATTACCAAGTCTGTAATCACAACCTAAACTATTGAAGGCAGGAGAAGCAGCTGAATCTGGTATGAGATGCCCTTTAAAATTTTTATTTTGGCCACATGTAAATCAAAGTGAAAAATGAGAACATATTCCAACTGCATTTTACTAAGGGGCTTTAGAGGCAAGAAGTTGGCGATTGTGAAGCGAGGCAGTGATCTAGATGGCGAAACAGCTTTGTAATCCCAATTCAGTGGAAGAGAATTGCCTAGATTCAGTGCATATGTCATCCAATCCGACCACAGCTTACGCACACGCCATTTAATAAGGATCTGTCATGAATTCCTACATGCTGCCTTAATAGATTATTTAAAATGGGGTATGTGCTTCATGTGCTGTTTGCAGTAAGCCGAAAACTGTACACACAAACAGTGAGGGGTAATTGCTTAGCGTGTATCTCTTTGTTCCAGACACTTTTATAAAAGAGTATGTATTATGTATGGTGTGACCTTCAAATGTCATGAATGTGTTGTGCAATAAACTGTCAATATTTGTGGTTATAAGGTACTAGATGACTTTTACAATAATTGGAACGGCTATATTAAAAGCTTGGATCACTCAGCTGGTTAAAGAGAAAGACACAGGCCAATGTTCATCAGGGACTTGCCTTCTGCCAACTATTAAATGAAAGAGATTGCAAGGTGCTTAAGATGTCTTCTTTGTTTAAAAAAGAACATAGCAAAAAAAAAAAGTCTCCAGGGGTATGTGTTATCTCCAAATCATCATTTTTTTTTCCTTTTCAATGTACTTGATTTCCAGGAGAAAACCTCAGCTCTATAAGTTAATGGCAACTGACCAAATGCATTTTTAAAAAGTGATACAGCTCATGCCAGAGTCAGTTAGGTACCAAAAATACCTCAAATGAATCAGACAAGGAAAGAGATTCAAAATTCTGACTCTTCCCTTGGTATTTTTTGGGGGTGAAGGGGAGGGATGGGTGCTGTCTATGAATTATCTTAAAAGGATTTTAAAAGCTGACTTTTATTTTAAAGAAATTACCTAGAAATCTGTTGGGAATTTGTGGCTTCATTGAAAGCAGAACCATCTTTATAGTTCACATTGTTTTTATAAAACAGTAGTTAATTATAAATTACACACAAAAAAGAGAGGCATAGCAAATATTTTGTAATAATTATAATGTGTAATTGGGGAATAAATTACTTTTAAAGATATCTGATTCACAGTATGGTGCTATTGATTAATCTATTTTGGTGTTTAAATGGGGCCTCCATTCCTTTTCCTATCATTGCACTTTGGCTAGAAATAATGTAAATGAAACATGGCTCCTCATGCATTGGAACCCTAGAAACTAATGAAATCCACCATTTTCCAAGTACCCAAGTACAGAATGTGTCCTGATCTCCACAGGTACTACCTGACATATTAAAGTGGTAGAGTTTTGTTGTTTTCTTCCAGGCTGGGGAAGGGTACCTACCTAGACAGCATTGGTTCTCCCCCCCCCACCTTTTTATTGATTTTGAAAATTATTTTTAAAAACAGTTTTTAACAATTGTTTTCAAACATTTCACAATTCAGATTTTCTCCTCCCTCCCTGTTTCCCCTGGCAGTAAATACTTTGATATAGATTATACCAGTGCTTTCATGAAATACATATTTCTATATTCTCCATGTCATGACTGAAGACACATATAATGCATACAAAAAAAACTTATGAAAGAAATAAAGTGAAGAATAGTGTACTTTGATCTGTAGTCAGATTCCAACAGTTCCTTCTTTGGCTATGGACAGCATTTTTTTTTTGGTGGGGGGATCATGAGTAACTTGAGATTATCTTGGAACCTTATTTTGCTGATAAGAGTTTAGTCTTTCACAGTTGATCATCATACAATATTTTTCTTAAAAAACAAACAAACAAACCAACAAACCCAAACTCTTACCTTCTGTCTTAGAATCAACACTGTCTATTGGTTCGAAAACAGAAGAACAGAAAGGGCTAGGCAATGGGAGTTAAATGACTTGCCCAGAGTCACACAACTAGGAAGTTTCTAAGGTCTGATTTGAACTCAGGACCTCCCATCTCTATGCTTGGCTTTCAATCCACTGTACCATCCAGCTGCCCCCTTATTATACAATATTTCTGTAACTCTATATCCTGTTCTCTTGGTTTTGCTCACTTTGCATCAGTTCATATAAGTTTTTTCAGGTTTTTCTGAACTCATCTGATTCATCATTTCTTATGATACAAATTTCCCATTACAAACATGTACCACAATTTGTTCAGCCACTCCCCAACTAAAGAACAACTCAATTTCCAATTCTTTGCCAGTACAAAAAGAGTTGCTAAAAATATGTTTGTAGAAGTCTTTTCCCCCTATCTCTAATGTCCTTGGGACACAGAATTAGCAGTGGTATTGGTACATCAAAGGATATTCATAGTTTTATGAACCTTTGGGCATGGTTCCATATTGCTCTGCAGAATGGTTTTAGCAGTTCACAGTTCCACCAGCAGTACATTAGTGTCCCAGTTCTCCCATATCCCCCGCAACGTGTATCATTTTCCATTTTGGTCATATTAGCCAATCTGTTAGGTATGAGGTGGTATCTCATAGTTGTTTTAATTTGTATTTCTTTAATCAATAGTAATTTGGAGTATTTCCTCATATGATTTTTTAATTTCTTCATCTGAGAACTGAGTCATTGGTTCTGATTGTCTGGACTTGTTTGGACCACTCTTAACTTTCAGAACTAGATATCATAATTGTACTTCCAACCTCTTCTGCCTCTTTTATTCATATTCTGTATTTGTTGATAATAAGCCTTTGTGCTACTGATGTATAAGTATCATTAGGGAAGTAGAAGATAAGGTGGAGAGTTAAGGAGAGTGTCTGAATCCTTTAGCTCCTGACCCATTTATCTTCTGAGACCTCTTGACTATATTTCTGATAGATCCTTTTGCTGGCCTTTGTTATACTTCACATTGGCCATGGGGACTGGGTAAGGTTACAAAGACCAGAGGAGCCACTGATCCCAATCTATCTTGTACTATCTGATATCAGGTCTGGGCCTGCTTCCTAGGTTCTGAATTCTGAAATACAAAAGTTTGCTATGTCAAAAATTAGGATTTGTAGTAGTTGATCCTCTCTAAATGGGTCTGCTGCTGATCCTAAGTCCATGACTTCTCCAAAATGGAACCTTGTAGACCTTCAGGATTGCTCTAAGATCAGGCCATAGAAAGGAAGGGGCACCGGAAAGATCATCTATCAGGTGACCTATTCAGGGCTAAAGAGAATGGACCCTTAAGTATGAACAAAAGAAAAGGGATACTGCAAACGATCCCTAAATTAAAAAAAATATTCTGGATTTGGTATATATATATATATGGCCCTTAGTAGTTGATTTTGAAACCTTTGTGTATTTCGAGGAGAATTTAATCCATGTGTTTCTGATTCACTTTCACTTAACTCATCAAAATGTTGCTTTAGAGAAACTATTTGATGCCCAAGAAGTATATAGCTTTTCTTCCTTCCTTCCTTCCTTCCTTCTTTCCTTCCTTCCTTCCTTCCTTCCTTCCT
>NC_058131.1:306954213-307044252 GCF_016433145.1 Gracilinanus agilis
TCTTTCTTTCTTTCTTTCTTTCTTTCTTTCTTTCTTTCTTTCTTTCTTTCTTTCTTTCTTTCTTTCTTTCTTTCTTTCTTTCTTTTCTTTCTTCCTTCCTTCCTTCTCTTCTTCCTTTCTTTTCCTTCCTTTCTTCCTTCTCTTTCTTTCTTTTCAAAAAAGCTATAACTTTATAGATAATCATTTCCCATGAAGCCTCACTCCAATGCTTCCAAGGAACAGAGGTTAGTTTTTACCAAGTGTGGTAAATGGAGCTCTACAGAATTCTGAGGCAGGTCTAAGGAGAATCTTAGCAAAATCAAGGAGAATATGACAAGGGTATATCTTCCATTTCGTCCTCATCCCAATGAATAAGATGTTACTTGTCTTATCTTTTTTAATAGCTCAAATTAGAGCTAACTGGTTTTCTCTCACTAGTGAACTTCCCTTCCATTTCTAAAAGAGCTGCTCATTTAAACAAATACTCTGACCAATCTATATTAATACTGAACTGCTGAACATGACTATATATGGTCATCATAAAATCCAAAGCCTTCACAAAATAACAGAAGCAGTAAATTGATATCAGTCTAAGATGCAAGGAGCTTATTCTAGGGAATCAACTACAGTTACCCATAATACTATTATAATACCTTTGCATGCTAGGAGAAACTAATATGAGTTGCTTCTTTTAAAGTGTTTACAAAAATAACAGGAACCTGGTGATTGACAGATATCTGATATAGAAATGATTCTTTTCCACTAGCCTATTAAATACAGTAGTGTTCCTCATTTCTAAAACTTAAAATTTTCAAGATAAAAAATGCATTTTTATGAACTTTCTCCAGAGCTCAAGACATTTCCTTACCCCTGAAAAGGGGTTTGTTCTATCTGTATTAAGAATAAAAAAGAGATTAAAATTTCCAGTGTCCCCTCAAACTGCTTCTTCACCTTCTAATAGTCAGCAGATCATTTTTCTCATTAGTAGAGTGAAATGCATACCACAGAGCATAGAAAAGTGCCTTGTAATCCTTAAAATGCTTTATAAATGTGAGTTATTGTGCAGAAATTGAGTACAGGCCTATCACAACAAAGTGTACTCTCTGTCCCCATAGTCTACTTAAAGTTTCACAGAAATAAAAATATTCCTGACTATTTTATGTCATAAATTAATAAATGCCAAGATATATAACCATCTTATCTCCTTAATGTTACTGAAGTAACTCCCTACTCACTATACCAACTTCATTACTTTTTTTTTTTAATGGAACACTTTCTAAACTGCTTCATTGTGGCACTGTATTGAAGTTGGCTGCATAATATTATTGAATCTCATCTTAGAGCTAGAAATGCATAACATTTTACAAGAAAATTCTAATATTCTTTTTTCTACAATTACAGCAAACAAGGCAGAATCAGTTCATATTTGGAGTGTCAACTTCCATCCCCAGTCTTACCTTCAAACACTGTATTGAAAGCCCAGTGTTTCTTTCAAAACACTCTGGTCCATCTGAATTGGACAACAGAGAAGGAAGAAAGGAAGTCACCCATATTATAGGCTATGAAATGTAAAATGTAAGGCAGCTGTTTGCTGCTACTTCCTTCTTTCCTCCCTATCTTCTTTCTTTCTTGTTCCCTATGTCTCTTTTTTGTTCTCTCTTTTCCTTTCCTTTCCCTTTCCCCCCTCTCCTCTTTCCCTCCCCTCCCCTTCCCTTCTCCACTAGGTAACCCGAGTATGAATCTAGAACCTACCAAAGAATTCTATTCAACTAAATCTGATAAAAATTTTTTTTTGGCACGACTCTGGAGTAATCAGGCCTGGGATGGTAGGGAAGTACAAAAGTGTTGGAGAAATAGGTTCATGGGGAAATTTTATATCTACGCCTCTTTCTACAATGAGGAGGAAGTAGCTTTTGTAAGGGACTACTCGTTAATGGACAAGTCAAATGAAAGACTTCAGACCAAGAAGCCTTAGGATTCTGCTTGCACTGATTTTCCTGGAGCACTCCTTAGGGAAGCTTCTGTAATTACCCTGGGACATTGTATTAGAGGCCTCTAAAGTGTCTACTGACTGTAAGATTTTAGTCACAAGCACTCTTCCTGTGCCTGTAACATATTATACACACACATATAAAATATATGCATTAGTATTTGTTATGTATAAACATATATGATATTGATATATGTATTTATATACATAATATAATACAAAAATGAGCACATGTTTATGCAGTCACATAGGAATGTGTATATATATATATGTACATATGCTATGTAAATATAGCATAAATACATTCATATATTTGGTGTGTAATATGTTTTCTATACCCATATGTATATTTCTATATTGATATTTCTATATCTATAAATAAACACATGTACACAGATAAAAACATGCCTATGTAACATAGATATGTGCTTTGAACACCTAAGTAAATATGTTTATATAAACATGTACATCTATGCACATTCATGTAAATATACGTTGCATTGTTCAGTCATTTTAGTCATAACTGACTCTGTGAATCCATCAGGAGTTTTCTCAGCAAAGATACTGAAATGGTTCACCATCTCCTTGTCTAGTTCATTTGTCAGATGAAGAAATTGAGGCAAATTGAGTTAAGTGACTTGCCTGGGGTCATGCAGCTAAATACTTAAGGCTAGATTTGATCTAAGGAAGATTAGTCTTCTTGAGTCTAGGCACATCACACGATCTACTGAGCCACCGAGCTACCCAATGTCAGTCCATCCATCCATTTATCTGCCTAGGTATAAACACACATGTGCATGTGTGAATGTATATATACATTTATGGAACTTACCTATAATTTATAGTTGTAGAGAATATAAGCTAAGACTGGGTGGGACACTGAGAAGTTAAGTAATTTTCTCATAGTTACATAGCTATTGTGATTTTAAGGCAGGACCCATTTCTTTATAATTTCAAGGCATATCCTCCATTCACTATACAATACTGGCTCCCTTTCACATATGTAAAATGATATCTTAAATAAATATTGGGAAGAATTTCAGCCTGACTTAATTTAATAAGTTTACCTTTTCCCCAATGAGCTATAGCTCTTTGTAGTGGTGCACTCCACCTTATTCAATAGTTGGTTTCCTGAAAAGTATTGTATCTTTTGAGAAATACAAAGAATATACCAAAACATGGTCCTTGTCCCCAAGGAAATGAACCTGGGTAGATAAACGAGCTGATCTTGAATTTTTCACCACAAAAGTCCCTTCACCTAACCCCGTCCCAAAACAATAACATCAAACATAAAGTACATTAAGAAGAAAATATAAATAATTTTGCATCAGAGACAGTACAGTATAGTGGAAAGAATGTTGGATTCGGGATTTGGGCTTGAATACCAACTCTGCTGTTCTGCAGTCTACTAAGTGTGTTGTCTTTACAACTCTATGCTTCGATTCCTCATTTGTAAAATGAGGCAGAGAGAAGGTATGGGATGACTCAATCAATAGAAAGCAGGCCTGGAGATGGGAAGACTTGGATTCAAATGTGACCTAACATACTTCCCAGTTGTGTGGCCCTGAACAAATCACTTAACCCTGACTGCTTAGCCCTTACCACACTTCTGCCTTGGAACCAATACATAGTATTGATTCTAAACAAAATGTATGGGTTTTTTAAAAAAAAATAAATTAAATGAGGTAATTTGATAAGATGATCTCGAAAATCCTTTCTTTTTCTAAATCCCATGATTCACTCCTTTGGATTACTGGCCCCTCTATTGGTATGAAAAATTAAGAACTTACTGCAAAAAAAGTGTTCACTATACTTTATCTGGGGGCAGCTGGATGGCTCAGTGGATTGAGAGCCAGGCCTAGAGACGAAAGGTCCTAGGTTCAAATCTGACCTCGGACACTTCCAGCTGTGTGACCTTGGGCAAGTCACTTGACCCCTATCGCCCACCCTTACCACTCCTGGGCTAAGGACAGTCCCTAGCCCGGATGAAAAAGGAGGAGGGTTGGGTGTGGGGCTAGCAACCCCACCCTGTAAAAACTACATCTGCTAAAGAAACTGCAACCTAAAGTAGGGGCAGCTGGGCTAGCTCAGTGGATTGAGAGCCAAGCCTAGAGACGAAAGGTCCTAGGTTCAAATCTGGGCTCAGACACTTCCCAGCTGGGTGACTCTGAGCGACCGTGTGACCCATTGCCTACTGGTTGTGGCCCTATGCTCCTAGAATGGAGTCCCAGGATAAAAAAAAATACTTTATCTGTCCTAAGACATTTGTTTCTAGATGGCAGGAATGGAACCATTCTGTCTGGGAAATAGGTACTATGATTACCCTCATTTTACAGATGAAGAAACTAAGGCAAACAGAGGCTAAGTAGTTTATCCAGGGTCATATATTTGGTAAATATCAAGGCCAGGTTTGAACTCAGGTCTTCCTAACTCCAGATATCTGGTACTCTATTCACTGCAGCACCTCTGTACACCCTGTGCTGCATTTAAGCTAGAATAGTCTCTGTTCCTAGAACTTGACCTTCTATATCTATATTCTATATCTCTCTGCCTCTGCAACTTTCACTAAGCTAAGACACTTCTCTTCTTCCTCCTTCTCTTTACCTGTTGAATCATTACATGTTCTTTAAATTCTGACTTAAATATCATTTCTTCCACAAGACCTTTTTTCCTGATATCTCCTTTCAATATTAACCTTCTCCCTCCAAACTCACATTGGACATTTTTTAGTGTGTCTCTTTTGCACTCATATTCCATTATCATGTGGCATAGTTGGTTGTGTTTGTAGCTTATTTTCTATGTAAGCCCTATCAAGGCAGGCACTGTCAGCTAAACTTTGTCTCACTCCTACGGTCTGTCACAGCATCCTGGATGCTGACTTACTCTTTAGATGCACGTAACTATTGTGATAACTTATTTAGTGGAAATACTCAAAAGCTGGGCAGGAAAATGAAGAGATACCTAAGGCCATGTAGCCAATTGTCATATTTTCTAGTTTTCCCATGTTGTATTCTACTTTCACTCCTGGTTCCTACCTTGTAAAAGACTTATTGATAATAGAACACAAATGAATGAATGCATGTAAATACTCAGTATTCTACCGAACAAAAACTCAGGGATCTCATTCATGGCCTCTTTGGTAAACGGCAAACATTCAGGTCCGTGGGGGAAAGGTCATGCAGAACTCAGGCTTTCATTTGTGATTCCCCATTGGACAGTGCTGCTTTAGACTGCAGGAGTTGAAAGTGAAAGAGGTAACGTAGATTCAAGCTCATCACTGGACAAAGGAAGAAAACATAGACAGTGAGTTCTATGCTAATAAGTCTTCTTTTCTTTTAAGCCTACCCATCATGTAGAGCAGTGATTCCCAGACTTTTTTGGCCTACTGCCCCCTTTCCAGAAAAAAATGTTACTTAGCCCCCTGGAAATTATTTTTTAAAATTTTAATAGCAATTAATAGGAAAGATAAATGCACCTGTTGCCTTCACCACTTCCCTGGATCGCTGTAGCACCCACCAGGGGGCAGTAGCACCCACTTTGGGAATCACCAATGTAGAGGAAAATTTGTCAGTATAAAAGTACTGTAGCCATTCAGAGAGAAAATTCAGTTATCTTCTTTAACACCTGTATATGTACATTAGTACATATATGCATGTTTTGAATGAAATATATTGACTTTTCCTCTATGGTTTGGTTGAATGCATGATACATGTATTATACATATAGCAGAGAAACCATTGATTGTTTTCCTATATGTAGCCATTCATATTCATGACCACTTGGTCATGGAAGGTTTATAAATGTGAATTTTCAAATGTCTTCCACTCTTCCTTTATAAATCCCTGCCCAGGAAGGATCAGAATAGGATGGAGATTGAGTCAGAAATGGTCCATAACCAGGACCAATAAATGCTGTTGATTGACTGTGTAAAACAGCAGTTGAAGTAATAAAATTCGGGCACATCAAGTTTCTTCTAGGTAGGAGCAGCTGTAAGTACTTTTGTCATCCTGGGAAAGAAGAAACTAGAAAAGAGAGAATCCATTCATCTTTCCTTCAGTCTCAGGACTGCATTCTGTATTGTACTGGGCAATGATAGCTGCGCTTCCTATCCTATGCTGGGAATTCTCTTCCCATCAGATGTTGTCTCTGTCTTTTTCTTTTATATACTAATAAATTAGCAATAAGATACTATACAATATTCCATAATATAATACACACTATTGAATCTATAATAATATGTTATATACATATACAAATATCTTTATGTGTATGTGTGTATGCACACACACATACATATGTACGTACATGGGAAAGAATCCTATAAGACTTAAATGGAATGAAGATTACCCCGCCATCCACTGCTGTTGGCGTTATATCTCTGTGAATACTTCTCAGGGCCACCCACATCTTATCCTTCATTGTTGTTTTGAGTTTGTTTTCTTAGTAGGATTAGTTGTAGAGTAAACTCTAGTCTTTCTGGCTTTCCAAAAAAATTCAGTTCTGAGTAAAGGGAAAATTAGACTCTTAAATCTGCACAGAAAGCTGTTTATCTTACAAATTTATTCTTTTTTTATTGGGCCACACATATTCAAGATAGAAAGATAAAAGGGAAATAGATAACAGGCGATCACTTAGAGTGACATATAGCAAAACATAACTAGTACTCTTATTCTGTAAATTCCTCCAGAGTGCCTTGTTAGTGTTATCTATATATTTATCCATAATGTTCCCTGGGCACTTATTGAAACCTAAACTCCAAATATACCATTTGTTATCTCTATTGTGGTTCCTGTTTGGCAATCTCCAAACCACTATTGCTCAGACACAGTGGCTATCATTACAGAAAACTTTTGGGAAGGATGTTCTCAGTGCAAACTGTGGAAAATGAAGAGGCCATACGAATTGAAAAGTAAAAGTCAGCACCTGCCCACTTCTACCTTGAAAGCCAACATCCAGTACACTTAAGTCCTGCTAATAATTCAAAATGACAGTTATTGGCCTCCTAACTTAAACAGTCTATCTTAACTATATTCCAAGGAGGACACGTGCAGAATTTTAATCAGGTTCATATTTGTTTTAAGCCGACCCAGTGCTCCTAGCACAAAGAAAGCTGAATAACTCTGGCAGGACGGATTGATAATATTTGGTGGGGGAAAGAGGATAGTCAAGGGTCTTACTCCAGATGTTCATTTCTAAACTGTCAAGCTTGGCAATAGGCACAAATCCATCGAGACCAGTGCTAGCTGGGGATATCTGTAAACTTTCACCTTCAGTTCAATGGCTACTTATTAAAACACCTTCTTTGAGCAGAACATTGAGTTAGATGTTGAAGAATGTACCAAGTTTAGATAATATACGATTTCTTCCCTCATGAAGCTTTTCATCTGGCAGGGGTTAGGCACAAACATAGCCATAATGCAAATGAGCACATCATAAATACATTAGAAGGAGGTGAGGAGGGAATGTTGCTAACAACCTTGAGATTAGTGAAGGCTTCCTGAAAGAGGTGGCATTTGAATCTGACTTCTAAAGAATGTGCCTCTCCCACCCCAATTGTCTCCCATCTAATTAGTTACTTAGTACATCTTCTGTGTGTACTTAGATGTGTGTCTATTATCGCCCCAATAGAATGTAAGCTTTTGGAGGTCAGAAACTGTTTCTATTTTTGTCTCTATATTCCTAGCACAAAGCATCTGGCACATGGTAAGTAATGAATAATACTTGTTGGCTGACTGATGGGCAAGAATTCTGCAAGTGAAGAAGGGAGCAGATATTTTAGACATTAGAGAACTAGTCTGCTAATTCTGACGGGCAGGTAAAAGTGTGGAGGTAGGAACGCAAAGGTCATGTTATAGAGAGAGGGACTTGTATAGGTTGGCTGGAATGGAAAGTCCAAGGTAGATAATAATGGGAAATGGGACTAGAAAGGTAGAATGGCAACTAATTAGGGAAGATTGTGAACACCAAGGAGAGAAGCTTAAGGTTTTGCTCAGAAATCTTTAGTGACTTCCTGTTACCCTTAATGTAGATGAACAAAATAGTCAGATGATCACTAAGCACAGAGGTAAACATAGGCAAGGTTTGGCTGATGCCATGGTGTCCCATGAGTGTGTTTCGGTGAACAGATGGGAGATCCCTTTGCAGTTCCCTTTTAAGCATCTTTTTCCTCATTATTTTCTTTAAAAAATAGGTTTTTACATTACCTTGATTTCTAAATATATCCTTTCCTCTTATTCATGCCAGAGCCCTGTCTCTTTTAACCTAGAATCAAAAGAGTCCAGCAAAACTTACTAATGTAAATCAGTAGTGGATAATGATGATGATGATGATGATATGAGTATATAAATATATATGTATAGATGGGTATCTGAATGTGTGAGTATTTCATGATATTATATATATACATATGTATATATATATATATATATATATAGCATTCAACATCTAGTTTCCTGCCTCTTCAAAAAAGGGAAGGAGGTACATTTTCTCCTTTCTTCTGCAGACCCCAAATCAATCATTACAATGGCACATCATTTTCTTTCTTTGTCGTTGCTACCATTTGTTTTGTTGTAGTTAGCATATATATTATTCAGCTATTTCTTTTTACTTCACTTTGTGTCAGTCCTTTTAAGTCTCTTATTTTTCTCTTTGTATTCATAATTTCTTTTGGAACAATTATATTAACTTATGTTCCTATATCATTTTTAACTTTCTCTTAAGTTTAATAATAAATGCAATATCCTTGATATTCTTAATAAGTTACTTGGCTTCTTTACACTACATTTCTCAAATGTAGTGATTTGCAGTACTATCTTTAGTGTGATTTAGGAAAGCTCTACCCATATAGGAAAGCTGGAAAATGGTCATATGAATCTCTAAAGGTAAATTACTCAATTCTTAGATGGCTGATTCATTGATAGTTTGTCTATTTTTTAATGAAGAAGAGAGTGGGCAACTATTTTATAAATGATGGATGTATTCTATATAGGAAGCATTCTGGAGTAGTTTGGCCTGAAATTTCCAAGAAGTTACACAACCAGTGGTTTTAGTGGTACCTGAAGATCAAGCCAATAGTATCACACATAGAAGCAGGGCTCACTAGAATCAACTTAAATGAGCTCTGGGCTGTGAAAGTTTCCTTTTTATATATTTTATTTTTTCCAACTACATGTAAAAGCAATTTTTAACATTTGTTAAAATTTTTTGAGTTCTCTATTCTTTCCTTCTCTCTCCCCTTCTCCCACATTGAGAAAGCAAACAATTTTATATAGGTTATATGTGTTATCATGTAAAACATATCTGTATTAGTCATATAGTTAAAAAAATCCACGAATAAGATAAAGTAAAAAATAATGTGCTTCAATCTGTATTCAGACTCCATCAATTCTTTCTCTGGAGGTGGATCATGATCATCATGATAAGTCCTTCAGAGTTATCTTGGATCTTTGTAATGCAGAGAATAGCTAAATTATTTACAGTTGACTATTTTCAACCCCACCCTGTAAAAACTACATCTGCTAAAGAAACTGCAACCTAAAGTAGGGGCAGCTGGGCTAGCTCAGTGGATTGAGAGCCAGGCCTAGAGACGAAAGGTCCTAGGTTCAAATCTGGGCTCAGACACTTCCCAGCTGGGTGACCCTGAGTGACCCATTGCCTACTGGTTGTGGCCCTATGCTCCTAGAATGGAGTCCCAGGATAAAAAAAAAATTTATAATATTGCTGTTACTGTGTACAATGTTATCCTGCTTCTGCTCACTTTATTTTCCATCAGTTCATGTAAGTCTTTCCAGGTTTTTTTGAAAGCACCCTGCTCATTAGTCTTATAGCACAAAAGTATTCCATCACATCATGTACCACAACTTGTTCGGCCATTCCCCAAAAAGACAGGCATCCCCTCAATTTCCAGTTCTTTGCCACTGATTGAAAAATTTTCAAAGTGACCAATTCTATTTCAAAAAATGGCAAACATAATATGGAATTTTTTTTATTACCTAGACTTAGAAAGTGCTAATAATGTAGATTAAACTTAAAAGTGTACCTTACATTTTATTTTTCATAAAGATAGTTGTTAAACATTTACCAGCACACTGCTGAATAGAAAGCAAAAATAGTATTGGCATATTATGCCATATTAAGAGAAGCATGGCATCTAGAATAAGCAAAGTGATGATCCCACTCTCCTCTGCGTTATCAGACCATAGCTGGAATATTGTATCAAGTTCTGGGTAGCATATTTTAGGAAAAGACCAAAAAAATCTAAAATGGGTCCAGAGAAGAGTGACTATGGAGGTAAGGGTGCCCTGTTGAGGCAGCTGATCATAGGGAATTTGAAAAAGAGAAAAGCAGGGAGGAGTCAGGCATGAAAACTGATTTTTTTGGTATTAAAAGGGCCATCAAGTGGAACAAGTATTAGACTTATTGTGTTTGGCCCCCACAGGCAGTACTTGGAGCAATGACTAATTTTATGGAGGTTACAGGGAGATAAATTTTGGCTCTATATAAGGAAAATTTTAAACTTCCAAACATTTTCAGCTAGCCAAAAGTGGAATAGTCTGCCTTGGCCGGTAAGCTGGTTCCCCTTCACTGGCGGTCTTGAAGCTAGATGACCACTTGTGGAGGATTTTGTAGAGGGCAGTTGTTGGATTAGAAGACCTCTTTGGTCCCTCCCAACTCTGAGACTCTGATGTTCTACAGTCCAAATGCTGTTTTACTTCACTCAAATTATTGTCCAAGAAACACAGAAACCTTGACAAACATTATTCAGAATGACACAGTCCCTTGAGACAGTGGACAAGAAGCTGATGCTTCTCAATTCAGAGAGAGGGGCAGCACTAACAGAAAAAGAGAGCAGTCCTCACGTAGAGCCTTGGCCACTTATGCCAAACAACTGGCTTACCAGAGGACTTCAGGTAAAGATCACTTTTTCAAAACTGAATCATTAGACTAGTTCCCACGAAGCTCTTCTATTCCCATCTACATGCAACAATGATCAAATATGCAATATTGGGCTGGGCACTGTATGAATACATTTATTTGTACCTACTGCTGCCCTCTAGGGGTTCACCTTCTGTGTCTTTCTGCTGGAAGGCAGAGCAGCAAGGAAGAACAAAATGGGTTCAAACAAAAATTATTCTCTTGCCCTTTCTTTTCAGAGATGCTATCATGCTCATCCTGTCTTACTAATATTGCCTCCTTCGGCTGTTTGGTGTCAGACCTCGGGTGCTGCAATAACATATCCTCCAGCCACGAAATATTTTAACACTTTTATTTACTATTATGTCCCATAATTTCTGTGCAGAAGGCAGCAATATGTAAATTTTATTCCATTTTCTAATGGTTTGGGTTGCATAACAAATAACAGCAGGAGAAACAATTTGTATTGATACTTTGCAGGGGAAATGTTCAAGTCACTGCAAAAAGATTTAACTCTGCGAGGTTGTAAGTTTATGGGAGTTTTGCAGCTGAGTTTTTGCACATGACTTTGAATATGTCACTATATGTTTATCATCATCTAATTGTGGAACAGAATTTCCATACTTTCTGTCCTTCCATTCCAGAGATTACACTGGTGCATGGATAGAAGACACTACAAGGGACAAATGATCAGTTTGGATAATTCTCTTTCCTGTCCCAAAATAGCTGCGTGTTTGGGTTTTTTTTTTTTTCATGTTGGTGGGATTCAGCTGAGGCACATTTTTTTCATTTATTGCTTTATTTAATGCAAATGTGATTTCGATCATAAAGTGAACTATGCAGCTAGTTCATATTATAAATTAATCAGATTCAACAAAACACTAACATTTTAAACTTTTCAAAAAAATATTTAATAGGAGCTAAGCAAAAGAAGAAATCAAACCAGCTGCTGACACAGCTGTTTCTTTTCTTGTATAATTCAGTTCAATATAAAGGTACCATATGCTGCTTAAAACGATGATAGGAAAGATGAAATAATTTAAGAGAATAACAAGAAAATACATGAATTGTCAGCATTCTGTCAGATTTAAAGAATGAAATAGACAGGTGTAGTATTGACATGTTTAACTTTGTGTTGTGTTAGCAGTTTTGGTGCGAACAACTTCTGACATGTGCTGAAGTGATGTGAGAACGTTTTTCCTCTGTTGCAGACATTGGTGAAGAGGCTGGGAGATCTGTCGGAGTCCAGCCACCAGCTCTACTGAGAGATAGGAGCCTTGGTTCGGCAATGAAGGACTGTCCTTATTGTGGGAAAACTTTCCGAACATCCCACCATTTAAAGGTGCATCTGAGAATACATACAGGTGAGAAACCTGGGACAGATTAAGGGCAACCCATGCCACACTCAGGAGGAGGAGGAGGGGCTTGCCACATTCCTAACAGGTCAGGACTACATGGTTGAATCACTGGCTCTGGCTCTGAAATGAGCCCAACCATCTATATTGATGCACCCTATGAATCTTGTCTCTGATTCACTGGTTTATTAGAGCTATCATTTAAAATCTCCTTTCTTATTTCTAGCCAAACACTGGGTCTGTTGCTCCTTTCAGACTTCACAGCAGCTTCCTTCAGTTTTTCTCTACTTTGGTTTTATCCCAATCTCCTCATCACTTTGGCTATTTTCCTGACCTTCTTCAAACCATTATGGTCCACTATAGTATTTCCAATAGCCTTTTGCAGAGTTCTGCCCTCTGCCACCTTTCAGCCAAATCTATTCAGAATATGGACACCTCCATTTTCTTTGATGTTTTCCTGACACTTTATCCAGTAGAGTTTGAACTTTTTCAGAGGATAGGCAAATACACCATCTATTTTCAAAAATAATTGTGGCATATTTCCCAAAGAATCAATAAAGCAGAAGGCTGTTCAGAGATATTTAATGTCTATAAGCCTCATTTCTCATTATGTGGCAAAAGACTGGGCCACCTAATGGCCTTACCTGGTTTATAAAAAGCCTACTGATTCTGAGAACACACTTAGGGAGCTCGCAGGGCTGGATTAGTCTTGCTTTGCATACTGGTTATGAGAATGATTTAGGGCAGGCTATTTCTTCTGTATTTCTGAACACCATTCCTCCCCTCACCATTTCCCTTTCTCAGAGTCATTCAGCTCTTGTCAAGTTGACTTGAGTGGTCGTTGTCTGTTCAGCAACTAGGAAGCACTGACTATATGTCTAATCCTACCTTGGGTACCGAGCAAGCTACAAGAGAAGAAGAAAGTATTATTGTTTCTATTCTTAGGTATCTTTCAGTCTAGTTGGGGAAAATAAGATTTCATTTTCATGATGCAAAAGCAATGAAGTGTTATAGAGGTGAAGGGTAAATAGCCTTGAATTAAGATCCAGGAGACCTGGATTCAAGTTTTAATTTTGCTATTTATCAATTTTGAGACTTTGGGCAAATCATCTCATTTCCTTAGATCTCATTTGCCTTATCTACAAAAATTAGGAGATTGGACTAGATGATTTACGAGATATTTTTGCCAGCTTTAAGAATCTAATGAAGGAAAAATACATGGCCATGTATAGTCAAATCCTAAATCTCCACAAAGGGAGCAGATTATCATGTCTGAAAGTATGGACTGGGAGCTAGAAAAGCAGTTTCTAGAAAGCAAAAGTAGGACCAGTGGAGGAGGCATATTTTGTTTCAGTCTGAAGAAGAATCTCTTCATAATTAGAGCTGCTCAACAACAGAATGGATCTCCTTGTGAGGTAGTGAGATCCCTGATACTGAAGGTCTTCCAGCAGAGGATGAATGGCCACTTATCAGAGAGATAATGTAGGAGGGACTCATGTTTTAGGTGGAAATTGGGTTAGACAATTTCTGAGAGCCATTACAACCTAGAAATTCAATGAATCTTTCTTTGATCCTGAGACAGTAACTGCTGTTTGAGGTCATATAAAGGAGAAATTGTGGCAGATGAAAGTAGGAGACTTGGAGATGCTTCCTTTTGTGACTGCCTAGACCCCACTGAGATCCATGTTTCTCACCATGTAGGGATAAAGGCTTCTAATGGTTAAGGATCACTAGTTTACAATGAAACGTGAGGGGGGAAAAAACTATTCTCAAAGTTATTGACCATCCTGCCATTCATAAGCATTCCAGTCTAGAGTAAGGGATAACCTATTGCATTGACTGTTAAGATAAGTTTAGAGTTCTGATACCACTTCCTGCAAGATGGGTAAACTGCCTCTTTTTTTTTTTAAATAGGCCCTTTAGGAGATGCTTTCACATCTGACACTAAGGGCACTTATTTCTCTCATCTCTCAAAGTCCCGAGGTTGTGTGTCTCTTTCAGCTTCTTCTATGTCAGTTAAGCTAAATGCTTAGCTACTGTTCACCTCTCTTTCTAGCAGAATTAGAAACCCCACTGGCAAGGATCCCTGCATCCATCCTATCCATTGAGGGGCATAGAAGTTGTTTTGTGTGACTTTAAAGGTTGAGATGGATTACTCACTCAGAAGCCCACTGAGTCAGAGCTGAGGGCAGAGAGTGCAGACAGTGGACCAGGGAAGCGCCCACTGACAAAGGCATTTCCAGAACCTTACAACATCATGAAAAAAGCGAGAGAAGGCATAGAAATGTCACCCACGCAAATACCATTTGCAGTATGCTGCATTTAAAAAGCATAATCGTCACCAGATAAAGATCAATTTCCTTTTTATCTAAGAACAAAGAAGTTGGAAAATGCTTACACTTGTGTATTTGAATAGAACAGAAAGTGTTACATATTATAAATAACCAAAATAAACATTCATTATAACAATGTAAAAGGGTAGATTACAAGAGTAATTAAAAATCAAAACCAGGTATTTCTTATTAAATGATTTAATAGTTAGATTCCAGTTATTAAAATGCACTGCCTGAGTTTTCCTCCTGATACTTCTCATTGGATCTCTTTGAATACATAGTTCATAGCACACACTTTTGGTACAATATTTTTAGGGGGGAAAGTTTACTGTAGTACACTCTATTGAGCACATTTTCTACAGCCAACATGTAACAAAGGAGTCTCTATTTTAATGACCCAGGATAGGAGGTGGTACAGGCTCTGTATTCTTCCATCATACTCCATCTTTATTAGAAGTCTTGGTCGTATAACACTGACTGATAAAAACCACTTTTCTTTTTTTTTTTTTTTCCCTCCACTACATTAACTCAATTACTGCTCTTCTTTTCCCAACACCTGTTTATTAGAGAGGAGCTCAAGTAGTTTAACAGAAGTCAGGTTTCTCTGAACACCTGGGGGCTTGGGAGCAGCCTGCAGGTAGCTCAAATGTGGTAGCACTGTCCTCCGAGAGATCTAATTCAACGTATCCCTTGGGAGTGAAAGCCCAGGGGACAGATGTGAATCCCCCAAGCTGGGCTGGCAACAGACACTGGCCCACCTCTGGCTGCCATCAGAGAAGTCATTAGTCAATGCCAATTCAGAATGCACGCTGCGATTTCAACCCTCTCTGTAACAATACCTTGGATGGCGATGGGACTCTTGGGAAAGTGTTTATAGACACTGGGCATGCTCAGTTATTCCCCGAAAGCACAATGAAAAGCTGTAGTATCTGGACCCAATCAATGTAGGTTAGGAAAAGCCAAGTATCAATAAGTATTCAGTTATAACATGCAGCTTGATGCAATAAAACTGTGTCAACAGGGCATTCAGCTTACCCCATCCAATAATTAAGTTATCTAATACATTAAATTTGATTCTTTTCTTCTCCTTGGTAATAACCTAATGTGTAGCAAAGCAGCCCCATTCTTTGATAATCACCAGGGGAACTGCTTAAGGTAGGAATATAATGATGCCCAGGGCATGCATTTACTATGCCATAATAATTAGGTGCTTGCCAGTCCCCCAGTAGCCCAAAGGAGTGAATTTCACACCTCCCAATCCATCCCAGTCACTACTGAGGAAGACTTGGCTCCTGAGAGGGGGAATACTTAGGCACAAGCTCACTGTGATTTTCAGATTATATGAAACCTCATGATAAAGCCTTTAATACACCACAGATAACATTCCCCAGTGTTTTAGGCATACCTTTGGCTTTGGCAGGGGTGGGGGGGGAGTGCTACCATCATAAGGAAAGATGGCAAATGGCCCTACCTGTGTCAACTCAGAGGCATTCAAGTTCACAGACTAATTAAAAATAAGTCCTATTCTCCCAATTTATGTGAGTATGTTTATTAATATGATTTCTCTGTGCTGTGCTCATTGTTCCACACTTTTCACTCTCCAACTCCACACTTGGAAGCCTCTTTCAACTAACAGGAAAAAATGGAAAGTAGATAGATGATGTTCGAGAGGCATGCCACCACGATCGGAGAAGTATGCTCATTGAAGGGTGTCAGGATGCAATGTGTCTAACCCTACCCATGTGCCTTATTGCCTCTGCATGGGTAGGGCAAAGGACTTCTGTGCTGGCATGTACACCGGTGTATGTATCGGTATGTGTTTATGTTATGGGTGTATGTATAGAGGGGGAGAAGCAGGGATGGGGATGAAGGTTATATGAAAGGTTATCATCTCACAGGTGCATTTGAGAACACACTTGAATCCACGTCAGTCACCTTGACTCCATGAAAACTTTTCCCTGTAGAACCAAAGAAAGTAGGTGGAATGTTTGCTGTGATTCTTTTTTTCTAGCGTTCCGGAGGAGTGGGTGAAGGTCAGTGACAGTCACCTAGCAGAAACTTGACTTTATTGTATAAATTAAACACAACAGAGTTTATTTAGGTCTCTAGATATCAAAGTAACTGGCTAAAAAAAGTAAATTTCTTACCAATCAACCAGATGTTCCATTCTAAGTTCTCTTCTAGCTCTAAATGAATGATTCCTGCCCCATTTCATCTTTGTTGTTCTTCTGGCTGCAAAGAAAGCTTTGACTGGTTGCTACTAATTATTCTTGTGATTTGGCTTTTAACATCTTCCAAAGAATTGATGGAATAGACCAGTGAGTTTGAGATAATGGGCAGAGAGCCCTAGTGAAACAACCAATACCAAGCAAAAAGCCAAATCTTTATGTGACCTCCTTCCATCCTATGACCTCAAGACAAGATGGGGCCAGCCCAATGTTGTTCCTCCACCTTGAACCTGCACTTATTCATGAATGACAAGGTAGTGCTACCCGAAACATATCATACCTTAGTTTCCCCACCTACAAAATGGGTTTAGTTGTTTTGGGGCTGCCCAGTTAACACAGTGTCAGATTAATGGCATAACATTCAGAAATGCATTGGATTCGTGGGATGAAAAGTGAGATATAATAACTCCGCCATCACCATAATGATAAAAGTTCTTAGAGCAGTTAAAGATCCAACCTTTCATCTTCAAAGACTTTCGCAAACACCGACTAGTAAATAAACGTATGCGGAGATGAAAGTTTAGAAGGCCTAATTCAGGTGCCTTATGCCCTGTAGTAAACTGTAGCTTATCTTTGACACTTTTATTATTAACTCCACCAGCTAAGGTAACTATTCCAGTTGAAAACTGAGAGACACAGATTGAATAAATTAATAAAATTGGGTGGGTTAAAATGAATGCAGTTTGCACATTATATCCCTGGCATTAAACACTGTAACTGGCACACAGAAGGCATTTAATAAATGCTTGTTGACATGACACACATTCCCTTCTCTAAGAGAGCAATTTGAGCTGTTGTCCTCTGAGCAAAAACAGCCACCGTAGCAATGGAGAAGAAAGGATGCTTGTGCCCCACAGTAGAGAGGAAAAAAAAATTTTTTTAATTTGAATTAAGCTTCCTTCATTTTTACATTTCTAAGATGAACTAAAAGCCCATTTTATTTCTCCGGAGTCCCCATCCTTAACACCACACGGCTTGCTCTTCCTGCCTTAATGACATCCCAAACTTTTGTGGAAAATAATTGATTGAATTTAAATTTCCTTAAAAGTTTAAGAGGTAATGTTACAGTATAAATTCCCTACCAAACACTAAGTAGGGAAATATCCATTAGTGAAATTAACTACAGTTTCTAGGTAGCTAACAATGTGCAGTATACAGTAGGGCATGGCTAATGAACACTGCAGTGGGTGATATTTCATTATACAAATTAATGCTCACATTTTAATGGGAAAGTCACATAATGAATCTCGGCTTCAGTGACAGCAATTAGAGACACAGATTGTCCCCTTCTGGACAAGGCACTGTTTAGCAATAAGCAGCTGTGTAAAAAGTCTTCAGGTTTACAACATATATATGCTTTGGGGGAATTAGTGTACAATTTATATTAATGTACTGAAGCTTCGCTGCAAAGGAACAACCATATTTATCTCTCCTGGTATTAACTAAGTAAAGACATGTAGAAGGACTAAATAAATATCAGATATAGGGTGTGAATAAGTGAAAATATTTAATTATAGGACTTAAAAGTGAATAGGATTTTGCAGGATCTTGGAGTGTCTTAAAAATAAGTTCAGAAGCATTTAACAGGTTTAAAAACATGATTTAGAGAATTCTTAGCCAGAAAAACAACCTCTACTTCCTCCACCCTTCTTTGGAGCTTTTTTGCAGATTAACATTGCTGTGATTCCACCCTGAATGTAGCCCTCTAATATTTCTGCAGAACTGTGATGTTTCCTTTGCTGTAGAAAGTATATAATGAAGGATCCAAATGATAAAAGATGTTACCATGTAAAAATAGACATAATGAACTAATTAAACCACTCAGTCATATATTTCTAAAGAATTAGACAAGATATCAATAATAGTCCCATGATGAATATACATTTTATGTCACTGGAAAGCGAGTTTCACTGTAAAATGGTTTCAATAATTTCATTTGTCCATTGGAATTATGAACTGATGACTCGTGATTTTATCATGCTTCCTTTCCCAACAAAATCCTCTTTTCTAAGATTATATGATTTTTGCTTTACATTTTAGTCTTTGAAGAGATCCTGATGGGAAAAATTTTGAACACCCCTGTTATAAAAAAGCTTGCCTCATTTTAATGTCTTTTTTTCATCCAAGGTGAGCAAATGAACAGCAATCCTTGAGAGTGCTGTTGTTTTTTTCTCTAAGCTCTGTCTTAAATGTTTTTCCCATTATAGAAATATCTCTACTCCCTAACCCTTACCTCCCCAAATTACTGCAAGAGGTCTTGGTGGTGATAAGAGAACTGAGCCTTCTGGGAAGCTTAAGTCTTTACTGAGGATCTGAAATTTGGGAAAGCTGGAGATGTTCCCATACCAACTTACGTGACAACACAGGCTAATTTACGATTTAAGTGGTCCATCATTCAACCAGACAGTGATGTTGGCAGGGTGACTAAGGGTTACCTATTATTCGAAGCTGGACTGAGTGTTCTTTTCCAAATCTCTGACCCAGTCAGTCCTTGGTTGAGATTGGGGGTGTGTCGATTCCACTTAGTTTCCCTTTGGCAAGAACTCTGATGGTGCCACTGAAGTTTAGGGCCTGCTTGGGCTGGCCTAATAAATCTGTCTTCATGAGTGCTTAAGCCAAATGGCATGTTCAGATGCTGATATGCTTCTTTTTAAAATTATGAAACATCCGTTGGCTATAGGTGATTTCTATAGTTGTTTATGTCTGGTTAGGGGAAAAACAGATTGGAGGCTTTCTTGACTGAGACTTCAAAGGCTCACCAGTTTGTTGGTGCTACGACTTCAACCCCAGCTTGGCTGATGCTCTGAAAAATGTGTCTGGAAACTAATTTTTAAAACCTTGATTACTGGGGAAAAATATTTTGGGCAGAAATTTACTCAGTTGTGGAGACAGCTGGAATATTTCTAGTAAAAAAGTAGTACCCTGAGCAGCTTGGCAGCCTCAGAATCCCATGGCAGAATTTGAATTTTGTGCCTTCTGTCTTTAGATGGCTAGAAGCAGCCTAGTCTTGTGGATGGCACACCTTTCATTTATTTTAGGGGTATTATTTAGACTAAGAGCTCTTGATCTGGGGACCATATCCCATTTGTGGGTACATGGACAGTTTTTAGGGGGTCCATGAACTTGGATGGGGGAAAAACCCCGTATATCCTTATTTCAATTTAATTGGATTCCTTTATAAGGAGTTTTATTTTATGTATGTAAAAACATTTTTTTTTTCTGAAAGGGGGTCTATTGGTCACACAAGATTGCCAAACAAGTCCATCATATAAAACAAGGTTAAGAGCCTGTGGCTTGGTATATACCTAAAAGAGAGGGACTCTCAGAGTAGGCCAAAGAAAGGAGGCAAATTATATGATGAAACAGAGTGTTTAGGGCATCTAAAAAAATACTTGTTAAAAAAAAAAGAAAAGCCAACAATTTTGAAAACAAATTCACAGATCCCAAGTTAAGATAATTCCATATGAGTTTGTATAGATATAGGTACATTGTTCCTTTACTGGAATTCTGCATTTGGTATGAGACTCCTACCCAAGAAAATTTAGTTGTTGAAATCCCCAAAAGACCTTTATATGAGGGGCAGTAGAATGAGGGGGAAGGTACTGTATCAGGCCCATGGATTCTAGAACCTGCCCTGCCATTAATTCACTGTGAGACCTTGGACTTGTTATAAGATCATAAGTCTAGAGCTGCAAGGGACTTCAAAGAACCTTTCATCTAACTCCCTCCTTTTCAGGGGCAGTGAGGTTATGGCTTGTCCAAGAAAACATGGATAGCCAGTATCCAAGGTGGGATTTGAACCTAGCTCCTCTGAATCCACAGCAGAGATCTTTTTACTATACCTTGCTGTTTCATCTCCTTAGACCTCTATTTCCTCCTCTGAAAAATGAGGGAGTTCAAAAGCTAGTCTCTAGAGACCCTGCTCACTCTAACAAGCTGTGAATCGCTAGTATTGAAAGACTAGTTCAAACATTGCTTCTTCCATGAAGTCTGCCTGAGCTCTCTACCCTGTATTGAAGCAATTTGTACATTTATTTTATCTCTTCCACTAGATTGTGAACTTTACAAGGATATTGTCTTGGACATACTTTTTTTTGGATAAACCAGAGGACCTAGCACAGAACTTTGAACTTTGTATATAATAAGCTCCTGTTGCAGTCTAGGGAAACCTATCGATTCCTCCTCAGAATAATATTTAAAAATGCATAAAATCAGATATATAGGATCACAAAGGAAACCAATTCTATTGAAAGTTATGAAAATATTTTAAATTTTAGAATTTATAATTTTTAATTAAAATTTTTAATTAGAAAATTCATAGGTCCTTAGGACAGGAACCCTTAATATTCATATATGGCAAACACATATTAAAATTTTATTGAATGGTGAGTAGATCTTTCTACGAAGCACTCTTTCAGAATATATCCTAAGGAACATTTTCTCCTGAACTTCCTCTAACTGCCTATATATTCTTATATAGCTAGTGTCTCAGATAGCTACGACTTCCTAGAAGCACCTTCGAATCCCCTAGGCAGCTAGATGGAGGAGTGCTAGACCTACCTGTGTGTGCCTGGGCGAATCATTTGCCTTTTGTTTGTCTCAGTTTCCTCAACTATAAAATAGGAATGGTAATAATGTAAATTTTCCAGGTTATTGCGAGGAAGAAATGAGGACTTAACACAGTGCCTGGCACATAGTAGACGCCATATAAATGCTATGTTATTATCATTATCTACTGTTGTTCTTCTTGCAGTTTCCCTTATGGAACGGTACTTCAAGCTGAGGAGATAAACAATTGTCCCTGGTCCCTTTACCAGGCACAGCATATTTTTTAAAGAACCCTTACCTTCTCTTTTAGATCAATACCATGTATCCGTTTTAAAGCAGAAGAATGGTAAGGGCTAGGCCACGGGGGTTAAGTGACTTGTTCAGGGTCACACAGCTGGGAAGAGTCTGAGGCCAGATTTGAACCCAGGACCTCCTGTCTCTAGGCCTGGCTTTCCATGTACTTATCGAACCACTTAGCTGCCCCTTCTTAAGCACCGTTTTATCACCAAAATCTTTTCTAGAAACAGTTGAAACTTTCTTAATTCCTTTCCTGATCATCCTCCATTAGAATATAAATTCACATAGAGATAGCATTATTACATTCTTTATCTCTGTTTTCCATTGCCTAGCCAAGTGACTGGCACATAATAAGTGCTTAACAAATGCTTGCTAATTGATTGATTTCCAAAACGCATCCAGAGTTCCCTCTAGGTCAGTTCTCCCTACCTTTATTCAGTCACTAGTTAAGAGTTTCTCATGTCATTTGCTTTGTATTATGGATTGTTTAAAATCCAGGTGCCCTAAGTACAGTTTTCAAAGAATAGCCTGCTAGCTCAATATTCCCAAATATGGTCTGGCTATGCATGCTGCTCCTCTTCCTGAGCCCTGAAGGGTATTGTAAAAAAAAGAAAGGGGGTGCTTTGTAACCCTGAAAGTACTATGTATAAAGTGTGAGTTTTGTCATTATTATCTGAGGACACTTGAACAGTTAGCTGGGACCATTTGTGCAGCAGTTAGCCCTTTGGTAGAAAGGTATTAAGGTTTCATGGGCTTTTCTGATAGGTCTAAGTTAGTTCTGACATTAGGCACTCAGAGGATGGTCATTTCTCAGAGCTTTTTTGAGCTCAGACCCCTAATCTGAGTTTCATTAGACATGGAATATCAAAACATGACTACGAAAGTATGGGTAACATCCTCTGATTTTGGAGGTGTCTGGGCTCAGCCTTGGACCATTGTTGGCCTCTAGTGATTAAGTGACTTAAACAAAGTCTTTGATTCAGGGGGTACAAATGTGGGCACACAGCTTCATCTCATAGGCAGCTAACACCCTAGGACCCAGCCTGGTCAGAGCTTAATCTTTGAGAAGAAAGGAGATTAGATATGGAATTATTAATAGATTAGAAAGATAACATTTAACTATTAAAGGAACAGACAATCTCAAAGTTCTTTGTCGTGCTTTTTAGCCTTTAGACTAGCCTTCCACCTGAGAGTGATTGGGACAGAGTTGGTCATTGGCCAGAAATGGCTCTGGTAGTCCATTTCTCCAAGGGAAATACTATGTTTGAGGAGCTGGCATCATCGAGGCCCTTAGCTGCCTCTGATCTGACTGAAATACAGACTCAGTTTATCTAGATTTTGGTGAGGCTGACTGATGGAAGCGATGAATAGCCTTCATAGGGTAAAATTTCCCAGTCCAAAGGAAGGGGCAGAGCCCTTTCCTCAGAACCTGGTCTCTAAAGCCCTCTCATTTAAAATGCCCTGGAGTCTCTGCAAGTGGCTTCCCAATTAACACCTGGGTACCTCGTGAAGTTTGTAAGTCCTTGGTTCAATTTTCTTTCCATTTGTCTGAGTCTTAGAAGTAATAAATGTTTTCAGGACCTACCATTCACAGATGATTTGCTGTTGCCTTTTAGATCAGCCAGAGAAAAAGAACAGAGGAAAGAAAACAGTTCCTTGCCACATTGAGCTTCCTCACAGAAATAATTGCTAATATTGACAGGGCACCATTATAAATAAGCTCACGGCACTGTCATAGCCCTGTCTCTTTCTGGGAGTATCTCTGCACTGGAGCCTAGAAAAGGCCCTGGATTGCTAACAAGTTCTCTGCATATATTTAAATGCACATGTATTTAGGCACCTTTCCTTTCTTGTTGTTACACTGCATGGGCAGGTATCGGTTTACATATATCTTCCATAGAGAAAGAACAATGGAAGTTGGGGGGGATGCTGAATTTAAATAAATATTTAATTCATGAAAATTATCTTATATGTTTTAAAATGCTATTTAAGGCTATTTTTATTCTCTAGAAAGCGCTTATTATAGGTAAATTACACGTTTTACTACCCGAGCGTTAGGCTTGCCATTAGTACAAATTTAAGGCACTGCAAAGGCCAGTAGATAATGTTAATTTCAAATACAGAAACTAAATATATTTTGCACCTTTTTATTACTCATTTTCTTTTACATTTTATCGACTACTTTTTATCTTAACTATATGTCTTTACATGCTGCAATCATAATGTACTGTAATGGTATTAATATTTTATAGAATCTGTATTTATAGTTCTTTATTTAGAAACAATGCAGTCGGTCTGCAGATCTTTGAATCCTTCTGGAATGGTGCCCTCCAAATAATGATAAATTACTTGTGCAGTATGCCATTTGCTAATTATATCCATGATTTACTGCAGAGCAAGACTTAAATCATTCATTTCAGTCTTGCGTAACACTGCCATAAAATTTTTAGGTTTAAAAATGGTTTCCATGTGTATAATTTAAACAAATTTCTGAGCTATTGTATACACAAAATATTGCAACCATCCATTTGTTACATACTTTGTCTTTTTAAACTTCTACTTTTAATGATCACTGTGGTTGAAATTATTATGCTTAATTTTCATAATCATAGCTTTTAAATCTACAGCAGTTTTCACATGTTAGATAAAGAAAAAGATAGCTAATTGTGTGTAGATAGTATGTCATTCCTGAATAGTCCCAACTGGTACAAAATCATTAAAAAAGCTTAAGACTACGAATTATTCTTCTATTAAAAAACAGTTGTTCTATAGCTAATTATTACTTTGAGCTGCTTTGTTTCAAAGAACAAATGTTGATCCTTCCATCCCTGCTCCACACACCGAAATGCAATAAACATATATGTTCTTTCTTTTATCTCTTGTACTCCAATCTGCAGGTGAGAAACCCTACAAATGCCCCCATTGTGATTATGCTGGTACTCAGTCTGCATCCTTAAAGTACCACTTAGAACGACACCATCGGGAACGACAAAATGGTGCCGGGCCACTCTCTGGGCAGCCTCCAAACCAGGATCATAAAGACGAGACAACAAGCAAAGCATCTCTGTTTATCAGGCCGGACATTCTGAGGGGAGCTTTCAAGGGTCTCCCAGGAATTGATTTCAGAGGTGGAACTGTCTCTCAGCAGTGGACATCAGGAATGCTTTCATCTGGGGACCATTCAGGGCAGGCTGTAGGCATATCTTCTGAGACTTCTTCAGAGACTCTCAAGGGCTCTGACCTACCTTCCAAAGGTACACACTTTTCTGAAATTGGACGGGCCTATCAGAGCATCGTAGGCAATGGGGTCAACTTCCAAGGCTCTCTGCAAGCCTTCATGGACAGTTTTGTCTTGAGCTCTTTGAAGAAGGAGAAGGAAGTGAAGGACAAGGCCCTATCAGATCCACTTTCCATGAAAGTCCATGGACCAGATGGTGAGGAAAAAAATAGTGGAAAATCCTCCCAGAGGAAATCAGAGAAATCTCAGTATGAACCCCTGGATTTGTCCGTAAGGCCAGATGCAGCTTCTCTCCCAGGTTCCTCCGTGACTGTTCAAGATAACATCGCATGGCATGGCTGCTTGTTTTGTTCCTTTACAACTTCATCAATGGAATTGATGGCCCTTCATCTCCAGGCCAATCACTTAGGCAAAACTAGACGCAAAGACAGTGCTTTGGTAGCTACAGGAAATGGCAAGGACCAAGCGAGGGATGTGAGCAAAATTGGCTTGCTCCCTTCTACAGTACAATCTAGCAAAGAGGTGGGAATTTCCAATGTGATTAGCCACCTAGACTCGACTTCTGAGAAGATGGCCCAAGGTCATGGCAAAGAGACTTTGGGAGAACAAAAGAACTCTGCCTGGTCTGGACATATGGACCCACCATTTTGCAACTTCACTTCAGACTTCTACAAACAATTTGGTGTTTACCCAGGAGTCATGGGTTCAGGAGCTTCCTGTGCTACCAGTGAGCCTGATGGAAAAGTGCAGCTTGAAGATGACTCAACGATCCTACTCCCTGAGTCTGTGAACAAAAATGCTACTGATGACCTATCAGATATCGCCTCATCTGAAGACATGGAATCTTCCAAGGAGGAAAACAATGAAGAGGAGGATATTGAGACAGAACCCGAAATAATGAGCAAACCACTATCTGTCCTTAACAAGGATAGCAGCAACGATGGAGGAGACAGCCTCCCCAACACGGTTGCCTCCCAGCCAGCCCAAGGACTTGTCTCACCTTTGACCCAAACGTCCGAGAAGCAGTGGCATGGCCCAAATCTTCTTCCATCCCACGACACCTCCACAGGGGTGATGAAAGCAGAACAGATCCCAGGGCCGCAGGTCCTAGAGAAGCAGATGAACATGTTGTCAGTCCTAAGAGCCTATAGCTCTGAAGGCTTAGCAGCCTTTAATGGACTTTCGAGTAGCACAGCAAGTAGTGGATGTGTCAAGAGACCAGACTTGTGTGGTAAGTTTTAGAATCCTCTTTCTTGAGTTCCTTTCTCAAAAGATGAGTGCCAAATGGTGCATTAAAAACAAACAGACAAATAAATAAATAAATAGGGCAAAATGTTCATTATAGAATTTGGAATTAAACATAGTAACGCTGTATGTGCAATTTAGACAATCATGCAATGACTCCATTTTTAAAAAAAGACATTTTTGAAATCATACTGTTTTCCTATTTGTGTCATCCAAGTCTAGAGAACCTGTGTGAGGGACACGGAGAAGGGGACCCACAGTATTGACTGCACATGTTTTTAACCATATTTTGGAGGAAAAAACAGTTTATATAACAATAATAATGATAACAATAATAAAAAAGACATAACTTGAAAACTTTTTAGTATTTCAAATTCTCTGTCAGACTCCTAAGAGAAATTCTCAATGCTTTGCTAAGCCAACCTTGCTTTCTTAAACCTTTCTTCATGTTGACTTAGAAGATACTAAAATCACCTAACACTAACCAAAATCCAGACCAAGTGACTGCCTGGGCCTCTCTCTAATTAGGGAGTCAGGATTTAAGGCTTTTGTGATTCAGTTTGAGGAAAGCAGAAGGCAGTGGTCTTTAATTATCCAGGGCTTAGATTATTGTCTGTTGGCAGTTCTAACAGGGGCTATATGGCAGTGAGTTGCCTGATTAGGAGTGTTCCTACAGGTAACTTAAAGGCTGTGATCCCATTTATCCCTGATTATTCCTATATAAGCTAGCCTTTAAACTGGCATTACACATTACACTTACACTTCCTCATAAAGCATAGTTGCCCCATGGTGGTTTTTTTTTCTTTGTTTTGTTTTTAAACAAAGTTGGAGCCATCTGGATGGATATAAAATTGGGGGAAAGCAGGATGGAGGAAACAGGCTATTCTGCAAGCATAGGTATCCTCAGCTCTAAGTAGTTCTGTGAAAAAAACACTTCTCAGACCCTACTTAGTCCCTTTGCAACTACTTGTCCAGTCCAAGAAAATAAACTAATGGAGGAAAAAGAGACGATGGCAAGTGTTGTAGTGTCTATAATCTAGAAATGGATTTTGACTGCAATTTTTCTTTTTCTGATTTAAAAAAAAATTAAAGGGAATCTTTCCATCAGAGAGAACTTCTGGCCACAGGAGGCTGCTTCCTATCATCAAGTAGCAGGCTACAGGAAGCAGTAGTCTGGCTGCATAAATTGAATTGATGTATTGCTCCTTTCCCTCCCCTTCCCTAATTCACTGAGAAAGGAATCGGGTAGTCAGAAATTTTTTTTTGAATTGTCAAAAATCACTAAATGGATTTCTGACAGCTCAAAAAAATATTGACAGTTCCTTATGCCACATGATTCACAAAGCCCCATTAGCCATACCCCCAGATCTATTTTTAGCCAAATACAATTCATTACTTTTTGAAGTTGTTAAAAAAATTATTTAAAAGGGGGGAAAAAGGAAAGGAGTTAAATGGTGCTTCTCAAGAAGAAAAGGAAAAATTGGACTGACTTTTAAGTGTTCTATTTTTTTTTTAAAGTTTGAGATTGGGGCTTTTTTTTAAAGTCTATTTTCAGTTCTTTTAACTACCTACATAGGACCATAGTTACTGCCAGGAATCCATGCATCAGAAAAGATCAAAAACTGGCATGTTAGTAAGCTCATTATTATTGAAATGAGCTCATATTACCCCTATTAATTTTTCCATCTTCCTATCAATGCAGCAGGAAGACTGCCTGCCTTTGATGAAGCCCGCCCAATGGTATCCTATTTAACTGGAGGCACGGGGGGCTGGGGAGCACAGCTCAACAACATTAGAGAGTCTGTTCCATTTTGTAAGCTATTTCCACTGAAGCTGCAATGTGAGTCCTCCCCACTTCCCTCCCAAAATAGAAGCTCACAACTCCCAGCTGACATTTCCATTGGTATGTACAAAAAACAGTTCTTAATCAAGCCCTCAGCCATTGTAGTATAGCAGCCATGATGCGTGCCTACCCGTCTCCACCAAGAAGAGATCAATGCTGCTAAACTTGCAAACTTCATGGGAATACCTCACTCTTATTCCATTTCCCCCCCATTATGGGTACCATGTCTGTCTTCTCCTGTCCCATAGTCTGAGTTCACCTTAAAACAATTTTTCTGTATCTCTACTGGATGGGATAGCTAAATAGGAAGCTTGCCTTCCCATTGGCTTGTCTTCCACTCCTTACTCTGAAATCTCCTTATTGGTCCTTCAGAGTCTGCTTTATAGAAGTCCACAGGGAACAAACACAATTGTCTTCATCTCTGATCATTAACAAGTTCTAAGTACAGGACATCTATGAATGCCTGGGAGAAAGAGGCAAAAACATAACAAAACAAAAACAGACAAACAAAAAACAGCAGCCTTTTTACTCAAACTCTCTCTGTAGTTTGCTTTTCTGCCCTGACTTTTCATAGAACACATTTGATTGTTCCAAGAAGCCAACACACATGCACATATTGCTCCTCGACATTCTAAATGTAATTAACATTAACACTGTAATTAAATGTCCTTGGGTGATCATTTCCCTCTACCTCTCTGTCCTGACCCTAGATAGAGAGGTATTTCAAAGTTAGGTCTGTCTAAATCCCAACTTCATTCAAGTCACAGGTTAAAGTCTAAAATGGTATCTCTGCACTCAAATCGAAATAGAGTAATAAATCTATGATTGAAATAATTCAAGTGAAAGCTGAAATTCAGAGAAAAAAAGATGACCTAAAGGCCCTAAAATAAATCCCCCCCATAAGTTTGCATACGTAGAACCATGTTTGTAGGAGTGAGGTTACCTGTTTTTGTGTTTGGGAGTTTTGTCGTTATTTTTTTCCTAAAGGGAACCTCTGTTTTCTTGGTCTTAGAGAAACATATGGAAGAGATATCTCATAGTTAACCCAGCAGATAGTAGTCAGCTCATCAAAAAGTTCAACAGAACACCTAATATTTCCCAGTAGATAGAATCTCATATAATTCTGAGAACCTGTAAGTTGTTAAATAGTACCTATGCTTAGACCATGTTTGATATCTTAAGACAAATTTCTCATACCCGAAGTCTTATTATTTTTTTTTTACTAGATCTATGATTTTGTTTATGTAGGCATTAACTATCTCAAACAATGCAAATCAGCAGCTGCTCTGTGATTTAGTCTTAGAGGAAGTACTCAGGGGTTAACTAACTTATCTGGTATCACCCAGCTGGCATATGAAAAGGTGGGGTATGAACTTAGGGTCTGAAGCCCAGTCTCTATTACTTCACATCTAACTTTATTTGAGTATTACCTAATATCTTCCAAATAATGGACCTGGGAGGCAATGCTAATTTGTACACCTGGAATTGTAAGAATTAAACTAGAAAGAAAGGGGGTGGCAGCATAGTTAGAATGGAGTCAGGAAGGCCTGAGTTCAAGTTCTGCCACTGAAAGAGGTCCTTTGGTTGACTATGTACAAGTTATTTAACTCTCTAATGTCTCATTCAAGTCTACAAGACTATCTAAACAAATTGCTGCTCTTCATTGGTGGAAGGAACTTCCCACACTGATTAATTCAGAGGTCTAGAGAAAATAAGTAAATATTTTCAAATAAAAAAAAATTAAGGAAGACAAAGAAACAAATTCGACACTTTCATTGGTGGAGAGTGCAGATTTTTTTTTCATGGTGGCACTTATATAGCCCACGCACTTGGAACTTGTAACACACAAACTTTGATATCAAAGGGCTAGCGTATGAATTTTCAAATATATTATCTTTTCACCCAAGAAATTGTAATTTTAGGATAGCTTGACAGATATAAGATACTTCTGAAGGGTCTGGAGGGACAAATAGCACTATTTGAAGAGCCATTTTAGATGAAGTTGGATGACACAACTTTATTTTGTTAGTATAGGTCAAATCTCCTTACTAGTTAAATCCCATTTTGCCATATTCCACCACCATGAAATAATAAAGAGATTTCCAAGTTCCAGCAGATGGCCTATTGGCTTTGAAGAGAGATCTTTACAAGAGAACTCCAGTATCAGCAAAAAATTTGAATGTGCCCTTGAAGCTTTCTGTGAGAGGATGTTTGACCTTTACTTAACATTTGGATCAAGACAGAAACCCTACAGCTACTTGTTAGATCAGGACCAGTATTTACACAGTGGGATAGTGACTTGGCCAGAGAACTATATGACTTAAGCAAGAGCTAGAAAGAGAACTTAACTTTCCAAATAGGTGGAACTTGGCCCTGTGCTGTCCAATATTATTTATCAAATAAATCAGTAGATGGCAGAGATGGATGTGTTTAAGGATGACAGAACTAGGAGGGAAAACTAATATGTTGGCTTACAGAATCAGGATGCAAAAAAAGTCTGTCTTTACAATGAGGAGCCACGTATGATATGAAGGTCCATAGTTGAATATGAATTTTCATCAAGCCTGACCTGTGTTAAAAATACCCTATAAATATAGAATTGAAGAGATATAATGAGAAAATAGTTTATAAAATAAAAAAAGTTCAGTGGGCTTCAAACACTGTGCAAGTGAACAATATAACATGGTAGTTTAATACTAATGAAATGATTAGGCTGCACATACAGATGCATAGCGTCCATAACGATGAGGTCCCCATTATATTCTGTTCTATTAGAGCACATCTGGAATAATATGTGCATTTCTGGATACCACATTCAAGATTATTATAGATAAACAGACCCCTTTCGGGAGAAAGGTGTGATGGGATGGTGAGTGAGAAGTTTGGAAATCATGATGTGAAAATTCTTTGAAGGAACAGGGAGTAGAGGCGATTTAAAAAGAAAATGTTTTGCTATCTTCGAGAATTTGGAGGGCTGTCATGGAGGACAAAATTATTAAATTTGTTTTACATAATTCTCAGATCATTGATCTGAAGTTGCTGAGGCAGATCCTGGCTCCATGTAAGGAAAGACTTCCTCTCCATTAGAGGATACCCCAAAGTGGAATGAGCTGATTCAGAGATTGTAAGTTTCTCAGTACGGCATATCAGATGGAAGGTGGAAAACAACTTATTCGGATGTTGTAGAGTGAACTTTTTAGGTAAGGTAGGAAGAGATGCTCTCAGAGATCCTTTCACAGAGAGATGACCCCTGAGATTCCACAATCTATTTTACACTTCTCTGACACCAAAAGGTTCTCCTGGAGATGCTACGCTAGCCACCAGAAAGGGAATGTGTTATTTTGTATACTCAAATATATCTAGACTTTTCAAAGGCTGGTTGGTATGAGACATGATTGCAGGACACTGAGTTTGTAAATATATTAAAGCACACACTTTATCAGAAAATGCTTCCGTCTCTGGATTATCTGTTTTTGAGGAGATGCCAGGCAATGCCTTGTCCTGAACTTTAGGTACAGAAGTTTAGTTGGTTGCTTGGGGCTTAGGATTGCCACAGTTAGTTGGGTCTCTCTCCTCCTCTGATATCAGACTTAACTTTTGTCCTAATGTAACTTAGGTTTTCCCAGCAAGTCCAAAGCACAGGGTTGATGGAAAACCCCTTAGGGCATGTTGAATAGAAGATAAGTAGACTCACATTTCTCCTGGGTCCTTAGAATCTCCATTATAAAAGGAGACAAAGATGCTGCTCACTTCTCCCTCTACCTCTTTCCAGGAAATCAAGGCATTATATAGGTCAATATATACATATGCTTACATATATACATGTATATGTGGAATTTTACTTATATGTACATGCACATATGCATGTGTGTTGTATATACATGTTTGTCACAAAATCTAGCACTAGTCTGAAAGATAATATACCATTAGATAGTATGTCAAGTCAGGTATTTCAGTACTCAGAAAGACCTAGTGAGAAAGTTAGGCTTAATAATTATTGAAGTTAATAATAACCGCAGAGCTGTTTTTCTATCAATTGCATCCTTTAAACTGTTTTGTAGAAAAGCCATTTCTCTAAAGAATGAGAAAATTGAGAAAAATCCCCCCCCCAAAGGAGCATATTCTCTCCAGTGGGATCTCCTAAAATGGAGGAGATTTGGTTTGAGGTGACTAGGCTATATCATAAGGATTTGGGGGGTGTGTCCCCACTTTAGCTTCTATGCACTAGATGTACAGGGTAGCATATGTCCTTGTGGTTTCCCTCAGGGTCAGGATGAGTACAGGACCCCAGCATGGGCTCACAGCAAGAACGAGCAAGACTGGGCAGTGACTGAAGCAATGAAGTTTCTGTCTACTACAGTGGGGAACAAATAAAAGAGAAAGAAAAGTCACAGAAGAGATACTATATTCTAGAATAAAAGAGCTATGGGGATGATTGAAAATTCATCTAGATCTCCTTTTATTTATAGGTAGAGTAGACAGACATGGGCATCTTTTAGGGTCTCCAAATGCCTACAGTATTTTAAATCTTTAGGGAAGCTATTCCACAGGAACCCTTAATGACCTACTTAGGCTTCACTAATCTTCAGTGTCAGGAAATATCAGCTTCTGTATTCACACCACAGCCAAAAGGCATCACGTTATGGCAGAAAGACCGTTGGGTTAGTATTCAGGGATCTAGATTCATGTCTAGGTTCTATTTCTAATTTGATATGTGACCTAGGGTGACAGTATCTCCTGGCCTCAGCTTCCTCAATTTCTTAAATAGACTTAATAATATCTTACTCTCAACAGAAGAGTATGAGAATGAAATGGGAAAAGAGATATTAAAGTACTTTTTAAAAATTAGCATTGAAATATCAGTAGGCATCATTGTTGGATCCTCTTGAGTTTCCACTCAATTTCAAATGAAGCCATCTCCCCAACTTGGAGAAACGTTCTTGGGTGGAAGGCTAGTACAAAGTAAATCATGTAAGATAGTCAACACATCTCTTAACAGTAATGAGCCTTTTCATCTCTGTAGGCGCATCACTATAACTATAGGACCACTAGGAGCCTTGACAATGGATTAAAAGGAGAGGGATATGTCATATTTCCTCTTTCAAACTGTTTGACCCTAGTGTCCATCAGGCTATGTTATTGATGGCTTGAGATTGGTTTGAGAAAGTTAGTTTTGAAAATAATCCTATTGATTCTATTACGATTACACCAAATTATTAGTATTGCATAATAGCAGTGGAGGTAGGAAAGTAGTAATTATGTGCAGTGAAAAAAGACTCCAATGTAGCTTTTACCAGAAAATGGTGAATTTCTTTTCATAAATTAGAGGCTTTTAGCAGTGATCTGGCAATTGTAAGTGAAAGCACTTAAAAATGATAAAAGGCTAAACAAATACAAGGTACTATCATTTTCTTTGGGGTGATCATTAGAATAATCCTGAGTTCCAGGATGATATAGTAAACATGGACAATTCTGAAGCAGAACATTGGGTAGAATGGGAAGATTGAAATTAAATTGATTATCTGAGATGTCCCAGGCAAAATCAAATAAGTACAACAGAAGTCAATTAAGTCATGACTTTGGGACATATCGGAAGTGTATGGTATAGAACTCTGGCCTTTCTTGAGTGCATGTCAATACTTTGAGAAAGAGCAGTAATGGGTTGAGTTGACTTCAAGACAGGAAAGCCTGAGTCCAAGTCTTGCCCCTGACACATTCTGTCTTATGTGACCCTGAATAAGTCACTTAACCTTTTATGTCTCCAGAGAACTCTTTAAGCCTATGAGTTGGCTATAATAATTGAGAGAATTTCCTCACCAGGTGTTTCTTATGCCAATGAAATCACAGATCTAGTAAAAATAAAAAAGAATATTAATACTTTGATTCATTCTTTTAGTTAGATGGGCCTTTTAGGACCATGGCTGTGCCAAATCCCAAACCTCAGTATATGGAATTGCTTTTGAATGGTACCTATCATGACATCTGTATTTTACAATTTAACTGTTAACTCTAATTAGAGCTGTTGGTGTCAAGTCAACATGGTCACTGGGCCTTGAATTTACACATCCTGGCCCTGGATTAGCTGCAAATGAGGCAAATGGATTCTGCCCCAATATAAGGCAGCTTCTGACTGTTTGGAAGTTTGCTCTCATGCACTCTTTCTCATAAGTCTCACAATACAGCTGGCACGATGGTACCACCTTCCATCTCTAGCTAGAACCCTTACTAAAGGTTGCCCCTTCTTGTCCTTTTTCATTCTTATGGGGATCAGCGAAGATGGCTTTCTCTTCACTTGATCCCCTGACAAGATGCTCAGTTCTGGACAGGATTCAATTTGCTTTCTTCCTCCTTTTGCTTTTTTTTTTATCTCCATTGAGGTAGAGGCAGTATCTTGTTTAGTGAGATTAAACCAAACTCCTATGGCATTTTTTTCTCCTCCTCCTCCTTGATTATTATTATTGTTTTTTAATTAAAAGGGAATGCCACTGGTGTGATGTCGTTTGCACCACAGGATAACAGGACTGTTGTGTGAATCTCATTGTGTTTGCCAAATGGTCCACCAGTCATTTCAGAACAAACAAATGGATGGTGGCTGTAAGTCTGCAAACACTGGTGACATTTAGCTGTGTTTATGTTCCTTTCTTTTTGCTGCATATTTTTGGCTCAAAAAACTACTATCTCAATCCACAGAGTTTCTTAATCTGGAGCAAAGTCTATATAGCTTTAACTGAGGGAAGTAAGTCCTTGGATGCCATCACACCCTCCCACCTAGTAATCAGTCAAGGTTACGGTGAAAGAAGAGGGACATCACCCGTTTTTAGACTCTTTCCATTTTCAAACATCATATCAGAGGAGAGAGGCAGGTGTTTGTTAGAGCCAACATCTCACTGCTTGAGGGAATGCCGACTCTCAGACTAGGCCAGCTCTCCCATACTCATCAGAAAAGATATTTCCCCAGCTCCCTGATAGGGTTGCTTGTCCTTTCTCTCCTTTGTAACTGTTTTTGTTTGTTTGTTTGTTGTTTTTAGTCTTTGCCAACTCCAAATGATGATTTGAATTGAGAGCCCTCTAGATATATGCTGAGTCTTAGCTGCTGAAAGATACTTTTTTTTCTCAGACTCTATTTGTAAAGCCCAGGTTTCATATAAACAGTAATTATCTGCTATTACTTGGATCTGATAGACAGTACCTCTATATCTAATTACCAACCTGCTCTAATAATTCAGCCCATTCTTGCTTTAGCCAGGAATTGAAGGACCAAATTTATAAATATTGCTTTATCATCTCTTACATTAAACAATTAGAAATTGTGGTGTTAGCCTAGCTCTCAAATGTATCTAGCTAGGAATTATTTCAGGATTGTTTAATAAATCTGCCCATTTTCTTGCAGGTAAGTGACCCCCAGTTCTATTCGGTATATCCGGAGTTGCTATTGCCCTCCCATTCTCCTCGATGATTACCTGCAGCTTGTTAATTATGTAAAGCCAAGAGAAGAATGTATACACATATGTGTGTTTAATAAATAATGACTATTGGCACAGGTATGTGTATACACAAGGCACACCAACCTACAATATCTATAACAAATAACCACGGATGGCTAAAAATACTGGCCCATATGTTCATCTATTAGTCATGGATTTTGAAGGATTAGTCACTCAAATTTGAGGGAAAATTCTCAGTAAAAATTTAGGTCCCGAAGGACAAATGCTTGTGAAATGGAGGGCCCCCCCCAATCTGTTTACATGTCCATTCACCTGTGGGAAAACCTAATTTCAGAATAAATACATACACATACATACATATACATACATGCGCAGACACAAAAATACACATACACACACATCCTTGATGGCACTGTACTGCCTCAATCATGCACTCAACAGGATATGTCCACAACAAGTGTGCTCATGTGCGCGTGTCAGTGGGTGTTGCTTGTACATTCACCACAGGTCTCTAAAGATTTGGCCCCAAGATTTTTTTTTTTTTTTTTGCTGCTGCTTGAGTGTCTAATTGTCCTGTATTTTGTAACTCTTTAGAAGAATACAGAAAAGTGCAGTCTTTATCTTTCTTCATATTCTTTAAGCAGTAATATTGCTAGTTTAATATTGTGTCAGGTCCTAATATGAACCAGGAGGAGATGACAGTAGAATTCAGTGAACAGCACCTTGACATCCACAATTTAAAAAATGGTGATTGAAGCGAACTGTGTAAACTTGTACTGGGTTATCGTGTGCTTTGGAATAGAGTATTGTTGAAGTAATTAGAAAATATATTAAGGTTTTCCTGGTAATGAAGGCATGTAAGTTATAATAATTGTAGCTTTCTGAATAAGTGTCAAACTATATCTTTAAATGTGCTGTACGTGGAGTTACAAGTTAGGTCACCTATGAATGGAATGTAAAACAATACAAAAACTGCTTCAATAACTTATCTTGGTATTGCTAATAAAAAAAAAGCTGTGAAACATTAGTGTAGTTTGGAGTCATTATGTTAATTCATTCTACAACCGATCCTTCCCCCTCCTTCCTCTTCGTCCTCCCCGAAGTCCTTGTGCTGGAAGCTTCCACAGGACCTCTGGGCAATGCTTTTTATACCAGCCCTCAGACCGAGCAACCTGTGGCACAAGTGGTTGCCTTTTTCCATCTGTGTATAGACATACTCCATAACCAACCACTCATGAAAATGTGAATGTCAACTGTTCTCCTGATTTGAGAGGGCTTTTTGTACAGTGCTCAATGGGAGTATCTGTATGCATGCATGTGTGTGTGTGTGTGTGTGTGTGTGCCACGAGTGCCTGTGTATGTGGGTGTGTGCTTGTGTGCTTGTGTATGTGTACCTGTGTGAGTTCAGGTTTATCTGTGCGTCTTTCAGGGATGTGTCATGAACCATCTCTACCATGCAGGCTCATGTGAAATGCCTACTCTGGAAACATGGGGCACATAGGCCCAGAGAAAGTAAGGCCTTCCCAATATTGCTGTCCGAGTCCCCTATAAAATAATGCAGAAGCAGAACTGTAACTAGTCATTTTGGCTCCTGGAACCAGGGCAAGCAAAAAAAAAAAAAAAAAAAAAAAAAAAAGAAAGAAAGAAAGAAAAGAAACTGAAACCACACAAAAGAACTAACTTTTATTTCAAATTTATTTGAGCTGACACGGGAGGGAAGAGATCCTGGTTGCATAAGACTTTTTAGAGGGGAGCTCCATATGCAAGATCACCAGCTTCCCTGGGATAGGGACCCCAGACTCTCTGAGGCTGCTGTTTGTAGGCCACAAGGCTTGCAGGCGATGGAGTGGGTGGGAGTTCACCTGAGTTTGACCACAGGGTACAGGAAGGGTACCATCTGGGAATTTCCTATTTTCACTAATTATTTTTGCTAACTCAAGTCTTCGAATCAGTCATATATGTATCTGAATGACTGTGAGTATGATATATCAGTGCCCTCTGAATGTTAGTGCCCTGAAGCAAAGCTCAGTTTGTCCCATTCTAGTTATATCTCTGATCAGAGGAAACTATGTAAGTCAAATCTTTTTATAACAAACATTTTGAAAAGGCTCTTAAAGTCTTAAAATTTGGCAGGATGAGATTATCAAACTATTGGCTGGATCCTGGAAACCACGTTGTTGTGCCCATGTTTGTGATGATGAGATTCAGCCTATCACCCTAAAATTTGGGGGAGATTTTTACCATGAGCCATGTTATGGGACAAACGATCTTAATTATATTTCACCTGCCTCCTAGCTTGGAGAAAAGAGTAGTCAATACCTATTCTTTCTCTTTCTCGGCCTTTATTTCCAATTCTATCTCATCCTAGATAAGAGCTGCTTCTGAGAGAAAGTACCCATACTTCTCCTGTGGAAATTTCAAGTATTGAGGTTTCTTTCCCACCTCTACCTCTGCCCCTAAATACCTACTTACATAGGGGACAGAGCAGGGAGGGGGAGCAGAAACATAGTGGAATTCATTTCCCAGTGACAAATTTCTATTAAAATTGTCAGTTTGAATAACCTGTCAGTACTTTTTATTAATTCCACCTAAACTCCATGAGTCAGGGCCTGACATTTCAGTGCTCTGTGTCACACTGGGAAAAAGCTGTAGTTCAGGCATAGAACAATTACATTGCTGTTGACTAGTTGAAAAATCCCCCATGGTATTTATGATAAAACTGTTCCAGTGATCTAGACCTCAAAGACATAAATATTGTATCGCATGGCCCCTTTCCCACTTCCCATCCCCTGATTGGGATAAATTCTACAAGACTTGAGCCAAATTGGACACCAACAGCTACCCTCTTCAAAATATATATTTTTTTATCTTCAAAAGCAAAGGATGTTATGCAAACCTAGGCGCGAGGAGAGGAAAATATCCCCTTCAGCATACCGTGGAAAGTGTGAATGATCTAAACATTTCCATGAAGGGTAAAGTGGTAGTCATCTTAACAATATGATCAAGGTCCATAATGTTACATCCCAAATTGCAATTAGAAAATTGCACTGGCATCACTAGGGTGGGGGTGAGCTGTGTCAGCACTTACCTGAGGACTCTGTTTAAGTTCTCCAAGGACTTCTCATGGGAGAAACTAATTTTCATTTATATTTTCAAACACTTGATTCCCTTTCTTGGATGATTATATACACACGAGGAAAGAGAGAAGTCGTACTGATTAGGGAAAGTAGTCAGGTGAAGTTCTAATCCTCTGTTTTCTTCTTCTTATGCTGAAGATCACTGATCCAGTCAAGTCAAGACAGCAGGCATTAATTAAATACCTACTAGGTGCTGAGCACTGGGGACACAGAAGGCAAAAGACATAACGGAACCCTGCTTTCAAAGAGCTCATGGTTTAATGGGGAAAACAAAATGCAAAAATTATGTCCAAACAAGAGATAGATAGAGATACATGGATATGTAAATATATGCAAGGATATCCATATACATATGTATCTATGATAAATTGGGAGTCATCACTGAGGGAAGGCACTAAGATTAAAGCAGACTGGGAAATGCTTCTTGTCAAAGGTGGTACTGTAGCCAAGGAAGCCAAGAGGTGGATATGAAGTGGGAGACACTCCCTCCCAAATCCAAGCATTTGGAAAATGCTTGGATTTGGGAGGGAGTGTCTTACATGACAAAGAGCAAGGAGGCGAATGCCATGGAATCACGGAATATATGCAGAGTAAGATATAAGAAGAATGAAAAGGAAACAGGAGAACAGGTTATGAAGGGCTTTAAAAACCAAATAGATGATGCAGCAGACCTACATACCTGCCACTAGGATGACATGATGATTCCACTGGGCTGAGGAACTAAAAATCTCCAGTTTTAATTAAGAAGTACACCATGTTGATGCCACCCAGTCCTCCACCCTGCCAGCATAATGGTGTTGTCAGGACCCCCAAGGAGAGGGATTAAAGGAGAGGAGGCTACGGCTGCCCTCTCAGTGCCATGCATGACTTATTTCTCCACTTCTGGGGAGTTAGGGGGGAAGAAACAAAAATCATTTTCATTGGGCCCTCCTGAGGCCCAGTTTAAGCCCTGACAAATTGCCTTCATGTTCCACTGCTCATGGTTGGACACTTTCCTGATTGTCTTTCTCTCCATTTAGCTCAGCCCCAAAGCACAACTTTTCACACTCCCATTGACCTTTGGTGCCATAAAAGGATTGCCTATGGCTCTAAAGAGCCCAGGATAAATCCCAATGAGGGCTACTTGCTTACTTAGGGTAAAGACAACCCCCAAACATAATCTATGGGAAAGGAAACATCTTCTAGGGTAAAAAAAATCATTTTTCCACCCGTTCACTTTGACAACCAGAAAGCCTCTCCAGAGCCATAAGCAGTTGTCTGAACTATTCTCTCTCCCTTCTTCAAGAACATATAATCCCTCTAATAGCATCTTCAAGCCAGGAAATTCAGGAAATGCTCAGAAGGCGGAAATACAATGGAGTCATTCTCTGGAGGCAACTTCTCAAACTTAGATGAGACTATAGTGGATTCTCATCTTCCTAATTTTATGAAGCCAGCACCAACCACCCTCCACACTTCTCCCTCCTCTCTACCCTCCTCCCTAACTTCTTAGACTCTCTTCGCCACATATGTACACATGCCATGGCACACCAATTCCCGTCTCAGTGGTTGTGCTTCCAAGGAATGTTTCTGTCTACTAGATGAAAAAGAGATATTTTTTTTTCAGTCCTCAATGGAATTGATTTCCTTTTGGCCACCTTGCATGGGAAAAAGAAAATCTATTCCCTATCATCCCATATTCCCTCTCTTGCCCCAAACAACCCATCATCCCAACCCTTCCTTGGCCAAATGGCAATCTACTACCCATGTTAACGTTACTTTTATATTTGAATTTCCACTGTGCCTACTGGGGCATATTTTCCTATAGGCCCTCTCTACCTTGGATGCTTTAAGGGGCTGCATATATTATACCCTTTGTAAGCACAGACTATCCACTGGTTTAAGCCTTGATGAACTGCCACATTTCTTGTTCCACTGCTCATGGTTGAGTGAGGCCTCAACCGAAGCGGAGAAAAGATCCATGTTGTAGAACGGAGAGAAGTCTCGGGGAGGAGGTGTCTGTCTGTGGCTTATGAGGAAAGTCAAGAAATGTGGGGCATTGCACTCTGGAGTTAATGGTAAGAGAGGCTTCTTTCAAACCATTTATTCATTTAACTATGTTGGGAAATATTTCTGCTTTGATGAAATTTAGGTTGTTTCAGGGGGGAAAATGGAGAGTAAATGCTGATGATACCAAACTTTGGGAAATGATTATTGCTCATGCATAGTCACTTCTTTTCAAGGAAATTCCCCAATGATTAAATTATACCTTGAAATATGCAGCCGTGCATTGGCAATCATGCCTCTGTCACATGTAAAAAAATGCTATGCATTTTTGAGGTGGGGGTAGGGAAGTCAGCCTAGTTATTTCGTCACCAAAAAATGCTCATCGGCACACCCAGAAGATGTCTAGATTACTGAGTGATTTGGCTTTCAAGTTATTTGTGAAGTTGTCCAAATATATGCTTCTGGTTGTGTCTCCCAATTCCCAAGTTATGTAGATATTGAATTTTATTTTTCTACATCTGTCTTTGTCAAATGATTAAGGTCTGCTCATGGTTATCCACAATAATGGAGAAACGCAATGGAGTGGATAATCCAAAATCATGATTAATACTCAAAATTATCTATCATTGGCTTTGGAATGCATTAGTTAATTCCTCACCAGCAAACCTCCTGCCCCCACCCCAAAGATTTACTCTCCTATTTATGGTAGGTTTAGTCATACATTAAAAATTAGTTTTGTTTCGGGGCATGCAATCAGCTGACAGTAGAAGATGACCCTCAAATCAGAGGGCAGCCAGTGCAGGATAAAATTTTTGGTTCATAATAGAATTGCTAGGTGGGTAAATGGGAATGGACTTCATGAGGTTAGCTATTTTTTGTGACATGAGGAGATTATCTTCTATTAAACCAATCATTGTCACTTTAGAAGGTGGGCCAATTCTTTCAGGTCATTTTGTAGAGCCATTGGAATAAAAAATGATTTAGTGGCAATCCATTGATCAGAGAATTTACTCTTCTATCCTTCCATAATGTAATACCTCCTTACTACTAGTATTTGGCCAGCACAAGGAAGTACATTCCACTATTTCTTGAGATATACCACTACTTATTTTAAATATTGAAAAATGTAGTGACTAACCAAGATGTTTAGTTATAAGCTTCTGTGGAAGTAGAAGAATGGAGTAGATGACATCTCAAGATTATTTCTAGCTCTACACTCTTAGGACTACTCCATGAAAAAATCATCCCAGTTGGTTATAGAATATAGAATCCAGAGTTCATTTTTCTTAGGGTACTGGGGTTAGGATATTTAGTTTGGGACAGTTATTATTTGCTGTCAGATGGAAAATTGAATAATTGCTATATGATGAAGAAAACTAAACTAAAATCATAAGAATAGAATTCAAGAGTTTTCCTACATTTACTCTTTTCTTTCCTCACAATGGAATGCCCATATTCTTCTTCTCTTCACAAAATACAAACTTAAACCATTTTCCTATCATTTTTCCCCCACAGACAAACTATGTTTCCATTCTTTTAAAATCAAAACAATCAGTCAATTCAGTCGACTGGACATATCAGTAGGAAAAAAATCGATTAACTTGTGTTATTATATAGGAAAAAAAATTAATTGGTTATTTGACTGAATTATTCACTTTTTAACCAATTATGTTCACAGGCTGAGCTAGATAATACTTTTCTTTGTGAAATTTACTAAATTCCCAGGTTTGCAGGGAGAACAATGGTCATGTTCACTAGAGATTTCCAAGCACTTTTCAGGCATCAATTAGCTAATTAGTTACACTGTCTGGATTGTAAGTTTGATGTTTTGTTTCTCAGGCTTTAACTTTTCTTCCTTTAAGAATTGTAACAAAAATCTTTGGTAGTCTTAGAGTTCATGAATCCATATCAAATCACATAAAAACATTTAAAAATTTTTCTTTTAATATTTTTACCTTTTATTATCTTTACCCCCATCTATCCTCATAATTCTCTTCCAGGCCTTATTCTCCACCATATGAAGTCAATCCCCAACCAGCAGTCTCTCCTCATGATTTCCAGTTCAAGGTGTGAGTGCCTAAAGGCCTTGAATTCATTCCTGGTGTGAATTTATGTGCATTTGTGTGTGTATGTGTGTGTGTGTGTGTGTGTGTGTGTGTGTATGTTTGTATGTGTTTAGTCATATTCCTACGCTCAGCTGTCTCAGTATCACCAGCTATAAAATGGGATAACAACGGACCAGCAAGAGTTTCGTGGTTTCATGAAATGAATATTAATATAAAATTTGAAAATGAGTATTGTCTACATTTTGGTCATTCTGAAAATATTTGTCATTGTTTTGGAATAAGATAACAATTATATGAAAGCCTTATTATTCCTAAAGCCTGGCCAAGATGGTAGAGAATTACATGGATATCATTTCAATGTATACGTATTAGTCAATTTCTTAGTTGCTTTTCTCTCTCTGATGATTTCTCCTTAAAGAGAATAGGTTCTAGGTAAATCATTGAAAGAACATGTCACTGAGGGATTATTAATTGATAATCCTATCCTTTGAATTGATAATTTATTGAATGAAGAAATATGACCGAAAACATTTTCTCTCCTTCCCTGTCCCCTCCTTCATCCTGTTCCTTTTTCTTCTTTTTCTCCTCTTCCCTTCCTCATCTTCTTCTTCCTCTTCTCTTCCCTCCTCTTCTTTTTACTGCTGATTTTTCAAAACAGATCATTATTGAAGATTTGGTATTCATGCCAGCAATCCAAATGAGAAGCTTATATCCTAGTACCTTGCCATATACAGGAGTTGCAATCCAAAGACTAGGAGACTATAAATCAGATAGTGCATTATATATACCACTATAGAGTCAACTGTATAACAGTGCCAGATTGGAGCTTGCTACGGGAATCCCATGATGCATCAGCAAAGCAAAGCAAGAATCTTTTTTGTAAATTGAATAATCACCCTGTAAGTTAGACAGTCTTAACCATTTTTGTCTTGTGGTCATCTTTGGTAGTCTAGAGAAGTCTATGGATTCTCTGAATAGTATTTCTAAATTCATAAAATAAGATACATAGTATTATAAGACAAACTAAATATATAGAAATATAAATTAAAATATCGAAGAAGAAAGTTCATACACCCCAGTTTAAGAAATCTTGCTTTAATTTCTTTTTTTTTTTGACATCTGTTGTTTGTTGGTTTGGTTTGGTTTTTGCCTTTTCAGTTTTGTTTTTCATATATTGGATTTGCTAAAGGTAAGGGCATGTGGGCATACCCTATTTTTAGCTTTTTGTGGCAGGAAGAAAATAGTAGGAGCTCTGGAGGATAGTAAGTCAACATGGGAGGATTTGGAGGTGATGGTACAGAAGTTACCCTATCTTTTTAAACCAACTATTAATTAGGATTCAGGAGTCGGGCAGAGTAAGTGGTACTGAGAGACTCCTAGATCTCCTAAGCAAAAGTGGTCCTCCTCATGGTAGAAATGGGAATTCCCACTAGAGCTTGTTCTGTTCAATTTGAAATAGTGGTAGAAACTGACATCCCTCTGCCTTCCCTTGTGATTTCACCTTCAGACACCCCTTGTCCCATTCTTCTACTTTGAAAAAAGTAACATCCAACCTGACAGCAAGCCCATAGTTGCCACACCGCTGCTGAGACTGGTAATGGAAGGCAAGGCTGCCAGCTCTCTGTGGGCAAACACAATGTAATGCATCCAATGGAGCACAGTCGGTTGGGTTGAGAAATTCCCATAGAACTAAATAGTAGCATGATAACTGACAATCTTACTCTACTTTTGATTCTACAGAACCCTTATTTCCATCAGCTCAGGGAATGGTAACACCATTCCAGGAAAATCCAGCATGGGATACTGTGTTAAGACATTGAAAAAGAGAAGTGTGAGGGGTGGGGCAGGAAGAGACAGAGAGAGGTGAGGAGGCAAAGAAACAAAGAGGTGGGGTAGAGAAGGGGGGGAGAGAGAGGAAGGAGAGAGACAGAGACAGAGAAAGAGAGAAGAATGAGAAAAGACATTAAAGAAGAGAAAAAATATTAAAGGAGAATATCTGAGAAACACAGAGAAAGAGAGGAGAAAAGTGAACGAAGAATGAGAGAGAATACAGCTAGAGAAGTCTCCCGAAGGACTATGGATGGGGAACTCCTTAATCTGATATGGTCCTTTCCCAGTGGAAATGAATGTGTGTGTGTGTGTGTGTGTGTGTGTGTGTGTGTGTGTGTGTGTGTGTGTGTGTGTGTTGGTGGGGTGCGTTGTGTGGGAAGAACCAGAGTGACTGCAGTTAGTAAAATGATCCTGGGCTGGGGGCAGGACAATAGTGAGGGATGGGTGAGGATGAATGAAAGTAAAGCATCAACACCAGCAGGGGTAGCCAAGGTCTGGTGTCTCCAGTAGAAACATCCTCTCCCTCTGCTCCCCTACCATTTGTTTCAGGGGGGAAATGCTGCAGCTTAATCAGAATTATTTACAAGATAATGGTCCATTGTTTGCACTAAGACAGATGTTGTCTGTGGGAACTTTGTGTTTTATGCTTTATTCGCTCTTCTGCCTTTGCTGGGTGCAGATGGGCTTGGAGGAATGTGAGTTATTATCCCCTCAGATTGGAAATTTGGAGCTTTATAGGAGAGGGTTAGCCTGGCAGTGGGTGAGCCTTCCCTCATCAGTAGCGAGAAGACAGACCCCTGAATTAGTCCATACAGCACAGGGGAAAGAGGTATCTTTGGGGAGGGCATGGTGGAGAAGGACAAATGCTCAGTTTGCAGCTAGGGATAATGGAGTTGGTTTCCCTTTTCCATAAGTACTGTGTCTTCCCCATTGGTCAGAGTGCTCCACTCATCTGTCGCCCCTTGTAGCACCCAGTGATTAAATGGGGTCTTGTTTCCTTAATGGGCGGGTCAGTGCAATCGTCTTGTCCGGGTGGACATGAAGGCTGCCCTCTGATTAAGATGTGGTTGCTCCCACTTATTTGAGATGTCAACAATGACCTCTCAACCCTACCAAATAGCATCTGGTCCTTCCCTTGGAAGGAGAAAGCCATTCAGTCTCTGGCTTTCAGCAGTAGTCATGGCCACTCGAGTTCTTTGGGTTTGACCTCTCTGGCAAATGCACTTGGAGAGAAATAGTAAATGTGGGGCTGGGGACTGAAGCCCATTCTGGAGCAGAAATTGTTTAGCTATTTATTTTATTTCAAGATACCTTCATTCCCTACCTCAGTAAAGAAAGATCTTATGATCCACATCTAATTTAAAAATAAACGTGAATTAAGACTACATTCTATTAGACTGTAAACTCCTAAAGGACAAGGACTGTTTCAAATGTGTCTTCTTAGTACAACAGTCGACATGTAGAAGATATTTAACTTATTGATTGATTGACAAGTTTTGTTTTAAGAATAATGGATTAGCCTTTAAGGTATTTAAAGACACATTTAAAACCAGGACTGTGAATCCCTAGAGAAGAAGGTAGTGTCCTATTGTTTGAAGCCCAAATTTGTTCATCAATCACCAAGGGAAGGTGGTAGGTTTAGGGAAGGTTTTTGGATATATAATCTGAAAATAGCTATTTTTCTTGCCTATTATAAACCTAAAAATCACAACAGCAGAACTGCAAGGAAATTGAGAGATTATCTAGTATAATTCTCTATAGATAAGGAAACAGACTCAGCACTTAGGCACTTGCCTAAGGAAACACCACACTAATAAATACTGTTTGAATTACTTGGAGAACACACTTACCAGCCCACTCAAAATGAGAACTAAACGATACATGTCTGAGAGAAAGTTTTGATCAATCATTCCCATTCTCCACCTGTTACTAAAGGGTCAGACAAACCTAATGTTAAACCTGGAAAATTCCATTTGGCTAGGGCAAGAATTTATCCAGAAGGAATAGAGCAGATGCTCAACATTGGACTTCTCCCGAATGTCCCCCTTTGAAGCGGGAGTAATCAGATTGCTCTTTTCTGGATTTTTAATATACTGTTCATGGGAACAGTTGGGAGAGGGGTGCCTTTTAAAGAATCGTCTTGATGCTAAGATTAAAAGTAGGAAAAAGCCTTCCCCCTTAAAGAACAAAATGAGATGATAATGTAGAAACATAATGAAATCTGTAGTGGCATTTGCAGAATATCCTTTAGCTAGCCCTTTACTGATTATACTAGTGAATTCTGACTCCTACTGACCATGCATAGTTTATTGCCTTTGCAGAGAGTAGATACCCATGCTTTTCAAGTCCCAGTAAGGCCTCTAAGGGAGCCTAAGGAAGCCCACCATATGAAGCACTTACAGAATTTACTCCTACAACACTTCCAAAAAGTTAATGAAGACTGGTTGAGGTCAGGTTGCTTCCCCCCTGACTACCCATTATTTCCCAGGCAATACCTTCCTCAATGTAAAAGATCTGGCCCGTAGACTAAGGGGGAACACTCTTGTCCCTGGAAAACTTCCATTCCCCTTCCTGACTTGTCTGTAATTTGGGACGAATCAATAAAATCTGCACTTTCCATATCCGTGTTTGAAGTTGTGAGTCCCTGGGGGCTGGTGGGACAGTGGGACTATGACATCACTTTTAGGGAAGTCTCTTGATCCAAGGAAGTGCCATGTGATGATCCAGGGCCATAAAGGAACTGAGCTATTCCCTGGCACAAGGGAGGAACAACAAACAAACAAACAGACAGCAAGCCTAATTACCTTCCCAGGGAAATAGGGTGAGGAGGATACTTGACCCTCCCACTTAGACTCACAGAGCAGGTGTTGAGGGAAACAAGGTGTTCAGGAAAGCCAGGAGAGAAAGTTCCCAGCAGCAGACTTTCGGCAGGCTCCCAGCAACTTCAGACATACACAACCCCCAACCAAGAAGACTGCATAGATCAGTCTATGATAATATTTATAAACCTTATTCTCCCTGTGTCAGCCTCCGACCAAAACACCGAGTCACTGGAGATTGGAGATTATGTCTTTTAAGGTCCTGAAGAGCTGTTTCACATGTGACCAATTACCTCTGTCAAGGCAGGGAGAATAAGGTCCCCACCTCAGTGGGTGGGATCTGAACTTGGGCTTTCAGAGGTCAATAGCAGGGATTTTAGGCCTTTGAGCCTGTCACTCCCCTATAACCAGACCTTTTCTGTTAAAACTGTTTAAATTACAAACCAGTAATAAAAGGATCATATGTGTTTCCCACTGAACAGGTTCTTTAAGGCTATTATGATAATTAAAAACATATGGTGCCTTTGCCAGTCAGAGGAAAACCACAGATGTACAAATTAGGTATTATATAAGGTTTTTTCTTCTTTTGCCCTTTTAAAAACGTCAAGCTAAAGAATTCTAAAGAGATAAAATGGCAATTTTAGAGATGGTAGGTAGCATTTTGTTTTTAGAATCATTAAATATATAAACCCTGTTCTTTAGCCTAATAGGAACAAACTGTTTCTAATATGTGAAAGAGGGAAAGGAAAACATTTGTTGATGAGGACTTCAGTATTTATGGAAGAAATAAGGAAACACTTTCTTACTCCCAAGTTCTTGGAGACCATGAAACCTTTTGCATTTTTCATGATGTTTTCCTGCACAGACAAAGAGGATTATATTTATTAAATATTGAATTATATTGAAATTGGATTGATGCAAGAGAAGGAGAGAATTTCTTTACATTCAAGTTTTTGAAAAAAATTCTTTAAAAGGCAAAGATGCAAATATCGATTGGGATAGGACTAGTCATTTGTTTTAATTTAAAATATAAAATTGATTTTGAGAAAGTGATAAATACTGCTAATAAAAAAATCAGAATGGATCTTTTTAATGTTCTTCTTTGTTGATGGTTCACCAAGACCAGCATACAATAGGAGTAGAGATGTACTGAACTCCCTATATTGAAGATGAGGGTAACTGACTCCAACTACCAAAGATGGGCATCAGTTTGCTAGATTCCCTGCAAAAGTGGGAAGTCAAATGCTCTTTGACATGGGGCAGTAATTCATCAGATCAAATTGCAGGTACAATTTCCTTCAAGGTTTATTTGTCAGGTGGACTAGTCTCATTTGGAGCAAGTCATTCCAGGCAGCAGAAAGAGTATGGCAGAGTCCTGTTAGGATTCTTTGCTGCAGAATCAACAGATGGAGAGTGAAGAAATGTGCATGGAACTTCACCTTCAGGAAGCTCCAGTTCAGCAAATACTTCAGTCTTGCTCTGACAGAAAAAAATAGAACTATATTCTTTCCCTGGCTCACATTCAAGGATAGAACATCCCTGTTGGAAAGCAGGATGTATCTCAGGGCCCAGTTAGCCCTAGGGTATCAGTTTCCTTCTTCCCAATCCTGCCATATCTTTCGGGCAATAGCCAGACAAGTAAAGTAGGAAGGAGAGATTTCAACAGCAAATTCAATCACACTAGAGGGAAATCCTGCCTACCCAGAATCCAAGCCATCAGAAAGTTCAAATCACCAGACTTTGTGATTGGCCGGTAAGGCAGTAATGGATGCTCATAACTTCAGAGATTCAGAGCTGGAAAAGGGCCTCAGAAGTCACTTAGTACAACTCCAATTTTAAAGACAAGGCAATTGAGATCAAAGAGGAGAAAGTGACTTGTTTAAAGGTCACATAGGTAGTAAGTATAAGAACAAAGACTTCCTCTGACTCCAAATTCAGCATTATTTCATGATAGCTTTGAGGGACAGCTAAATTTTCAAGAAAAGATCAATTTATGACCAAAGTATTTTTAGCATCAAGTCTATTTTATCATATTCTAGTTATTTGAAAGCTGGATTCACATAATGTGAACTCTATATTAACCAGAATATCTAATTAACCAGAACATCCCATTTCTCAACCATATCAGATTAAATAAGAGTCAAAATTATTCCAGAACAAAAAGCCATTGAAAGTATTGTTTACTTACAAAAAACCCCCCAGGAACATATGTATAATTCATTTAACTTTTCGCTTAGCTTCATTCATGTCAATTTTGCCCAATTATTTTAGTTTTAAAATATAAAAATGCTAATTTTCCTTATGAATCCAACACTTTGAGCTCCTTGAGAGAAGGGAAAGCCTTTTGACTTTTTGTATCCCCAACACTTAGCACAATGCCTGGCACAAAATATGTGTTTAATAAATGTTTATTGATTGGTTGGTATGGACTATATCTAAGCCCCTAAGAAATAAACAAGTACATTTAATTTTCCCAGAGTTGTTGGATTGTTGTAAGAAAAAAAAATATAGAAAATGTTCATCCTTCAGTGGTTCAGTGGTTCTCAGGTTCTGCTCTCTGTAACAATGCAGAAGCCAATTGCTGAGTGTCCAGAAGAAGATATACTTTAAAGTTCAACTCCAACTTAAATGTAAATAACCATCTATAGGGCACATGCTCATTACCTTTCCTACAGTACGATGGATTGGCAGTCAATTTTTCCATCTCTTTCTAGGTAGCTATTTCCTCCAAGAAGTTGGTGATTTGTTCTTTGTGTTTCAGGAGCAAACTTCGTATTAATGCCAATGTACTGGAACAAAAAGAAAGACATCAACTTGGGGGGAAAAAAGACAAAAAAAAAATCAAAAAACCTCCCTAACTCCTTAACTCCACACAAGCCTCGAACTCGACTAGTACTTGGGGTATAGAGAGGGTGGTGACTGAGCAGCTGGTTCTGAAGACAATCTTTTCTTTTCTGGTGTGAGTGATTGCAAGCTCAGATTGTTATTTCGCATGTAGGTATTACCGCTTTAACTTTTACTGAGGTAAAATAACACCTTGTCACTCAGTGCAAGTACCAATCACAAAATGAATTAATTGTAATAACTGTTGTCAACAGAACAAAAGACTTGTTGCTTTCCTAAGCAGATTTCAGTGCTACTGATAACTGTATACAAAGGTTCCCATTGGGCAGCAGAGCTGAGAGTAGTCAGAACATAATTATATCTGTCTATCTCTTGACTTTGTTGTTGAGGGCTAAGAAAGAGAGTTAAAAACCTATATTTTAAACATATCAATAAATATACCCTTTTTTGTGCGTGGGTGACGTCTCCTCAAAAACACGGCATCTTTAATAAATTGGCCATGAAAATAGCATTTGCTGTGGAAGACCAAAATACGGCCCAGCTGTATGGTCTGTTTGTTGACTGTAACTCATGAAGGGGAATTATACCCAATTACCCTCACATAAAACATGCTCACATTTCTGGGAGTTAACAAAACATAGACTGTATACAAGTGGTCAACTTTCCATCCTGCCCCTTGGAGACTACAAAGCCAAGCTCAAATAAGGGGATGTTCAGATCTAGAATGCTTTAATGTAGACATAGGCTAGCTTGGTTGAATTAAGGGCCTTTTAAAGATGCTCTTTGTGTTTATTTTTATTTTTTTGATTATGAATAAAATATCTTTAGGAAATGAGACACTATTTGTAAATAGCACAGTACCTGGCACATAGTAGGCACTATATAAATGTTTATCCCCTTCTCCCTTCCTCCCACCCACCCCAGAAACTGTACCAGACAAGAATTAATAACCCATCGGAGGATGTGAGGTCAAATGGGTCAGAATGAAAAATTCAGCAAAATGATTATCTTTTTCCCTATTAATACATTGAAGTTCTACTTCTCCATGGAGTTCGGAAATGGAATTTGTCCCAATATGCATGACTGCTTGCCTTTGGAGATCTGTTTTGGGGTATCGTGGGGGAGAGAAGGGTCAAGAGAGTGCCACATTTCAGAAACAGTATTGATAAACTGGAGATGATCAAAAGGAGGGTGATCAGGATGGAGGAAGATCTGGAGGTCACATCACATGAGAAATAGTTGAAGGAGCTGGGGAGGCTTAACCTGGAGAAGAGAAGGCATAAGGGGATCCACAATAGCTATCATCAAGTATCTGAAGCTAAAAAAGGGTTTAGATTTGTTCTGCTTGCCCCTGAAGGGCAGAACTAAGAGTAATTACTACAAATCCCAGAGAAGCTCATTTAAGATTAATATAAGGAAAATATTTCCTAATGATTAGGGCTTTACAAAAGTGAAATGAATTCCCTCAGGAGGCAGCAGTTCTCTTCTCACTAGAGGTTGCCAGATGACCATTTGGAAGCATGTCATGGAGAATTTTGTTTTTGTTTTGTTTTATGTAATTCAGAGAAGGGATGGCTTCTCATATCCTGGCCAATTCTGAGATTGAGAGATGACATGTTACTAGCATTAAAGCATTTCTCAAATAAATTTCAGATAGGGAAGGGCCTAGTAAAGAAAGAGAAAACTAGAGTCATGTATACTATCTAGCACCATAAATCGAGTTCATTAATGCAATTAGGGCTCAACCAACTTTGAAAGCAGATTTTGTAGTTTGTTATTAAGAATCAGTGAGCCACCAAAAACTCATTGCTAAATTTCCATTGACCTCTCACCCAGTGATGGATGCCTGATTGGTTTATTCTAACTTCAACATATTGCTTCCCTATCTCTCTTTGGTTAAGACAATAACAACACCTACTTCTATCATCTTATAGATGAGAATAGTTTTCCACGTCATTCAGTCTAATCTTCTTTCCAATTCCAGAATCCTCCCTCCAAACATCTGTGATGACCCACCATCCAGCCTCTGCTCTAAAGGCCTAGTACTATATTACTTCCCAAAACAGCTTCTCCATTATTGGATAGGATCAATAAATTTCAGAGCTAATCATTGAAAGTAACTCTTTCAATTGAGAAATTGAAGTCCAAGGAGGTTAGGAGATAGGTGTTCCTAGAATACATAGGCTATAACAATCTGGATTTGAACCTAGGAACCCTGACTCCAAATATAGAACTCTTTCAATTGTATCATGCTTCTTCTCTATTAATTTTTTATTCTTCCATGTACTGAACCAAAGTAGGGTTCCCTATAACCCAGGATCTTTGAACCAGAGAACATTAGAGGTGGAAGGGACCTGAGGAATTCACTGGTTTACACTCATCATTTTATCAGTGAGGAAAATGAGTCTCAGTGAAAGGAAATAACTTGCTCAAGGTGATGAAGCTTGCCCTTGGCCTAGCTGAAACCAGGACTCAAATCTCTCAGTTCTCAGATTAATACTTTTTCTACCACATCATCCTGTCTCTTTTCCCATCCATTGTTCCTCTTCTGTCTCTTGGTACACATGTTTTCAGTCTTCATGGGATTTTATTAGGTAGAAACTAACATCAAGAGAATTAAATGACAAAGTCAACAGTGTGCTGATAAAAGTTTAACAACTAACTCTCTGAAAGAGAAAATATATGCACAGTACACTTTTAAATTTAATCTGCATTATTAACATTTTCTCCATCACTGTCTTAAGCCCAGACAATCAATAAAACAATAAACCAAGTCCTGATTTGTAGCAATTTTCTGATTTCTGAGGTAGTAGTACTCACACTGAAAATTTAGCAATAGACTTCAGTACAAACTGGTTTCAGAACACCGCTGGACAAAGTCCTCCACATTTGATTTCCTTCTGTTTGATTTCCTTAGACATGTGATCTAATATTCATTTTCATTTTAATGCCGATGTCATTTAGCCAATATTATATACTTCTCACTCTCCTCCATGAACAGAGAAAGGAATATAAGGTTGTTCTCTACTCAGTGCAGATGTGGCCTAAATGGAGTGCCTTCAATCTGGTGTTAGTTATTGTAGCAGAGACCTGTCTCCACTTGAAAGAAAAAAATATAAAAGAAAATTGTCAAGCTAGAGAGTAGAATCAGGCCCAAACATACAGGTAAGCAGATAGTAGCTTACTGCACTATACTTTCTGGGAAGTCTCCAACTCAGAGAAATCCTTCCTTCATCTTCTTTATCTGAGATTCTCTTACCACAAAGTAAAAAGTTTTATCCTATAGTAAGAGAAGATTTTTAAGCTATAAATTACCCTCAGAGATGGAGCCCTGGAGCTCACATTAATCCAGAGGGGAATATGACCGTCCCCAGAGCCTCTGCTGTGTGGAATTGTGCTGGAGGAGAGGGTAAAGCAGGGATTAAAAGTCTTAGTGACATTTCCCTATGGTCTACAATCATGAAGACATCCCCAGCTTCTGGTTAAAGGCAATCTCATCATCTGGGGTTCCTGCATAGACCGAAGCAGAGTAATTTTCCTTATTCAAAATTCATCCCCACATGCAAGGAAAATAATTATTAGTTTCCCAAACTAGAAAAGAGGATAGGTGGAGACAACAGGTATAGATATTCGTTCTGGAAGTTGAACATGGGTGGTGACATCAGCCCTTACCCCACTCCTTGCAATGTGTGTGATGATAGGGAAGCAACAATTTGTGTTTTGCTCTCTAAGAACTTGTGTGTCACCCAAATGGAAAATTCCTTCTTTGGTCAATGTTGTTAATATAGCTGCCTCTAGGAAACAAGACTGTGGTCATAAGCCTTTTATTCAATTCAATTAAACATATGTTTAAGAATCTACTATGTCGGGGGCACCTAGGAAGCTCAGTGAATAGAGAGCCAAGCCTAGAGATGGGAGGTCCTGGTTTCAAATCTGTTCTCAGATGCTTCCCAATTGTGCGACCCTGAAAAAGTCACTTAACTCCAACTGCCTTACCTTTTCCACTCTTCTGCTTTGGAACCAATACTTAGTATCACTTCTAAGACATAAGATAAGGGTTTTAAAACATTTACCATGGGTAAGGCATGTCAATGATAAAATTGAAAAAGTTTCTACTCTTGAGGAATTTGCATTTTCCCAAGAGGACACAAAATGTCCAAAGGTAAGCAAAGGCAAAGTAATCTTAACAAGAAGAGAGAACTAACAACTAGGGTGTAAGTTTTTAGAGAAGGTTTCATGGAAAAAGAGGGTCCTTAAAGGAAGATATGAAGGCTAAGAGGCAAAGATGCAAAGGAAGTTAAATCTATGGGACAGCTTGTGCAGATGTATGGAGATAAGAGATGGAATGAGTTCAGCAACATCAATCAACTAAAAGCAAAGAAGTATTCATTAAGAGTCTGCAATGAGTCAGACACTATGCTAATCTGGGGATAAAAGGGAAAAAAATTCCTTCCCTGAAAGTGCTTACATTCTGTTGGAGAAAAAACATGAATATATTAAAGTACATACAGAAAAAATTGCAAAATAAAATGAAAGGTGAGGAATGAGTATTTGAGGAGATTAGAAAGGCTTCCTGTATGAAGTGACACTTGAAGGAAGAAAGAGATTCTCTGAAGCAAAGGTAAGAAATTAGTATATACTGATCTGGGGACAGTCAGTGAAAACACATGGAGACTGAAGAGGGAGAGCTGTGTGTGAGAAGCAGAGAGAAAGCTAGTTTAGCTTTGTGTCACAGAGTGCAGAACTGAGGCTGAAAAATAGTTTGGACTTAAGTCATAAAGGGTTTTAAATGACAGGAGAGATTGTATTTGATCACAGGAGAACTGGGGAGCCATTGGATTTTATTGAGTGGGTGAGTAGCATGGTTAGCCCTATGCTTTAAGAAGATCACTTTGATACCTACATGCAGGATAGAGTAGAGGGAAGGGACTTGTAGCAAGGGGGACAATATAAGGCTACTGACTAGTCTAGAGAAGAGGTGATAACACTCTAAACCAAGTTTGTGTCTATAGCAGTGATTCCCAAAGTGGGTGCCACCTCCCCCTGGTGGGTGCTGCAGTGATCCACGGAGGCGGTGATGGCCACAGGTGCATTTATCTTTCTTATGAATTGCTATTAAAATTTAGAAAATTAATTTATAGGGGGCTAAGTAATATTTTTTCTGGACAGGGGGTGGTAGGCCAAAAAAGTTTGGGAACCACTGGTCTATAGGAATAAAAGGAGTTGAATGTGTGAAATATTATTGAGGTAGAAATGGCAAAATTTGGCTATTGATTAAATGTGCTGGATAAGAGGCTAGAACATGGCATTCTCTAAGGGAAATAATACAAAATTAGGCCAGCAAAGAGGCTGATGCCACATTGTGGAGGACCTTACATACCAGCCTCTACCATATTTTATAAGCAACAGAGAGCCACTGGAGGGGGGGGCGGGAAACTTTGCTAGGGGAGTGACATGGTCAACCCTATGCTTTAGGGAGACTATTTTGGCAGTCATTTGAAAGATGAATTAGAAATGGGAGAGTCTGGAAGCAAGGAGACCAATGAGAAATTCATGGGTGAACAGTTTACGTAAGACGTAGTGAGAACCTAAATTAAGATGGTAATCAAGTGAATGGAGAGCGAGATGTTGGATATGAAAGTTATTGGGGAGGTCGAATTAAAAAGACTTGTCAACTATGGGGATCTGGGAAGTGCGGAAGAAGGAGGAAAAAACAAATGCCACTAAGTCATAAACCTGGGTGATTGAGGAAGAAATGGTTTCATATGGGATTACTTTGGAATATTCATTCATTGCACACCATTTGGCCCATGGATTCATGGTTGCAGCTTGTTAAGTACTGTCATTCTTAGAGGCAAGACTAACAACATGAGATTGGTGAGTTCAGTTACCTGGCACATAGGTCAAGGCCAATTATTGTGGATTTGTTGTCATTATTTTTATTACTACTATCATTATTAAACTGTATGTCTGATCTCATTGGTGTAGGTGGTTACAGTGGGGGAACCTCTGTCTCTGCTCTGCCATTTTTAATCTTAGATAGTGTACTTAGGAGCAATGAGAGGTTAAATGAAGATTTGTGAAGGGTCACACAGCCAATATGTGTCAGAAATAGGATTTGAACCCAGGTCTTTCTGAGGCTCACTTGGAGGTTCAATCTCTATCCTTCTGTCTCTGGATCCAATTAAAAACATTCCTTTAGAGCTTTACAGTTACAAATTGTTTTCTCACTTGATCTTCACAACTATCTTGTGAAATAAGCAAGTGGCATCATTATCTCTATTCAACAGTGAAGGTAACTGAAGTGCAGAGAAGGGAAGAGAGGCACACAGCTGGCAAATAGCAGGTCGCCTGATATTTAAAACAGCATTTCTTCCATTTTTGCCTCACTGCCTATACCGCTGTAGACTGTAAGAAGGTCTGGATGAGACACTATGAATGAGTTGGTGTCTGTCTCTAGTGAAAGCAACCCCAAGTGCATGCCCTCTGCATGACAGAGGGTTATCTTTGCATAATAATGACTACACATTAGAAATATTAAAGCCCGTGTTGACATCAGCTAGTGATAAGGCCAAATGGGGACTAGTAAATTTTCACAACCAGCTCTTGGAGGTAGGGGGGAGATAGCCCCACAATGTACTTTTAAGTTCAGTCTCATTATTAACGTTTTTTATTTCCATTTCAAAAATTAGATAGTCAAATAAATGATAAATCATGCTCTCATTTGGGGCATTTAATTATTTCTGACGTGGAAATGCTCACTGAAAATTTAACGATTGGCTCTCAAAAGGCAGTACCAGCTGGTTTGCACATGCCACTGGATAAGGCACACCCTACTAATGTCACATCCACATTCTCTACAGGTTAGAACACTGGACCAAATCAAATAAGATTAAGCGAAATGAGGATACATGTAAAATTCTGCATATAGCTTCAAAAGAAAACTCCACAAGGGCATGACTAGCCACTAGAATTTTAGTGGGCTGAAAACACAATATGAGTCAACACTATGATATGGCAACCAAAAAAACATTCTATCTTAGGAACTGCTAAGGCAGTTATAGTAGATCAAGGGATGTGATAATTATCATTGCATTCATTTTAATTCAAACCAAAAAGCTTCATGAAGCACCCATTACTTACCAAGTACTGTGCTAGGCACAAGGGATACAAAGATAAAAATGAAATAATCCTTGGCCTCAAAGATCTTACATTCTATTGTGGGAGTGGGGAGGGGAGGGCAGAGCACTGTACATACAAAATTAAATATAAAAATAATTGGAAAAGGAAGACATGAGTAATGTGATCATAAGATCACAGAGCTCTGGAGCTAGAAGGGATTTTGCAAGCCAGCTAGTCTAATTTTATAGTTGTGGAAACTGAGGCAGAGATTAAAAGGCCTGCCCAAGGTGACACAGGTAGTAAGTCATGAAAAGATAGGAATTAAACATAGATCTCTGACTCTAGAACCAAAGCTTTTAAGGGTGGCTCATTAACAATCCAATGAAGCTCTAGAGCTGCTTCTCTCCCCATCTCCTCCCGAACCTAAGAACATTTTTCACATCACTCTCCCCTCTGCCCAATAGCCCATTGGGATTGCTTCCTCCCCACCTTCCCCCATTCTCCCTGTCCCCCAGCTAGGGTAAAGGGGCAGCTCACATGCGACGTGAAGGTTACAGTTTGGACACTCAGTCTCTAAAAGTTTCCCCATCACTGCAGAATGTAGTGCAATGAAAGGGTTTGGTTGAGTAAATTAAGAGCAAAGGAAATATAAGTCTGACCTGGTTAGCAACGAGGGAATGAGGAGTGATCAAGAAAGGAGATTTGAACAGGTAGTTGGTAACTCAGAATAGCACTTGGAGTTGGGACATTCAGCTACTGTCACTCTTTTCAGAGTTACAATGGCAATGGCAATTTGCTTACCAATCCTTGAACAAAAGTTTGGGGTTGGGGAAGACATATGCATATGGTGGCAGGACAGAAAGTGAGTCTTGAGACCTAATCAGTAGGAAAGTCAGTATCAGTGAAGTCCTGGGGGCTGCCTACCTATAGAAGGGTGAAATGTGTTTGATACACTCATCTTCCAATTTTCAGCCACGTTAGCGCTTCCTCAGTTTTCATTCTAATGATCACAAAGATCACAGATTTAGGAAAACCTGTAGAGGAAGAGGGGAGGGAAGAAAGGATGGAGAGAATACACATTTATTTCTATAGTCTACAATGTGCCAGGAACAGTGCTAAGCATTTTTTGCAAATATTGTCTTATTTGATTCTCATGACAAACTCTGAAAGGTAGGCATTATCCCTATATTACAGTTGAGGAAATGGAGGCAAACAAAGGTTAAGTGACTTGTATAGGATCACACAACTAGTTTTCTCGACTCCTGGCCCAAATTTCTATCCATTGCACCACCAGCTCTCAATAGAGCTTAGAGATCTTCATGTCCTGTACCAGATCCTCATTTTACAAATGAGAGAACTGAGGCCCAGAGAGTTTAAGTCATTTGTCCAAAGTTACACAGCTGATAAGTGCTATAATGGGGCTCCTATTATATACTCTGCTCTGGTTGGACCACCATGTTCAGTTCTGGACACCACATTTTAGGATGCCTTTTGATGAACTGGTACACATCTAGAAGGATACAGCCATGATCATGAGAGAAATGGAAATTTTGCCATAGGAAAACCAAGTGAATGAGCAGAAGATATTTACTGTGAAGAAGGACAAATATAATGGGACCATGATGTCCACCCAGGTGTTTGAACAGTTGTCTTCTGAAAAAGGAATTAGAATTGCTATGTTGGCCTCAGAAGACAAAACTCATAACAATGGGATTGGAACATGGTAGAAATTTTGTTTTGATGTAAATTCTTAACAAGTGGAACTATCCCAAAGTGGAGTGAACAGATTTGGGAAGACTTTAAGGGGAAACTGGGTGATTAGTTATCTGGGCTGCTACAGAGACCATTCCCGTCCAAGTATTGCTTGGACTAAATAACCTGTGAGGTATCCCCTGACTTACATTCTGTGCTTCTTTGCTTTACTCTCCTTCTTCCCTCCTTCCCTTGGTCCTATCAGTCCATTATGATCTCATTGTATTCCTTCCGGAACAAAACTGTGGGAATTTACCTTGATTTTCTGGTAACTTCACTTGGCCATCCCTCTAGTTCCCCATTGGACTTACCTATACTTAGTGACTTAATTCCTTCATACTTTAAAACTATTGACATTGAGTAAGCCAGAGATGATGCTATAAATGAATAGAGCTATGGAAAAATGGTATCACGGTACAGGGAAACTATATTAACTCTGTAGCCAGGGGCCTGATAATTGAATTGCCTCTCTGATGACTACTACCTCTAGGACTCTATACAAGACACTTAAGTTCTCTTAGCCTCAGTTTCCTTATATATGAAATAAGATGTTTAGACTAGATGTCTCTGAAGCCCCTTCCAGAACAAAATCTATGTTCCTATGAGAGAAATGGCAAATTTTCACAAAATTTGAGTTGTAAGGGACGTTAACAAAATCATCTAGTCTAACCAACACAAAAAGGAATCCCTCCTATCGATAAGCCCAGCATATATCCATCTAGCTACTGCTTGAAGAGTTCCAAGAATGGAGAACATGCTCTCTTTAAAAGAGGCCCATTCCACTTCTGGACAGCTTTGATGGTTAGCAAATTTTTCCCCTGACACAAGCCTAAATTTGCATCTTTACTCCATAATTCCTTCTTCTACCCTCTCGGGCCAAACAGAATAAACCTTACCCTTCCTCCACATGACAAGCCCTTCAAGGACTTTAAGACAGCTATCATTCAAATTTCTAGATTTATCCCAGGTCCGACATAGAAACTATGTCCATTGCTTATGATGTACAGACTAGAGACACTTAGAGGAGATTTATCCATGTTTCCCCCTAATTTATTGAGTGATAATTTAGTTTTGGAATATGATGCTTAAGATTCTCTCAACCTTTGTCTATCCTAAGCCTTCTCCAAGCACAAGTGTCAAGACCTCCTTAACGGCTCCCCACAGAGCAGGGACAAGACGGTGACCATGCTGGGGACAGCTCACATTTAACTAAATGTCCTGGGTTTTCCAGCAGCTGCCGCTAGTACTGGCTGGTGACTTAGATTTTCAGGATTTCTGTTAATGGCCAGGCCAATTGCTTTCAAATGAATAGCTATTTCTGGCTGATTTTTTTTTAGTATTTCCTCTCCCAGCTGGTTGCTATATTACTTGCATCTCATGCCGAGCAGGCCTCCATAGGAGGCACGAGGTAGCACACCTTTCATATTATCTACATTGTGTCTGTTTTCCAATATTAAAAGGTGAAAACAGGAACTATAGCAACCTTAAAGGACCCTAATCACTTTCAAATTGAGAAGGTAAGTGAAAAGGTCTGTTAGTTGCTACTATTGTTTGTGATCTCCTCCACACCTTAGCGAAGGATTTGGAGAGGATCCAAGAGGAGAGTAATACAGATAATTAAAGGGCTAGAAAATAGGACCTTTACAGAAAGGTGAAAGTCATAGGTTGGTTTGGTTTGGAGGAAGGGATCCAGAGCAATGTCTTCGTCTCAGCCCCCTTAATAACAAGCATAAGAAGGGTTACATTTAGGCAAGACAGTGGTTTACCCAGTCCAATGTTGACGAGTACTCATAAAAATTGCACAGTAACTGGTTAGGATGGTGAACTATCTCCTTCACTGCTTCTGGGAACTGAACAAAAGAAAAAAGGTTTAAATAGCAGCAGAAGCAATTCAAGTAAGACAAATTTTAGAGCTGGGGCTTTCTGACAGTCAGAGTTATTAGACACTGGAATCACTTTCCTTGGGTATTTGTGAGAGGAGGCCAAACACCTGTCTATCAGAAGTGAATTGGATGCGATTCTGTTTGGAGGTAAGGAGATTGATTCTGTGACCTTTGGAGTCTATATAAGGCTTCCAAAGTACGATACTTCATTGTCTAACTTCAGGCAGCCAGTATTATGTCCATTTATAGTGCACATAGATCTTTTATGACTGTCTAGGACTTGGGTAAAAGTACTCTATCAATGAGTTCCCGAGCTGCTTTGCCTTGAATCATCTCAGGTTCATTTTACAAAAGAAAAAACCTGAGTCACAGAAATGCTTGGGACCCAACAAAATGAAGCCCCTTGTTGAAGAATACCAGCAGATCATGTTGTTTCCATTAGCCTTTTCCACCTAGGACATCTGAATAGCCTCAAAGGGAGAAAAGGATTAGCTTAGCAGAGAACTACTTAGACCAAAATACAGCAAAGATATAAGTTTTTGTTGGTAAAACAGGAATCATGTTAACTGAAGATGCAGAGGGAAGGTGGTACACACCAAAACAGGAGTTTGAGTAGGAGAGAGATTCTGATATGCAGAAAGGGAAGGAGAGAGTTCCAAATTGTAAAAGGGATCATATGGGAGGTAAGCGGTACAGTAGATAGAGTACTGTGCTGGGAATCAAGAAGACTTGAATTCAAATCTAGTCTTAGACACTTACTGTGTGACCCTGGGCAAATCACATATTCATATTTGCCTCAGTTTCCTCATCTGTAAATTGAGCTGGGAAGGAAATGGCAAACCATTCTAGTATCTTTGCCTAGAATACCCTAAATAGAGTCATGAAGAGCTAGGCACAACTGAAACCACTAAACAAAAGAGACCCAGGGAGGGCCTCATTCTGTAATGAAAAAGAGACTCGTTCTGTAATTTTTGTTAGTTTAAGTAAAATCCATTTAGTTGGTCTCAGTGTTTTCAGGGGACCACTGAAAGAGAAGTACTGATGATCCAGGGAAAACCCTTATGGGGCATGAGCCAAGAATTTTGGGGATCCATCTCCCCAGATTGTATCCAAGTTTATCATCTCAGGAGCTGAGACACAACTGGTTCTTGGTGCCTCGGTATATTTTCTCATCTGTTTTTCAGAAAACTAAATACTATGAAACCCCAAGCAATAGAGTTCACTTTGAATCCATTCCTTGTCCTTCAGATCTCCAGGTGATGTGGTTCACTTCAATTCTACTCCCCATCCTACCCCTTTCCCTCACCAAGTAGAGTGCAGTCTTAGTGGGATTCTTGAAATAACATATTTCACATTGTGAGTACTGTAATGTTCTAAAAGAGTCCTTAGATGGTTCAGCAAGATAGATCTGATTTTCTGACTATTGCCAAGATGAAAACAAGAGGCTGAATCCATCATCTCTGGTTGGAAGTAATCAATTACTTTTTTTAAAAACTCAGTCAAACTGTTTGGCATTTTAAAGTAAGCATCTGACCCTTAGTACCTGAATTTTCTCTTTTATAACTCTGTCATGACATTTCTTCAATGTGGCTTCAGTTCATCATTTTGCCTTGCATTCCTAACCACCTACATAACCCTCTAAGGTCTTCATGGTCTTAGCAATTAATGAACAAGAATTTGCTAAATGCCTACTACATGCTAAGCACTATGTTAGGCTCTGGGGAGAGAATTACAAAGATTAATGCAACCCCTACTCACAAGGAGCTTACCCTCTAGTGGAGGTGATGATAAATACACATATAAGTACATAGAAAGCAAATATAAAGAAAATACAAACTAATACTAGGTAATTAGGGAGGGAGGACATTAGGAGTTGGGTGAATACAGAAAGGCTTCATATAGAAAGTGGTGCTTGGACTACCTCTTAAAGGAAGAGAGAAGGTAGAGTTGAAGAGGAAGTACTTTCCAAACAAGAAGAGAATCAGTGCAAAGGCATGGAGAAAGTAGATAGAGGAGATGGTATCACGTGTACAAGAAACAGACAGAAGGCCTTTTTGGCTGGATTGCAGCGTGAAAAAGGGGGAATAACTAATATTCCACGAAGTTGGAAAGATATGTTGGGGCTACTTTGTCAACAACTTTAAAAGCGAAACAAGAGGAATTTATACTTTGCCCCCTGCCTCTCTCTTTTTCTCTTCTCTCTTTCTTTCTCTACACACACACACACACACACACACACACACACACACACACACACACACACACAGATAAATAGGTAGCTAGATATAGATTTATCTTTCCCTCTCTTCTCTCTCCTTTTCCTTTCTCTCTCAGATTTAAGTTTAAGTTTCTCAAGGGCAGGAAATATGAGGGAAATGTGGAAGTGGCTGTGGTAAATAAGTGTCATAAGAGATAAAAAGCTGTGGGCACTCAAAGGAAGGAGAGGAAGAGGACTTTTGATTCTATACCTCCCAAGAGAGTATGGTCCTCATGGTCAGTGTCCCATTGTTTCCCTTTGTTTATTAGCTGGGAGCTGACATTTCTATATCCAATAAATGTCTTGCTAAATCCCACATATAGTTATTTTGAAAAGCAACCTTTTCAGCATCAACAAGAATGGAAATAACTTGTTTTAAACTCTTAAAAATAGTTTGGGTGTGTATACATATACTCATTTGCCATCCCCCAGAAAGACAAAATATGGATTTGGTTTGGTTTTCACATCTTTTAGGGGGAATAACTGGGGAGAGGAGGAGAGAGGAATGATGGGAGAGTTATACCATTAATGTGTCCTAGCTTAGACCTCCTAAACCAAGTTTAGCCTGATTTTTTTTGTTGTTATATTTCTAACAGCTGAGTTATAAACTCTCTGAAAAACAGAATTTATCTTGGAAACAGCCACAAAACCTTAGCCACGGTGGCACTGCCGGTGTTGCAGTAATATACTGTAAGGAGAAATCAGTTCATTAGTTAGTTATAAACAAAGGACAGAGATAGTAAATTACAGTAGGTATTTCAGCAGTTTTCTGTGTATTTATGACACCAAAATATGCAGCTGCATTTTATTTCTTGAGATAGTATTTAAGAATTTCAGATTTAATGCACATTATTAGTTATGACCACAGTGCATTTTTTTTTAGCCTTGCTGTTCTCTTTCCTAGTTTTATTCGTGGTATTTTCTTCCTTCTCTGTTGCTCATTAGAAAAATGTTAAAAATCCATTTTCATCTGATTAATAATAAAGCTGATCACATGTAACCTAATTTTCATTCAGTGCTGCCCCTGTCTGTGGAGTCATATACAAAGTGACCTTTGAATCACCAGTGGACCCATAAAGTACAATAAGCACCATTGTCCTGTCAAAAATTGAAGATGTTTTACATCATTACAAAATTTAATGTTCCATCTTTTCAAATGCACTACTTTTCAAAGGCCACATTCCAATTGAAGCTCATTAAAATCAGACTCAAGTTTCCTGTGGTGGGGATGAGAAGGAGTTTCTCATGCATTGGGAGTAAAATGAATCACTCTTTTAAAACAGATATGGTTACATATTAGTTTTGAAAGGTACAGTAACTGCTGAGCTTCCACTGTCTGCAACAGTGAGGCTTTTGTGCTTATAAATCTAATAACTGCCTCCTGGTTCCTTGTACTTCATCCACACTGTATCCTATTTGCTTATGAATAAATCAACTTTCTAAATAAAATTGTTGTTTGGAAGTTCAGAGGTCAAACCATAGGAGCTAATGGCGGGAAGCTGCTGTTTGAGTGCATGCACTGAGCTCTGAAGTCTGTCCTGAAATTTCAGATTTCTTGGAACCCTCCAATGACCCAGAGACCTGATATTTTAGAGGAGAGGCCCTTGAGTGAGTTTCCTTAGCTGCATGGAAAACCAGGTTCATAGGCAGGGTCAGCTAGTTTAAACCTAATATCAATGGCCGAGTTTAAGGCCAGTGATTGCCTACATGTCAATTTTAGCTGAGCAATGAGAAGAGTTGACTGCAGTTGACATGTGAAATCTGAACCCAGGCTAATTCTTGACTTTGCAAAGAAAGCATCTTCAGATCTGCCCAGCAAAATGCTTTCTCTTTTTCTTCTTTGCTGCTCATTATCAAGAACTGTAGCCGTTCTCCTATCCATGTCAGCAATGTGACTGGTTGGTAGGTTAGAAAATGGAAATAAGGCATGGAAATGATGTTATTCAGACATTGCACTGTGTGCGTAATCAGAAATGTTATTTCCTGCCATTGGCATAGAACCCTTACCTCGTACAGCACTAATAGGAAATGAATGAAATAGGCTCAGTGCAGTCACGCCTTAATAAATATAATAATCTACCTGTTATGGAAGAGGAGATACTATAGTAAGAAGGACTAGGGCAAAGTGGCATTACCCAATGGCACAATGGGGCTATCATGTCAAATGAATTTAGGTTCTTTGGACCTAATCCTTGGATAATTTTAGTCACCAAGTTATCACAGAAACACACCTAGAATGGGACAGAATAGTATTTGGTGAGCACAGCAACTATCATACAAGATGGTTATCTGGATGCTTGGAATGAATGTATTCCTTGATCCAGGAAATTTTTATTGAATTTTTTTGTATCACTTTGGCATCTAGAAAATAGTTTGGGCAGAAAAATACTTTTTAAAAAAAAATGAAAAAATCAAATTATTTTCCATCCTCTGGAAGAGTCATGGTATTTAGAATTGGAATGGAATTTAGAGATCTTATGAAACAGAGGTGTAAAAAAAAGAAGTGCTGTAGCCAATGTTCAAATCAAAATAAAATATTCAATTCAAATTCAAAATGATTTGAGAATCTTAAGAGTGATGATGGTCTTTTTGGTGACATGGTCTTTTTTCCCTCGGGATATGGTTGCTAGTTCATAGCAATAACAATAATAAGGATTTCATATTTATATATTACTTTAAAGCTAATGGAGTTTTCTTTCTTCCTCATCCATAAAAATCAAAGGTCCTTTCCAAATCTATGGCTAGATGTTAACTACTGTATGTTTAGATTAGTCTTCAGTCTATTTGTCATGAGACCAGCCTTGTTCATCAATTGAAGACACATACACAGATACACACACATGTACGTATAAATGAACAGTGCATATGTAGCCATACACATCTTTGTGGATGTGTGTGTGTGTGTGATACGCACACACGCACACATATACCTGTTGCATTTCCACGCATATGTACACCTGTTGCATCTTCCAGGATATTTCATCTCTCTGGAGGAATTGTTCCCTCATTTGACATAGGAACACTGGAAACACAGAGGAAAGCAACGACTCTCTCTTTATTGTCTACATCTTGTCCCAGTCCATAGATGGGTCAGGCAACCCATTCTTGTGCTCTAACGGCCCCCTTTGCAAGAGTTTGCAAGGATGCTTTTCACGCTGCCAAGCCCCCCTTCTCTCATCCCTCCTTTCTCCTCCTTCTGCCCTGCATCCTCCCCCCAACCTTTGATGGACTGGCTGGGGGGGGGGGGGAGGTGAGAGAATGGGGGGAGGCGTCATTATTCCACCTGTGGTTCAGTGGGACTGCAGTGCCACCGTAGCTCCCCCAAGTGGCCAATCTTCGGCCAACTGTCGAGCCACCAGGAAGACTTTAAAACAGCTTCCAAACAGTCCCTCCTTCCCTCTCGTGTAAAGGTCTGTAAATCTGCTCCCTGCTCATAATTTCTATCTCTGACCTACAGTAAAAGGCAACCTTTTAAAATGACTTGAGAGTCTTAAGAGTAATAGATTCGACGCACGCAGGCCCTGGAAGCTGGAGCCTCATTCTACCTGACACATCGGAGAGGGCTCCTTCCCTCCTGTTCACATCAGGAGCATGACCTCGGCAAGCCGAGCGCTCCCATGGATGCTTTCCCTGCAGTTCAGTTCTTAGGTCAAAAATCCCAACCGCGGTAATTAGTAAAGAGCATCTAGCCAGGAAAGGGAGAGAAAAGGTGGGGGGCAGGGGAGGGGGGGTGCCAGACGACAACTTCGTTCTGGGCTCCTTCTGAGGAGTATCTCTAGCTGGACGTGGAAGTCAGAAGAGTCTTTTAATGTCGGGAATGCACTCAGATCAGAGGCGGTCATAAAAAGCCTTCTGTTTTCTAGGCCCCAGCTAGGGTACAACAGCAGTCCTGCTCCGAGCCCTGCCTGGGTTACTATGACCACAGTTAGAGATGAGCCAGCAAAGGAAGGGCGAAGCAGAAACAATGGGGGATTAAGAAAATCCCAGCGTTGGCCCCTATTCCAGAGAGCCTCCCTTAGACCTGTCTTTGTGTCCCTTTCTTTCTTGCTCTGTGGCATATTTCTAGCCGGGGACCTTCCCTGCAGTGATTCTTAACCTAGAGTCCTAATTCTCGCTTGCTGCCCTTGCTTTCCAGCTCCTCTTTGCTAAGTAACCCCCACAGAAGCACTGCACGAAGGCTTTGTGGAAGTAGGTCGGACAAAGGGCTAATTTTAATCTTTGCAAATCAGACACTAGTTAAAGAGTTTGCCATGAAGCCCAGCTTGTTTCAGCAAAGGGAGTCAGCTCAGAGTGACCCAGAGTGACTCCAACCTGCTAGCAATGCAGATTTGTAGGGCCAACGCCATCCAAATTATTGGGGTCCTCTTCTCCATAGTATCTTTTCTTATTAAAACCCTAATCTTCCTGTATATTGGTTCTCAGGCGGAAGAGATGTAAGGGCTAGGCAGTGGGGATTAAGTGACTCGCCCAGGGGCACACAGCTAGGAAGTGTTTTAGGTCAGTTTTGATCCCAGGACCTCTGGTTTCTGGGCCTGGCTTTCAATCCACTGAGCAACCCAGTTGCCCCTCTCTAGAGTACCTTGCTATTTTCTGAGGAAATTAAAGGGGTGCCCCTGTTCTTTTGAAACTTAAGCCCTTTTGACTTAATGGGCAGCTAGGTGGTGCCATAGATAGGGTGCCAGGCCTAAAGTCGGGAACTGAGTTCAAATCTGGCCTCAGCAACTAGCTGTGTGACCCTGGACAAGTCACTTCATCCGGTTTGCTTCAGCTTCCTCATCTGTAAAATGAGCCAGAGAAGGAAATGGCCAACATCTCCAAGATCTTTGGCAAGAAATCCCCAAATGGAGTCACAAAGGGTTGGGCATGACTGAACAACAGCTTATAAAGATGTCAGGGTTATATTCTCAAAGCGTACTTCTAGCCATTTTGCCCTGTTCAGAAAACTTCAGTGCTTCCTTATTGTCTATAGGAGAAAACGGAAATCCCTCAATTATTGAAAGCCTTTCACAGCCTTGTTCCACTCTATCTGCCCACTTTCTTCTCTTTCACATGCTCTGTGTTCCAGGCACGCTGGTCTATTTGCTATTGCTCCTATACTTGAGTCCAGCTCCCTCTCTATAGCTTTGCAAAGGCTGTCCTGGATACCTAGCATAGCATCTTTCCTCTATTATTCTTACCATGGCAAAAAGATAAACTTAAATGCAGCTTTGTCCATGTAGCTTTCCCCATCCCCTCAGCTCTTAGTACCTCCCAACCTCCAACCAAAACTTTGGATTTACTTTGCTTGTATTTTGTATTTACTTTTATGTATACATGTTCTTTGCAAATAAGAGCTGTCTTCTTCCCTTCCTTCCTTCCTCTGTTCTTTTCTTCTTCCCTTCCTTCCTCCCTCCTTCCCTCTCTTTCTTTTTTCCTTCCTTCATTCCTTTCCTTCCTTCTTTCTTTCTCTCTTTCTTTTCTTTTTTTCTCTTTCCTTCTTTCCTTTCTCCCTCTTGCCCTCCTTTCCCCTTTTTCTTTCTTTCCTTTCTTCCCCTCTCTTTTTCTTTTTTCTTCCTTCTTTCCTTCCTTTCTGTCTCTCCAGCACATCAAATAGAGCCTAGCGTAGTAGGCATTTAATAAATGACTGATAATGGACTGATTGGATGCTGTAATAGTGCCCTCTCACTACAACTCTGAAAGCTTTTTCCCCACTTTTGGAATTGTGGCTACTATGGTCAGGGTTCTAACCTGTGATGCCATGTGTTCATTTGCATTTGGGAATGTAGACTTTATGGAAGCTGCCAGATGTCTTGCATTACTAGCTCTCCAGAAAGCAATCTATATGAGACCTGTCTTTAAACCGGCTGTCTTGCCCAGGTATGCAGTACAATCAGCTGAGTGACTCTTTGAATTCATTTTGCCTATTCCTAATTCTGTAATGGGTTGGGATGGTTAGTCATTATTATTGGCCAGCAAGGCAAAATATTGAACTACAAACCTTATTTTCCTAACACTTGTAGGTAAAAGCACTCACATCTTTTGAAGTTGTCATTAAAGAGCCCTTCTGGCTACAATGTGTTATTTTTTGCATCTAGTATATTCTGGATACAAAATTGGGCAAAAAAAGAAAGAAAAAATAAAGAAACCCTAGGAAACAGATGGAAAAGAATCTTAGAAACTCAATACGTTCAGAATTCAAATGTTGAGTTCCTTGTAGGGGCAGGATGAGGTAACAAATACAAGATGCTTTGGAGCATTGAAGGGTGACAAGACCTTATATACTAAGGTAACTGTCTTTCAAAATAATTGTTTGAGCAGAGCATTAAAAAAAAATAATGGGGCAGCCGAATGGCTCAATGGATTGAGAGCCAGGACCAGAGACAGGAGGTCCTGGGTTCAAAACTGGTCTCAGACACTTCCTAGCTGTGTGACCCTGGGCAAGTCACTTGACCCCCATTGCCTAGTCCTTACCACTCTTCTTGGAACAAATACCCACTATTGATTCCAAGACAGAAGGTGAGGTTTTCAAAAAACAAACCAACCAACCTTTAGATCTTCGACTACTTAGGGTCAAGCCATGCCTATGGTAATGATGTTCCAGCCCCCTCACGAGGACTTCTTAGAGGCCAAGGCTATGGGGAATTGAGACCATATTCAAATAATCAATTTCTGAAAGGTGCCCCAAAAGATAGAGGAAGGGTTAAGTCAAGGATTGACTCCCCAATTTGGCTCATTCTTGTCTTAAAAAAGGCTTCTTCCTTTACTGAGCAGGAGAGTTATTTAAATATATGAAGCTCCAGGGCATGTACAATTCATTCAAGATCTACCAGGTCAGGATAAGCCATTGCCATGAAAAGTTAGAATGTGTTTGTTTGTCTTTATTTTTTTCCTACTGGAAACTCAGCACAGTGTTGAGCAGATTATAGTGTCAAGTCTGTAATAGTATATGGAAAAGTCACTTCTCCAACTGATCCTTGTGGGATTCCCATAGATAACTCCTCTTAACTCTAGTGTTATTTACACTCTGAAATCCCCCAGCATCAGTGGGATAAGGGAGAAAGCTTTGGTGAAGGTGCTGTGTGTTTAGTTTGGCTTGGTGTACTGACAAATGTGACTTCCCTTGCGACTATGCTGGGATCTTTTTTCTTTGAATGTTATAGGAACCCAGTTTAAATACAATGTAAACCTATATCACTATTGCCATCCTCATCATTCTTAATGTTTATCTGAAATTTTAGACAGAATAACAGAATTTCAGAGTCAGAAGGGAATTTGGGGGTAAGTTAGTCCAACCCATACCTGAAAAAGGATTGGGCAGTATGATAGACTCTAAAGATTATCATCAGATCTCTGCTTGAAAACATCCAAGACAGGGAACTCACTACTGTTTGTGGTAGTCCACTTTACTTTTCAACAGTTCTAATTGTTTGTAAAGTTTTCCTTACATTAAAACTAAATTTATCTTTTGGTGATTTCCATCCATCAATCCTACTTTTGCTCTCTGAGACCCAGGAGAAGTCTAATTTCTCTTCCACGTGACAGCCCCTTAAATACTTGAAGACAGCTCATGCTGTCCCTCTTCAAAGAATGTCCTTCCCCATCTTCTCTCCTGATCCAGATTCTACCCAGTCTCTAAAGTCTGATTCAAAGTCTTCATGAAGCAATTCCTGACCTGCCTGGTCCAAAGCATTCTTTCTCTTTCTTACTTCTTAGGACATATTATGTGAGACGAGACATTCTAGTGCTTGAGTACTTGTGTGTGTGTTGTCATTGCTGTCGTTTTGTACTATTCGTCTGATGTATACTTGCATGTGTATATACCTATATGGACAAACACACGCAAGCATATCTGTATATATGTCTACATATGTAGCTTATAATACACATATGTGAATATATGTTACATATATACAATATATACAATATATTATATAGAGATGATTACACACACACACACACACACACACACCCATACACACACACATGTAGTTTGTTTCCTTAACTAGATTATGAGTTCCTTGAGGGAAAAGTCCATTCTCTTGGCTCATATGAGACTTGGCATGTTATAGGAATTCATATGTATGTAGAAATTAATTGAATTGAATCAACCCTGGCACTTTCTCCTTTAGCATAAACAAAAAAGGTGTACCTGCCCATGAAACTCAAGGACCAGGAGGGGAGAATGAATAAACTATATCAAAACAAAAATAGCTCCTTGGGCACATGCATCAATTGGTGCTGGTCTTTAGGATGCCATGCAGCAAAATGGAGAAGTGAGGCTGAGCCTAGAGATCAAGAAGAGGTGATGAATTGCCCAAATAATTGACTAAAGATCCAGAGGTAGGGATAGAATTGGACTAGATATAAGGAGATCTAGATTCTAGTCTCAGCTGTGCCACTGACTCGCATGTGACCTTAGGCAAGTCATTCCCTTTCTGAGCCTCCATTTTCTTCCCTATAAAACGTGGGATCAGACTATATAGTCTCTAAGATCCCGTCTTGCTCTAAGAGTCCATTTTTCAAATACCAGAAATATGACCTGTTGGGTCCTTTATGGATCTATGGAATCTCCTGACTAAAAATCTTTTCATCATCAAAAAATTAGCTGGAGGAATATGATATCTCCTAGTCAGTTTGTGTTCTGCACTTACCCCTACATACACACCATACCAGGTTCGTTCTCTCTCCTAAACTTTCGTTCAGGATATTTCCTTATACTGAATTGGCTCTACCTATCTGTATCTGAGCTATCCTTTGAACGCTGCTCAAGTCTTCACTCCTTCAGGAATTCTTTCATACTTATACCAAATAAATATGTTTCCGAGTCCCTTTATCTTGATAATCTGCCCCATAATTTTTATCATTTGTACTAAACATGTTAATATTTCATAGAATCATAGGCTCCCAGAACTGGAAGAGACCCTCAAGGTTTAGTCTAGCCTCTTAACCAACTTGACCATGCTTAGATCAGCACTTTGTCCAATGTAAGCAGTAGCTTGGATTCCTACATCTTTCTATCCCAGTGTTGATGAGCATTATGCCTTGCACATAATATTGGTTCTTTCTTTTTTAACCTTTTACCTCCCTTCTTAAAATCAATACTGCGTATTGTTTCCAAGGCAGAAATGTAGTAAAGACTAGGCAACGGGAGTTAAGTGACATGCCTAGGGTCACACAGCTAGGAAATGTCTGTGACCAGATCTCCCATCTCTAGGCTGGCTCTAAATCCACTGAGCCACCTCACTGCCCCCATGATAAGCTCTTAATAAATATGTGATAAATTGAGACTTGTCACAAGAAGACAGTGACTATGGGAGTAGGGACGTTTTGATTTCTTTAAAGTGGGGAAAGAGTCTGGGAGAATGGAATAAGCCCTGGAATTAGAGTCATTTGACTCTGACCCATGTGAGCTTTGATAAATAACTTAAGCTTTTGTTCTTCCCTTTTGGGGACTTCGCACAGTATCTGGCATGTAGTAAGCAACTGAATAAATGTTTGTTGACTGACTCTAAAATGACAGAATTGGTCCAAATGACTTCTAAGTTCCCATTCAGACAACTCTCAATCAATGAAAAGCCTGGATATATAGGAAATAACTCAAAAAAGAAAAGATCATATTAAAGCCTTTCATTCCACATCCACAAGGAACAAAGCAACAGTACAAAAAAGAAATGTCTTGTCAAATTCCATGCCCCCAAGTTGTCTACTACAAGGATCAAAAAATTGTCAATGGCCTTTGACATCCACTGGCTCTACCCTCTCATTATGCAGATGGGGGAATTCAGGCCCAGAGATTGTAAGTAATTGGCTGAAACTCAATTTGGGTGTATGTGGAAAAGCTAGGGACCTAACACGTAGGTTTTTTGACTCTAAACTCTTCCAGATTCCAAATAACCCAGGTTTTCTGATTCCAAATTACAAATTTCTGATTCAACTCTTCCTTCCACTACATCTGGATGCCAGGATCTATGAACAAGGAGACAGTAGGCCAACTCCTCGGCCAAGAGGAGAAAAGCCTAGAAAAATGACTTTGAATACCAGCATAGAAAGCCCTGTTGTTTTTCAAACCATTTTTATAGGTCCCTCTATTGAACATCACTTTAAAAATGGATTCCTTTGCCCAGCCAGCTTCTACATGATGGTCATAAACTGGTAAATTATTTGCAATCGTCTCTTGAGGCAATTGTACCTTCTGGAAATTAATTACATTTTTAACACAGTTAGCAAGCTTTTCGCCTACCTGTAAAATATTGCATGGATTGAAAGTACCATGAGTATCGTGTAGCATTTAATATGCAGTATTGTAGTCCAAGAAACATTTGTCAACATTATATAATAATCTATGATCAAAACACTAAAACTTGTCAACTTGTGAAGTCTGTTGCATTCTAGCACCACAACGAAAACTCATTTAAAAGTAAGTGAAAGTCAAGAGGATGAAATTCAATTAAAATTAATTTGAAGTATGGAAAAAATGATCCACAATGATATAAATCAACATATTGTTATTGCCTACTTTATCTTATCCTGTAAGGGGCTCTTCTAACAACAACACCTCCCCTAGAAAAAAAAGTAGCTAAATGAGTGAATTATAGATTCAGAGCAAAGCATACTTAGGAAGATGGGGGTGGGCAGAGAACAACTATCTTTGGGAAAAGAGTTAGGTAAGACTGAAGAGTTAGGGAGTATCTTTTCTTATAGAACCTTCAGCAGACTTTTTTTTCTTCCCCACCATTTCACTTTTCCAGACTGAAGCATAAACAGAAATCCAATTAAAACCTGTCTTTGTTTAAAAAGTATATTTTTGAGTATGCATGCAATTTTACTGATAGCGGGATCTCAGCAGAGAAATTAACTTCAATAATCTATGGATTACAAGACATATCAAACCTTCAAAGCAGCCCAGCGTTAGATCTATTCTCAGAAGGGTTTAAATGACTTTAATAGTTAACAACAAATGATAGGATGCATTTTTTCCAACTAAATCAAGATCAGTTGGCATTAGCTCTCCAATTCTCCAAACCTTTTAATTATGGTGAACAAATTTTTCACCACCCATTGTGAATCTCTTGAGGTGCCTGACCTCCAAGGTGGCGGATAATGTCTGGTTCCTACTATTATAGGTACAACTTGGAACAAGAAAGGGCAAGAGGGTCTTTATATTGTATCTGTCCCACCACCCCCGCCCCTTCCCTCCAGGTCTCATAGGCTTCAGACCCCATTGGAGAAATGTTCAGCCACCCCACTGCATGCTTAAGTTCACATCCTTTATTGTCAATTGAGCTATTGATCTCCAGCAATGTAACGCACATAGTGCACTTACTGTACAAATTAACCAGTCAGTCTACAAGGTCGTGTTTTATGAAACATTCTGGGGAAGAATATCTTTCAGCAAGAAGAACAGATGAGAGAGATGCTTTTTGGCCCTTTAAAAGAGTCATGGCAGACTTTAAAACAAGACAGTAGAGAAACCTACAGAGTGACGGCAAACATCACAGACACACTTAGACTGCAAATTAAATAGGAAGGGGGGAAAAAAGACAAAGAAGTAAGAGATGAAACCATAGTTTCGACTCTGAGATTCACAGGATTAAACCTGCATCCCTTCCTGAACTGGCTATATATTTAAGAAAAAGTCTAATTAATAAACATAACCAAATCACACTTTTTTCTTTCTTCTGATTATCTGACTATATCTCCACATGCAGCATATTCGACCCTCACACATGGTAACACAACTAAACATCTATCAGAAGTCCCAGATGCTGACAGTCCACGTGTTCTTCCAGCAGGGACATATGGCTTCTCGATGAGGCCCATCAGCAGCTGTGAGAGTAGCTTTGGAGAGGCACCTTCTGGGCTTCAGGTTGAATTGCCCATGAGTTGCTAGCTGCTCTTTCATCAACTTCTTTTTAAAAATCAGACCCCCACCTCCAAAACTCTGTCTGGTTTCCTTGCTCTGCCCTCTTGGGCAGGTAGTCCCCTTACAAAATTCACAAGATTTTTCTAGAAAATGAAACGGCTCTCAGTCTGTCTGGGACATGTGTTGAGGCCAGATTCCCTGGTACTCTGAAGTCTCTTTAATAGAAACTTAATGCCCCAAACAAGGGAGGCGATGATAGCTATTTCCAATGTTCTTTAGGCTGGCTGGACCACATCTGGAATGATCTATATCCAGTTCAGGGCAATACTCTGGATACCCTCTAGGAGAGGATGACTGGTGACTAGGGTGGTGATAGAATTGGAAACCATGTCTGGTGAGGATCAGCTGAAGGAAATTTGGGATGCTTAGCTTAGAAAAGAAAGGATTTTAAAAGGAGATAATATGATGTCTCAGAATGCGGCTGCACATAGCACGCACTTAAAATATGCTTGCCAAATCTCGCTGTTGGTAATGAATTTTGACCCGGAAAGGACTATCTAATCCAAATTTCTCATTTTACAGGTATATGGAGATCAAAAAGGTTGCTGGAGTTTGCACAGGGAGCAAGTGATAGAACTGGGATATGAGTTTTTGTCTTCTGGCTACAAACCCAATGGTCTTTCCTAATATGATTTTTTAAAAATGAAATCCTTCATGTTAACTTGTCTTATTCTTTCTTGGGGAAATTAAGGAATTAGGATCTAGTTTACAAGAAGGAGTTAATCAGTCCCTGGCTAAAAGTCTTTTCAGGAAGGAACCAAATTAGGTTTGAGAACACCCCTTTGGGTTTGACAATAGTGCTAGCAGACATGCCTAGTCCTCCCTGAAACATTAACCTGATGCTCAATCATTTGGCCATTTGATCAGTGGCATTATGGTCATAGATATGGGCCATAGAGATTGGGCCAAGTGGGTCAGGATAGCCAGGCATACTTAGCTCTGTGCATGCTTCCTATGATCATGGGGCAATGGAAAGAACATAGAAGTGGGAGTCAGGATACCTAGGTTCTACTTCTGACATTAATTTTTGTGTGATTGTCTCTGTTTTTTCCAAGACAGTATCCAAAGGGATTGTAGTAGGTTATCTCTGTGGTCCCCTCCAAGCATAAAACTATGGTTCTTTGTTGTCTTATGAAAGATGAACTCAGGAAACAAAGCATCTACAATTTTTTAAAAATACCAATTCACAGGAGGTGCTGAGTACGTTTTCCAGCAAAGTGAAGCCTAATTATAAATGGTAAAGAAATTAGGGTACTTCTCTTGATGCCATAGACTGACTTCTCTAGCTGCTCTGAGTGAAGAATAGTTAGGGTCCTAAAGATGAGGCTTCTGTCCTCATTAAAGATAGACCAGGGCAAGGCAGGATAGGAATATTCTACTCCGCTGAAAAAACTTCTAGGATGATTTCTGAGTCATGAAGATTGTTTCCCTGACCACTAGGTGGGAAGAATGGAGAATGTTATGGAGATCAGACTGCTGCTTCACCATATCTTAATCCCACTGGTTACTGTGGAGATAGAATAGATGCTAGGATATCCGCTCGGCTCTGGCAGTGTGGGGTAGTAGATGGAATATTGATGAACTTTGATTTAGGAAGTCTCAGAAGGATCATGGTCCAAATCCTGCCTCTAAAGCGATCTGTGTTTGGGCAAGTAATTTTGCCTTTACAAGACCCAGTTTCCTTGATTTTACAATGAGAGGGTTTTAATAGATGATCTCTAACATCCTTTTCAACATTAAATTGATGATCTTGTATGAGTCTATCATTTGGCAAACTGAAGGGAACTAATGGCAAGCAGAGAGAACAAGAGGACCAATTGAAGAAGTGCTTCAGAACACATGTAGCAAGATTGTGGGCTTCTGGGAAACTTAAATACAGACATAACAGCTTAGCTTTGGAGCAGCTCTACAGACTTGTAATCAGTGAAGTTGGGCATGTACCCATTGGGGACAGTAAGAGGAAAGTACTCAACAAACTCCTTGATTCAGTGGAATCTTCTTGATATATCTCTAGGATGTTTTGCCTACTTATATACACATCCAAAATAGTTCACTGATTGACTGATTTTTAAAATTTATTTAGCTAGTTCTCAAATTAAACCAGAGCCTCTTAATCTTTTTTATAACATAGTCTTCTTTGGGAGTTTGGTAAAGGCTGTGGTCCTTTCTCAGTATAATATATTGTTATCTACATTCAAAATTAAAGGGAATGCTAAATTTCTATTAGAGTTTAGGATAATAATGTTAGAATTTTTCTCATGCATATTCATGGACTCCCTGAAATCTACCTATGAATCTCAACTTAAGAACCTTTGGAATGAACTGCTCCAAACCACTAATCTAACTGAATTCAAAAAAATAGATCTGGTAGCTTATATTTAGAGAAGATCTAAGTTTTTAGGGCTGAAACCCTCTTAATTTATGAAGGAAGAAACTGGTCCCAGAAAGGACCAACGACTGAACAATAATCATTTATATTTATATAGAATTTTAAAGTCCATAAAGACATCTTACTTCCACCATCTAACCTGAGCCTCACAACAGTCCTATGAAATAATTCCTACACATATTATCAGACCAGTTTCACCAATGAGGAAGGAGCTCCAGGTTGACTAAATGATTTGCCCATGATTATACCACTAGTAAGATTTAGAAGTGGGAATTAGATCCAGGTCTTTCTGACTCCAAAGTGATGATTATCTGTTTGGCCACACTGCTGAAAACCGTATAAATAGCAGAACTGGGACTTGAATCTAAGTTCTCTGACTCCAGATGCATTGTCCTTTCCCTGGGGCCATGCTATGTAGACACTTCATAGATAAAAAGGGACTGGGGGCAGCTGGGTAGCTCAGTGGAGTGAGAGTCAGGCCTAGAGACAGGAGGTCCTAGGTTCAAACCCGGCCTCAGACACTTCCCAGCTGTGTGACCCTGGGCAAGTCACTTGACCCCCATTGCCCACCCTTACCACTCTTCCACCTAGGAGACAATACACCGAAGTACAAGGGTTAAAAAAAAAAAAACCTTATTAAAAAAAAAGGGACTGGATTCTTTCAAGCGTACAAATGATTATAATTTCATACGCAAATAGTGCTGGTCAAAAGGCAGCTTTATTCTTTATTCTCAAACTAATTTCTCCCCCTATGTGAGAGCAAGCTCAGAAAACCTGATACCTCTTAGACCACTAATTGCTGTTATCATACCTCTTCCCTAATTCCTTCCCTTCTAGATTAAATTCCCAAGGTTCCTGCTCCCGGGTCTGCAGTGATATCTGGCTTTGTCAAGTCATCGAATTTATAAATGGAAACAATAGATAACATTGTATTTAGGCCATAAACCATAATTTTACTAAAATTAAAAAATAACACCTCTATTTGAGCTATAATCCCTCCACTCCAATCCTATCCCTGTTTTGATTGCTAAAGATTGAGAAAGTTTTTTTTTTAAAGCACTCATCATGTGCCATGCACTGTACTAAACACTAGGGACCCAAATACAAGAAAACAAAACAGTGTTTGCCCTCAAAAAGCCTACATTCTAATGTAGGAAGACAACATATAAAGGAGAGCTAGAAAGCAACAGAATAGAGACAAGACAGCCATTGAAGAGCTGAAATCCTGAGAATAAACTGAGCCAGGAGTGAATCTAGTATGGTTGGGGCCTTGCCAGCCCTGCAAACTTTCTCAACTCATTGTTGTCAGCTCCTGCACTCATTCCTAAAGCAGGCATTAATGCGGCTTCCCTGTATGTCGGCAATCATTTGAATATTTATAAATTTAAGTATTTATTTTCATATTAAAATTAAAGCTCTATTGTCTCGCAACTAACCCGCCTTGTTCTGCCACTCCAAAAACAAAACCTTCTTCAGTGTGATAACCTTTATTTATAGATGGCAATAAGCATATTTAGCAATTTTATTATTCATGACCCTTGCACTAAATATCATAATCAGAATACAGATGTGCAGGATAATTTCTACGTACAAGTCAGGGTGCCGCAAATGCACGAACACACGGCAAAAATAGCATTGGTTTGGGGAGAAAGGATTGGAATCTTTGATGTTGAATTAAGGTGTCAGAAAGGAGACAAAGTCAGGGCAGGTAGAAATGTCTTTGAATAAAACACATTCTGAACTTGTGTGAAAAACTGAAAAAACTTAGTGTCTAAATCAGTTGTGTATGTGGGGGGGGGGGAAGTAGGGGTTTTTTCTGACCTCTCCTAAATTGGACTCCTAAACTCAGTCGCATCTAGTATAACAAATAACCCTTCTTAGATGCTGTACATATACAGAAGTGTAGCTTGATGAGGCAGGGCCTCCTTAGAACTCAGCCCAATCTTTTGTTAATAACTTCTTCACTTCTGACTGTACTAAAGATTCAGATGATCAGATAAACATCATATTCAGACTTTGCTCACTAATTGACTGAACAAGAATCGGTCACACTTTATATACCATTCCATAATGGATTTCCATGTTTGTGAATCCTAACTGGCTGTGGAAATGCAAAGCAAATATCTCATAATCACAAATATTTTCAGTGTTTTTTTTTCCCCTCCAAACTCAAAGATTAAATCAACTTTTTTCTTTCCACTTGGCAGCAAGTTCATGGTTATAGAAAGATGATAAATGATCTTGTGATGGACATAGCTGTTGTGCTACTGTTTAGCAAATTTTTTTTATAAGTGATTGCTAGCTATAACACATTTTTCTGTTAAGTGTTACATGAATAATTGGTATATTAAAGAAAGTGTGAAATAAACAGGTATAAAGCTTGAGATGCGTTCATTACTTGCTGAGGTTTTTTTCACATTTTATACCATTTAGGAGATACCTCAAGTTCAGCATTTTCTCCGAAATGTCGGAGCAGAATTCTCCAGGAAACCTGTTGTTTAAAAAAAAAAAAGATCCATTTGTGAAAATTCTACTGAGTATTTGCAACTCCAGAAAGGTAGACCAGAGATGCTGTTAGAAAGCTGCAACATCAAATGGGCTAAGAAATTCTTGTATCCTTGTGAAGAAGAATGAAAGCTGCTGAGAGTATTCTCTTTTTAACATCACTCATTTGGTGAACTAATCAACTAATTCATTTTTGCTCGTGCTTCCTTTGTTTTTCCCTACATATTTTCTCCTTTCCCTATATGGGTTGTCTTATACGTTGGTTAAAAATCCAGTTCCAGGCAAACATAGTTGGATTAGTCAATAAGGATTCTGATGAAAAAATGACCACCAGCTCCATTACTGTGGTCCTTGAATTCACTTTACCCAAGAAGGTATTCCCATCTAACTGGGAAGCCAAATCAGAATAGAAGGAACTTTCCTTGTAGAAGAGAACCATAACGAGCTACTTATGACAAGCCATCTGCTGTCTACCATGCCTGATATCCACTTTTTTTTTCTCCAGAAGGAAAGAAGTTTGGAAAAGACCCTACCCCACCCCAAATCAAATTCACCATGTGGCATGGCCCAATGTCTTTCTGTAGCTGCCAGAGGCAATATGTTGACTTGACTTGCCAAACTTCCAAAGGGACTATAGCAAATGAATAAATCCCACTGTCTGAAGTGAGTCATTTCTCTAGAAAGTCACATTAATGCAAATTGTATTATGAAACTATTTGGCAAAACCAAATCCTTTTGATGATTTTTTTTAGTGTCTGGGGTTGATCTCACCAAACAAATGATCCTGGGAGGAATAGCTTGGCTGTTGTCTTTTCCTCTCCTCTTACATGGGCTTTTATGGTACCAGGAAGCATTTTTAACTCTTTAAATAAAGATTCCTCCTTTATTCAACTTGCAATGACCTTGGAAACTTAAGGATCTAGAATTTGACCCAAGCTCTGTCCAGGCATTGCATTCAACCCCAAGATGATTCCAGATGCATATTGAGAATATATGTTAAGTAAGTAGTGTAGTCTTATACTGATGCTTCATAGTGATTTGGAAGTGACTCTGGGTTTTCTAAAGCATAAAAGTTCTAAGGGCTTCTACCACATTGGAAAGACTTCGGATAGTGGGCCATGCTTATTTGTGTTATCTGAGCATCAATATCACCATAGTGTTACTCAACAGATGACAAATTGTTTTAACTACTGCAAATTATTGATTTGTTTACAAACTGTGGAAGGATTAAGACATGCAAGGTAGTGTGGTCATGGGGATTCAGAGTCAAAGGACCTGGTTAAAATCTTGCCTTAGTTACTTTCCAATTATATGACCTTGGAAAAGTCATCTAAATGTTTTAGGCCTCAATTTCTTGTAAAATGAAAAAGTTAGACATGGTGGCCTATGAGATTCCTTTTGGCTTTCAATCTATCTCCCTCTATCCATTTTGTAAAGTGATTTTCCTAAAGCATAGAGCTGACCATCTCAATGTCCTACTCAGTAACCTCTAGTGGTTCTCTATTACCACTAGTATCAAATACAAAATGCTCCATCTGGCTTTGCAAGCCCTTTATTACATATCTTCTTTCAGGTACCCTGGCCTACTTGTTGGACCTTGCACAGAAACACATCATTTCCCATTTCTTTGATCTGTCATGGGCTATCTGTTTCCCATACCTAAAATGCTCTCCCTCCTCATCTCAGCATCCTAGTTTCCCTGGCTTCCCTCCTTTAAGACTCAGTTCAAATCTCACTTCCTACAAGATACCTTTTCCAGTGCTCCCATTACTAATGCCCTCCACTGAGATTGCCTTCCATTTACTCTTGTTTATCTATTTATTTTTCTATCTAATGTGTACATAGTTATTTGCACCATGCCCATCGACTATACACTCCTTGAGGGGAGGGAGCACGGTTTTACCTTCCTTTGCATCCTCAGCCCTGAGCTCAGGGCCTGGCACACAACAAAGGCTTAGTAAATACATGTTGATTGACTATGATAGAATATCTATACCGATAAAACCAAAGATCTTTGAATTACTGAAGTGATCCAAGTCCACATTTTTTGTGGACTAAAAGAAGACAAAACAAAGGTTCGGCCTTGAAGATATTTCAACTTCAACTGTCAACGGCTTTAAATGGTTTGGGGCCAGCTCTTCCTGCATTGCCATGGCTAGTTAGGACTCCCTTGTTCTCTCTCATCTTTAGAAATGGTTCCTGAGTGATGTGAGCCATCTTGCCACAGAGCTCTCGTGAACCATAGAATGCTAAAAATACAAAGTGCCAACATTCAATTAGGGATCCCAGAGACCCTTCCTCAGATTTCTCAGAAAGGGCGATCAATAGGCATTCAGTATTGAAGAGCGTTTGGTGGGTTTCTTGCACCAAATCTTTCCTCCTCCAGCTGCTGCCACGGTACCTGGCAGCTCTGAATATCAATTTGACCCGACCTCTCAACATCTGTCCACTCGATACTGGCAACTGCATAATCCTCCTCCCCCGATTCCTAAGCACCCTTTGGTGGCCCCTGGCATCTCTTCCACAGCTGCAGGATGGTGAGGGTCAGGCCACAGGAGCCCTGTTTGGAGACAGCTTCTCTAACTTCCACTTTCATGCTAAAGGCAGATTCAGGGTGTGCGTGCCTAGCCATTTAATCTAGCTTCCTTAGAGCATCACCCCACTCCCTCCCGCTTCTCTGAAGCCACCCTTACTCTTGTCAGAGGGAGAAAATGCCCTGGAATGCCCTGGGTGGATATCATGCCCTTCTGATCAGGCTTGGCTTACTCTCCGTGCTGCTGCCTCTTTGCATAACTGGTAGCAAATTGCTCGACTCCCTGCATGACACTGACTATGATGGATTAAATAACTGCTTTGACCAGGTCATTAGTCCCTCATCGCTCTGATGCCCAACTGAGACTTCTGTAGGAAAGGGAGAAGGGCATGCTGCTGTACTTCCTGAGTGTGCCGGCTCTCTGCCACCCCTTTCTGGCAGCCGACTCCTCTATTTCCTCCCTGGATCCTCGTCCTCTTTCTTCTTTTCTGCTCTATCTGCTAGGGAGGTAGCCACGAAGACATCAGTGTTAGGTTTCATGGAAACTAAAGGCTACAGGTTAGACTTGGTTTGTGATGAACAAATATATGGTGTGATTTGGGGAGTCGTGGAAATACCCATTTGCTACCCTTGACCTGAAATATCTAACTTGAGCCAGAAGCTCTATCATTAAGCTTAAATATCACCATGATTTAGTGAAGAAAACACTAGATTTTGAGTCAGAAGACTCAGATTTGAGTCCTTCCTCAACCACGTATTAACTGTGTAGCCTTGGCAAGGTCTCTTAACCTCCATGAGCCTGAGTTTCTTCATCTGTAAATTGGGAATAATAATCCTTTCACTACTTAGTTCATGGGGCTGTTCTGAGGAAAATTCACTAAAAATGCCACCACCACCCCTATAAAATTTTGAAGATACTAAGAGAAATGATTCTGAGGAGAAAGAAAAAGGAGTTATCCAAAGAGACATCCTGGGAACTTATCAAACAACTTAGTTTTTTTTAAAGACATGGAGAGAAAATAGAAGCAAGGAGGACAGCTAGATGAGCCAGACCTGGAGATAGGAGATCCTGGGTTCAAATCTGACCTCAGACACCTCCTACCTCTGTGATCCTAGATAAGTTACTTAACCCCTATTGCCTAGCCCTTATTGTTCTTATGCCTCAGAACCAATAAACAGTATTCTAAGATGGAAAGTAAGGGTTAAAAAAAGAAGAAAACAGAAGCAATGGAAAACAGAGTCTGGCCATTGTCCCGTCAAAATCGTGTTACATGTGCTAAAGCAAAATAAGCTTGGTCTGTCAGTCAGCAAGCATTTACTATGGGCTTACTAGGTGCCAACTACTGTGCTAAGAACTGAGAATACAAGAAAGGCAAAAAATAATATCCTTAATCTTATGGAATGCATAATCTAATGAGGAAATCTGCATGCAAACTATGATGTACCAATAGATAGACAGATAGACAGACAGACCAACAGACAGATAGAGAGATGGAAAGACATACGCACATACATATTTACAGACAGACAGAGAGATAGAGGGGCACAGATAGCTAGGCAGAGAGATAGACAGATAGACAGATAAGGTAACAGAAGTTGATTTGAATAGATGCACACACACACACACACACACATATATATATATATATACATATTCATTGTTTATATAAAATGAGTTTACGTAATGGCATATAATATAAACATTATGTATTATGTATTCTGTATATAGTTGCTTGCATTTATATTGTATTTATATTATATTTATATTATATATATATGCACACACCCGTACAGGAAAAATTGGGGATAATTCCACTAGCATTAAGAAGGATTGTGAAAAGTTTTTTCTTTTTTTTTTCAATTGAAAAGTTTCTTGTAGAAGGTTGAATTTTAGCTAGGATATGAAAGAAGCCAAAGAGGCCAAGATGAGTAGAGAGAATATTCCAGGCATGAGGGACAGCCAGTGAAAGTGCCCAGAGTTAAAGTTGGTAGGGAATGCTAATGACAAACCGCTCCCTCCCAGAAAAAATAAAGTAAAATAAGAGTTTTGTTTTATCTCATTTTATTAGCTATTTGGATAGAAGTGGAGAAATAAAGAAAGAGAAGGATAACTGGTAAAAAGTAGATAAGATGATATTTGACAAAGATAAAAAGGCAAATTATCATTTTGCTTCAGTTTTCACTGCCAGGAATAATACTCTGTAAACTTGGAGAACCAATAGGACTAATAGAGAATTGATACCTCAAATTAGAAATTACAAAGTAGAAGTAGGGTATCTAAATGCCCTAGAAGAAATACTTATAATTTTCTTCTATAAAATAAAAGGGTTGCTGCTAAATGATATTAAAGATCCTTTCCATGCATATAATCTCATTTCCTATAAAGTTGATTCTTACTTGGTGGCAAAACAAAAGAGCTGATAAAAACTCAGTCTGCACCACATAGTCAAGAATTTCTTTTATGGAGATAATAGCTTCTTCCCCTCACCCCCTCACCTATACTTTGAAGACATTTCAGATATTTTACAAATCCATGATCTTGTTATTCTTTATACAAACCTTGCCATCTTTCCAAGTCCCAGTAAGGCTCAAAGTCAGAGCCCCAGACCTCTAAAACTATATCCCTTTTACTTGCAGAAGGACTTTCCCAAAGCATGCCAGGCAAACTCTTATAATGCCAGGTGACTAGGCAGAATTTCCAGGGACTCCAGTCCACTGCATTTTATTCCAGAATTCATTCTTTTTCCTATCCATCTAAAGTGCCAATTCTTCTCCTGAACCTGGGAAAGGAAATTCTTTAACTACCTACTATGTGCAGAGTCCTAGATGAGAATAATATGTAATGCTTGTCCTTGAGGAAATCACAAAGTTACATCATGAAGTGTGCATGCATGCAGAAAAATGTTAAGTAACAAATAAAGCCATTATCTTCTATGTGACATGAATGCTCTAGATAGAAGTATAGCTGTTTTGAGGACAATGGGGACTGGAGCAGTCAGGGAGGTTACATGGATAAAGAAGGACTTGAGCTAAATTCTCAAAAATGAGTAGCATTAGAATCAGTGGAAGGAAGGAGAGACAAGCTTAAATAGAGTGTTAGGGTCAGCAATGTACACGACAAGTTCACGGGAGAGTTGAAAAGATTCATTTGACTGCAGTCTGGTTATATGCTGGAGAGTAGTGGTAGACCAGGCTAGCTAGGAAAGTTGAAGTCAGATTATGGAAGTTCTAAAGTGCCAGGATGAAGAGGTTGGATGGAACTCAGGGTGGTTCAGTAGAAGACAACTAGATTTTGAGTTATACGACCTGGATTTGAACCTTGGCTATCCAACTTACTACCTATGTGATATGGTGTAGGTCATTTAACATTTCTGGTCCTCAGTATTTTTCACTTATAAAATGGTGGAATGGGTAAATTAATTGCTTAAAATAATTTTTGAGGTGAATTAAATCAGTGAACTAGAGCAGTGAGACAGATGTTAATTTCTGGTAAAATTCTTTTAATATTAAAGGGATACTAAGTGAACTACTAGAAAAGAAAGTAGGGGCAGCTAGGTGGATCAGTGGATAGAATGCTGGACTTGGAGTTTAGGAAACCTGAATTCAAATGTGCCATCAGATACTAACTGTGTAACCTTAGGCAAGCCACTTAACCCTATTTGCCTCAGTTTCCTTATCTGTAAAATGAGTTGGAGCAAGAAATGGCAAATGAATCTATGATCTTTGCCGAGAAAACTTCAAATGGGGCCACAAAGCTAGATGTGACTGAAACAACTAAACAATAACCAAAAAAGGAAGAAAAAAGAAAGCAGTGATAAAGAATAATTATGGCTTCTTCAAAAATGGGTCATGGCAGACTAAACTGATTTCTGTTTTTGACAAGTTTATTTAGACAGTTAGATTAGGGGAATGCTATACTACAAAGGATTTCCAAATTCTTTCATGTTATTATTGAACGTTGAAATGATGGTGATATTTCATATATGATTGATTATAATACACTTAGGTAGATTTGGAAATGACTAAACAGTCAGGACCAAAAACTGGTCATTACTGGTTTGTTGTCAACTGGAAAGGAGGTCACTAGTGTAGTGTCCCAGGGATCTGGGCTTGGACCTGTGCTGATTAATGTATTTATCAATGACATGGATACAGGAATGCTTATCAAATCTGTATATTCTTCTAATGTTGGTAGGAATGGCTAACAAAATTAAAAAAGATCATGACAAACTACGACATTGAACAGATTTAATAAATTTAATAAAATGAAATTTAATTGGGATAAATGTAAAGTCTCACACTCAAGTTCAAGAAATCAACTTCACAGGTACTAAATAGAGGGATATTGGAGTTGGCGGCATTTTGCTTGACAAAGATCTGTGAATTTTAGTGAACTTCAAGCTCACTATTAGTTAGTAGTGTGATTTGGCAGCCAAAAAGATCTAATGTGATCTTAACCTTTGTTGGGAGACATATTACCCAAGAATAATGTGTTGATTCTCAATCTCACTCTACACTGCCCCAATTGGGCCATTTTGTAGCATTTTGTTTAGTTTTGGACATAATCTTTTAAGGAGGATACTGATAAAATGGTGAGTAGTGTAACCAAGATGGTGAAGGATTTCAAATTATGCCATATAAGGATATGTTGAAGAACTTGGAATATGGAGTATAAAAAAGTAAAGATCCAGGAAAGGATATGATAGCTGTCCCAAAGTATTTGAAGGATTGCCGTGTAGAAAAGGCATTTATTTTGTTCTGTGGCCCCAAGAATAGAGCAATGGGTAGAAGTTGCATTTGACTAATCAATGCAAATTCCTTACAAGGATTAAAATATAAATTCCCCACAAGCTCAATAGGAATAAGTTTATTAGAAACTTTTATACTTGGCAGGAGGATTTTGTCACAGGTCGGCAGCCTGTCTATAACATATAACTCTGACTCTCTTTGTCTCTTTCTGGTCTTGTTTCTCTTTCTGTTTTTCTCTGTCTCTGTCCCTCTCTCTACATGTGCCCCTTCTCTTGTCTATCTCTTCCCCTCCTCTCTACCCACAACCAATCTCCAAGGTTGTCTTCAGAGGCACATTATGGTAGAAGCTTCACTCAAACCAAGCCCTTACCTTTCCCAAGGCCATTCCTATGCCATGCTCTTTTGAGGGCTATCCCTAGATCTTTCCATTATAGGGATCCTTGAATCCTTTTATTTCTCCTGGTCCCATGACAAATTGCTGCTGCTTGTATCAGTATCTCAGGATGACTTTTTAGCAAGTGTCCTCTGGTTTCTTTGAGAAGGCTGATAGGTCTTCTTTGTCAGTATCTTTTAAATTCTGATTTGAGCTCAACTTCCTAGACACAGTATCTGACCAGCAGGGTTAATGTATAGATGGAAGGAGAAATGAAGACAGTTGGGAAAGAGAATACATATAGAACTAAACAAAAAAAAAAAGAGAGAGAGGGGGTGGGAAGGGGCTGAGAGAGAGGCCCCAGATGCTCTTTAGGGCCACAAATGCAAAAAGTTTGCTACAGATGGTACCTCTCTTTCCAATGGTCCAAAGGTCCAGCAGCATAGGGGTTCCTATTCTAGTATGCTTCCCCATAAGGACTCCTTAGTGGGGGGAGAACAAGGGAGGAGGCAATCTGCCATTGACCATCAGACTCCTTGTCCTCATCTCCAAGTGTCAGAAGGATTTTATTCTCAAGCTCCTGCTACCATCAGTCAATCCCCACATTTGCCTCTCACCCCCAGCCCCCCCTCAATGAAGCAAAAACCGTCTGTGGGACACACTGTTCTTTCTTCTCATGCACCTAATGTTGCTGTGCTATTTTGGGCAACCATTTAAATAAAAGCCAATTTGACTAAAGAGCAAATATATTCCACCGAATGACGGCAAAAGGGCAGAGCTGGAGGAAAGGGAAAAAAAAAAACACACGCACGCACACGAAAATGCAAGGCATTCATTTTTTCCTTTGTACTTTTTAATAAAAGAAATTCTCTGGCTGCTTAAAGTGACACATTAAAAGATGTATGTATCGCGGCTTTTAAAAACACAATTAGATAACACCTTGTCAAATACTTATATTCTTTGTTGACAGCCTAGAGCACAATCACAATCACAGCCCAGCTATTCCGGCAGGTTCCTTATTCTGTTGCCATTGGCAGAGTCAGCCATTTTATAAAAATGTTACTGTTTACCACTTTAATCATCAATCTAGATCTAGTCAAAACAATAAGTCAGAAGGAGCAGTAAATTATACTTGTTCAGCCCTGATGAGTTTGAACTGTTTTGCTGAAATTAACTGAAGTAATTATCTATTTTTCTAAAGCTGCAAAAAAAAAAAAAAAAGTTCCGAGGAAAATAGGGTCTATAAGGACACACAGTGCTGCGTAAGATTGAAGGAAACTTTTTTCTTCCCTTGTGACCACAGAGGCTGTATGAGGCCAGAGTCAAAATGGATTTCGTACTGTTTTGTTTTGTTTTTTTTTTCCCTCTGAAGTGAAATATTCTCCCAAATGAAAGAAGGCTTTTCCTGACATAGTCCTTGCTTTATCCCTTTACCTGATATCCCTGCAATCTCAGACTGTTTTCTCTTTCATTGCTGAGAGCAGATTGTGGAGAAATGGGATCTTTCTGTGCTCTTGAAAGAGGGAGGAAAATAATATTTGTATTTTTTTCTTTAATGCAACTGTGCATTTTTTTCAAATGAATCTGTGATCTTACCCATTTCAGAGCCCCCTCCAATGATTACAACCTATTTATGACTGTGACAATTATCCATATGTCATACCCTCTACCCAAGCTCATGACAGGAAGTCCACAAAGGATGCTGGAAGCCTTTTTTTAGCCCGTTAAATTCTCCCTTCTATTCTATCTCCTTTACTGTTATCCTGAGGAAGATGAACATCCAAAGGATAAATCCTTTTTCCTTCCTACCTCCATTTTTCCTTCCTTCTTTCCTTCTTTCCTTCCTTCCTTCCTTCTTTCCTTCTTTCCTTCCTTCCTTCCTTCTTTCTTTCCTTCCTTCCTTCTTCCCTCCCTGCCTCCCTCTTTTCCTTCCTTCCTTCTTTCCTATTTTATGTCTGATACTACAGGTTTGACCTTGAGCAAACAATTTAAATGTTCTATGCCTCAGTTTCCTCATCTATAAAACAAAAGGGTTGATTAGGTATATCTTTTAGGTTTCTTTCAGCTTTCAATCTATGATTCTGTGTTCTTTCAAAATAAAAAAAAATGTTCTGTGACCAAATTCGCTTGGGAAATGCTGACCTTGAATCCTTAGAAATGATATCTCATCATCTCTTCTGCTTCAGTTATATAACCAAAGAAACAAGATGCTATATGCAAATCCTCATTTAGGGATGTCAAAAAGAACGTGGGGCCAAGGAGCCTTTGAACCTATACAAAACATTTTTAATAGCACATATTAAAATCTGGACCTACACAGCAGCAATTATTTCGATTATTCAAGACCCTGAGGCTTCTGCTTTTTTCTAAAAGTATCTTGGTAATGTAGATAAGTACATGGAGGGGAAAAAAGTACATACATACATACATATATATATATATGTATGTATGTACTTATATATATATTAGTATATACAT